>NC_073624.1:125139543-125467764 GCF_029407905.1 Bubalus kerabau | reverse complement strand
AGCAATATCCCATTGTATATGTATACCACATTATCCATTCATCTGTGAGTGGGTAGTTAGGTTGCTTCCATGTGTTAGCTGTTGTAAATAGTGCTGCTGTGAACAATGGGATGTGTGTATGTTTTCGTATTAGAGTTTCTCGTCAGTCCATCATTCTGAAAGTCAGAACCACCTATGAGCTGAGCTTTGGGCTGAAACAAAAGCAAAGGCCTTGTCAGGGTGTGCAGTGCTGCAGGTGCAGCCGGAGAAGGCGGGGCAGAGAGCAGTCTCAGCACGTGAGCCCTTCTTGGCCGTGGCCATGGCGAAAGGTAGCACGAGCAAACACGGGTGGTGAACACTGTCAGTGAAGTGATGTCATAGAGATTTTGCTGGAAAACCAGGCTGATGAGCCAAAGAGGGTGTGAGTCCGCATGTCCGGCAGAACTTCCCATGATGATGAAACGCCCTGTGTCTGTTGCTCCACCCTGGCAGCCCCTGTTTTCATGTAGACTGAGTGCTTGACTACTGCGGCTGAGGAATTGGATTCTTCATCTTTCTTAATTTTTAGTTAATTTAAATTAAAATGGCCATGTGTGTCTAGAGGTTACAGCACAGATATGAAGCTTTGCCATAAAAAAGATCATTTCTGTGTTTGTAACTTGCACATAACGATAATAGCCTTGCAAGGTACACAGAGTATTATTATCTTTATAAATGAGGAAACCAAGGCTCAGAGCAGTTAACTCTCCCCAAATCACACAGTAAATGGCAGTAAATGGCAGAGCCTTTGCTCCTTGAATCCAGGGCTGTGCCCTCACCAGTCTCCTGGACAGACTCCATTCCTCTTGTGGTGAATGAGCACCCTTTAACTTGATGGTTCTCCTGCGTGGCCATCCCTCCACAGGTGACAGCCCTTCCCATCTCCATGTGCCTGCCCATTCTGCGTGGTTTCCAGGTGTGTTAATGCTGCATTCTTGTACTCTTTCCTCATTTCTGGGATTACACCCTCCGCCTGCTCTGCATCATTAATTAATAAAAAGTTTAAGCAAAGGGTTACAGTCCCTAACACTTGACTTCCCCATCCCCAGATATGCCCCCCCACCAGCAGTGGAGAAGCCCGATGCTCTTCTGTTCTGCAGGAGAAGTAGGACCAGTGGTCAAGACCAGCAAAGCCCAGTGACAGCTTAGTGGAATTTTCAGCTAGTACATCTTCATGACCCTTGAGACCATCAGTGATCACAGCTCTAACCAGTGATTTTTTGGGAAAAGTGGTGATGAACTAGGTCCTGTCTCACGAGGTCTTGGGGTGTTTCAGAAGTAAGGCTAAGATAGCCAGATATGTGGTGCAGGCATCTCCCAAGGTATTACCACTGTAACCTAGGTTTCCTGAGATTCTTTCTGTTATGATGTCAATAAAAAATACATATCAGTGATAATATCATGGGACAAAATGTAATACTGTGTATTAATAATTTTCTTCCCTCTTTCTAAATGTGTATATGAAAAAGTTAGCAATCATAGGAGCCAGAAAAACTTTTTTTTTAAGGAAAAGTGAAAAGCTTGGCAACTGAAAAATACATTTTGCTATTCTAAAGACACTTGCCAAACAAGCTGTAGCTCAGATAGTAAAAGTCTCTACTGCAGATTCCATTTTGCACAATGATGGAAGCTGTCCTGTGCCTCTCCCTGCAGGGGGAACTGTTCTAGTGTTATGATGCTCTCCACATAGGTGGATGGAGAGCGAGAACTTTATGAAAAGCTGGAGAGGCAGCAGTTAGACATCTAAATGAGTGCTGTGTCCTGGGCACTGTCTTTTGGGAGCCCCCAGCGCAGTGTATGGAGGTGTGTGGTGCCCAGTGCTGCCTTCCTTGGGGTCTGACACGATTATTTAAGGGAGACCCTCAAGTTTGCACACAATCAGTTGCCTATCTTCCCCAGTCAGAGCAATGGTGTATGGTAGGTATAAGAATCCATATAAGGTTATGATTTTTTTTCATTCATCCCACTCAGGGATACAGGTTCACATCTTAGACCAGCTAAGAGCAAACTCAGGCCAGCGGGAGCTGGACCAAGCTGACCCAGTAGCACTTGTCAGGCAGGTTGAGTCCTTTTGTGGCTTTTTGACTGCCCAGTTGACATTTCATTGAAAACCCTGCCCCTCAGCTGAGACTTTTGACATTACTATTTTTGTTACTTATTTAAATATAGATCCTGTTTTATATTCACTTTAAACTCATTATCTTCTAGTACTGAGTGCCACAGTTCAAGACCCTCCTTGGGCTCACATTGATGCCAGTTTTCAGTCTCAGTCTTCTTCCACATTTCCTAATAGGAAAAGGGAGATATCTGACCCCACACCTCCCCGCTTCTCCTGATGGAGCAGCTTAGTACTCCTTGGAAAGAGGCTGGCTGGAATCTGGGAAATTGCCAGTGTTCAGACTTGCCTGTGTGGACAAAAAAAGCTAAGTCATCTGAGACGGTCCTGTGATACCACCATGCGTCATGGCTTCTGGAGAAGTGTGTTATTTCCAGGGGAGGTGGGGGCTGTCGCCACCTCCAGGCGTGATCTTAATGCACAGCATGTTAATAAGCACTGACTAAGGTGGGGATTCTCTCAGGAACAGACGAGTTCCACGTGGGCCTATGCTTGGGTAGTTCTGATGGGGGTGCTTCTTCTATGATTATGTTTAGTTTCTCTTTTTTGATTAAATTGGATTGTGTGTTTAACATCAAAAACATAAAAATCTCAAAATATCTATAATTCCAATATATAAAAAGAAGCATTTAAGAATATAGTCAGCATATGTACAAACACACACACACACACACACACACAGAAAGACTATGCCGTAGCAGAGTTCCCAGCAGTAATAAACACTCCCAAGCCCTCACAGTGTGGGGTGTTTCGGTAGGGAGAGTCTCTGCTGGTTTATGTGCATCCTTGTACATTGAAATCAATCTGTTTGCCAGGGAATAAAAGTTGATGTTACCACCACTCTGCTGCTTTTATTAATAATAGTGAGGTGGGGGAGCGTCCCCTTCATAAGCCATGGTGTTTGGTCCCGTGGTCATAGGCACGCAGCTGTTGAGCAGTGAGCCCCATGGGTGGAGGCGGACCTTGAAGGTGCCCACAGATCCTGCCCCCATGTGGAGTGCCTCACCCGGTGCTTCACTCAGATGCTGACCTGGGTGTTGCTGTGGAGGGAATATGATTCTGTGGATATAACTGTGGCCTTAAATCTGTTGATTTTAGAAAGGAAATGATCCCAGGTGGACCTGACCTAAAGAGGCGAGCCTTTAAAGGAGCAACCTCTTCCTGGCAAAGAGGTTGGAAGCACAGGAGGGATTCAACTCAAGGCAGGGTCTCCGCTGCCAGCTTTGAGGCTGGAAGGGGCCCAGGAGGGGAGGGCAGTGACCTCTAGGGACTGAGAGACCCCTCTGCCAGTTCATACCAGCAGGGAACCATGCACACGTAGCCAGCAACGCTGACTGTGGTATCCTGAACAGAATCTCACCATGCCCTGCAGAAGCAGGTTTAAGTGGGTGCTGTGTGAACCACTAGGCTTGTGATGACTCGTTACACAGTGAGAAGCAGCAAGAGTATGCTGCTGCTGCTGCTGCTGCTGCTAACTCACTTCAGTCGTGTCCGACTCTTATCGACCCCATGGACTGCAGCCCACCAGGCTCCTCCATCCATGGGATTTTCCAGGCAAGAGTTACTGGAGTGGGGTGCCATTGCCTTCTCTGAGTAAGAGTATAATGTATCTAAATTTGAGTGTGTATATCTGTCCAGAAACATCAAATAAGTTGTGTGAGGAGAGGACAGCTGTGTGTGTGTGAAAGTAGAAATCATCTATTAGGCTGGATTTATATAAATAATTATATATTTATATATATAAACAATAATTTATATAATCTACATATATATTTTTATATAACCATATATAATATTTATACATATATATATAAGTAATATGTAGTTAGAAACTGATTTCTGTTCTAGTTCTGCCTTGAGCACCATGACTTCGGGGGAGTCAGCAGTGTCCACCGGCTGTACCCACCCCACGACCGCCGCTGCTTTCCAGCCAGGCTGTTAGACTTTCCTGATCCCTCCCATCCCAGTCGGTTTCCTTGCCCTCCTTCCCCTGCAGGTCTCTGTGCGCGCCTCCTGCATGGGAGGCCCCCAAGTGCTGGTGACCTCAGGAGCCTGGCTCAGCTCCGCTCACCCACACATGCTAACCCTCCCTGACCTTCTCCAGTTTACACCTTCCTCTTCCTGTGGCTTCTGTTTGGAGGGCCCTCCGCACCTCAGACTCAGCACCGTCACAGCTGGGCTCAGGCGTCCCTCATCTGTTCCTTGCCTCCACCCCACCGCCCGGGCCGATGGCTCCGCCCGCAGCACTGCAGGACCAGTGCTGAGGGCCATAACATTTTATGGGCTGACAATGCTTTTGTTTCTCTCAAAATCAGAAGGGGAGAAAAATAAAAACTTATAAGTTGAAGAAAGTGCTTTAATATATAATATTAATAAAATTATGCCACTGCAATTGTAAAATATAATTTTAAATACTTTTTCACTGAGGATGAGGCCCATGGGAGCAAAAAGGCCCATGAAAGTCACAACACAGCCCTGCCCCCGCCTTGTTTGCAGGCTGGTGGCGTTTGCCCTGGCGCTGCCGCGTATCGCTGTGCCTATGGCACAGGAAGCGGAGCGGTACTTTGTGACCCAACCTCAGTGACATCACGCAGCTCTGAGTACTGGCAAGGGCCCCTTCTGCCCTGAGAAGCGAGTCTGAGTGAGGACATCCTCCTTACCTTCAGTTCCTTGCTGACATGCCTTGGTGCGTGTGATGAGCAGAAGTGGCCAGCCCCTCGGGCTGGCGGGATCCGCTGTTCCCTGGCCAGACACTCAGTTCACTTCCCAGCATTGTCTCCACAGGGCCTGGGGCCTCTGTGTGCCAACAGCCTCTGCATGCCAACCCTTCCCACCCCCAACCCCGAGGACATCCACACTTCCAAAGAGGGCAGAGATAGTGTTGGGGTGGAAGGGAGGACACTAGTCTGTGCGGCTAAGTCGGGTCTGGAAATCAGAGGGTGACATTGGCAGGTAGGTATCTCACATCTGAGAACCTGGATAACCTGCCTTCCAAAACACTGACTTTATTTCTGGAGACAAGTTTGTAAGGCTCTGGCTCACCCAGTACCTCAGCTGGGAAAGCTGCTGGTGAGAAAGATGTGATTCTTTCCAGGTTATCATTAGCTTCAGGAGAGAAGCAATGTTCCCTTTGCTGTTAAGACTTAAGCAGGGTAAGTTTATTCTGCTGGTGTTGGTCGCCCTGATGGCCACGTTTAGCCCTGCCCACTCCAGGCATCCTCTCATAAATCAAGGGTTGTGGGCTCATCAGGAGGTGTGATGTCTTATGTCTACTTTACTGGGGCTTCTGAACCTGGCATCTGTGTGGTTCTGAACCATCCTTTGGCACTGACATACACCTCCTGCATGAGAAGTTCAGACCTTCCAAGCAGCTGCTGACTTGTCCTGGAGCATATCTGAGGCCACCCATTCAGTGCTTGAATAACTCTGAGTGTTAGTAAGGGCTCTGATTCAAGCAGATCTGTTTTCCACCTGTTTGTTTATATTCATCTTGGTTCTGCCCTAGAAAGATTGTAATCATCATTCCACAACACAGCTCTGCAGCCAAAGAGGAACTCTTGGAGTCCTCTGTGCTCCTCCCTGTGGCTCTTTGTTATGGCAGCCCTAGAAAACTAATCGCCAACCACCACCCTTCTCTTTACACCTTGGAAAGTGTGGCATCCCAGAGGACCGACTGTGATGTGACCAGGGAAGAATGAGATGGTCACCACCTTGGTTTTTAATGGGAGTCAAGATACGTTCGCTTAGGCCCATCATGGTATTTGAGGCCTGCAGTCATCCATCTCCAAGTGTTTAGTATTTTGCTTGTTTTAATATTCTTGCTGAGTCATATTTCTTGCATCCCGTACTAGATGCAGTTAATTTTTTTAGCTTAGTTACAGGATTTTGCATTTAATCCTGTTAAATGTTGCCTGCCTCAGGCAGAGTGTGCCAGGGACTGCCCCATCTCTCCAGGGAACTTTGGAAACCAGTTGGGGTGTCATCAGGATTGGGCCTGAGGGATTCCAGCACTGCACCTTCCATACCCTGCTGAGAATCCTGGGTGTGTGTGTGTGGAAGGTTTCCTTTCAAGGGACATGTGGGACAAAACTACTGTCCTGAGGTAGAATGCTCAAACTACTGCACAGTTGCATTCATCTCACACACTATTAAAGTGATGCTCAAAATTCTCCAAGCCAGGCTTCAACAGTATGTGAACTGTGAACTTCCAGATGCTCAAGCTGGATTTAGAAAAGGCAGAGGAACCAGAGATCAAATTGCCAATATCTGCTGGATCATGTAAAAAGCAAGAGAGTTTCAGAAAAACATCTATTTCTGCTTTATTGACTATGCCAAAGCCTTTGACTGTGTGGATCACAACAAACTGTGGCAAATTCATAAAGAGATGGGAATACCAGACCACCTGACCTGCCTCTTGAGAAACCTATATGCATGTCAGGAAGCAACAGTTAGAACTGGACATGGAACAACAGACTGGTTCCAAATCGGGAAACGAGTACATCAAGGCTATATATTGTCACCCTGTTTTTTTAACCTGTATGCAGAGTACATCATGAGAAATGCTAAGTTGGATGAATCACAAGCTGGAATCAAGATTGCTGGGAGAAATATCAAAAACCTCAGATACGCGCATAATACCACCCTTATGGAAGAAAGAGAACTAAAGAGCCTCTTGATGAAAGTGAAAGAGGATAGTGAAAAAGTTGGCTTAAAGCTCAACATTCAGAAAACTAAGATCATGGCATCTGGTCTCATCACTTCATGGCAAGTAGATGAGGAAACAATAGAAATAGTGACAGACTATTTTTGAGGGGCTCCAGAATCACTGTAGACAGTGACTGCAGCCATGAAATTAAAAGATGCTTGCTCTTTGGAAGAAAAGTTATGACCAACATAGACAGCATATTAAAAAGCAGAGACATTACTTTGCCAACAAAGTCAGGGCTCTGGTTTTTCCAGTAGTCATGTATGGATGTGAGAGTTGGTCTATAAAGAAAGGTGAGTGCTGAAGAATTGATGCTTTTGAACTGTGGTGTTGGAGAAGACTCTTGAGAGTCCCTTGGACAGCAAGGAGATCCACCCAGTCCATCCTAAAAGAAAGCAGTCCTGAATATTCATTGGAAGGAGTGATGCTGAAGCTGAAACTCCAGTGCTTTGGCCAACTGATGCAAAGAGATGACTCCTTTGAAAAGACCCTGATGCTGGGAAAGATTGAAGGTGGAAGGAGAAGGGGATGACGTAGGATGAGATGGTTTGATGGCATCACCGACTCAATGGACATGGGTTTGGGTAGGCTCCGGAAGTTGGTGATGGACAGGGAGGCCTGGCGTGCTGCAGTCCATGGGGTCGCAAAGAGTCGGACATGACTGAGTGACTGAACCGAGGTGGGTTTGGGGACAGAGTGCCCAGCATGGTTATGTCAGGATATCCTGTGAGTCAGAACTGGTGCAGAAACCTATGGCGGTGGCTGCAGGATTGGGCTTTGCTGAAGGAAAGAAGACAGGTTCTGAGGAAATGTCCTTGCTTAGCCACAGCCACACATGATGCTTGGCAGAGATGACTAGCTTCTTCACCTCAGCATCTTACTGTCTGTCAGAGGTTCCTTCAGGGAATCTAGGTGGGAAAGGCATAAAGACCCCAAAATGAAGTGTTAAGTCCTGCCACATGAACCCCCAAGGCTGAGAGGAAGCCAAGTCCTCCCTGATGACTCCTCAAGGATGAGCTGCTCTTAAAGTCAGACCCACACCACCTGCTCTTCCTTTACGTCAGGAACTTCAGATGCTGTATTTTGCAAGAGATTGTCTGTGGTCACTTGGCCAAGGGCAGCACCAGGGACCTAGCAGTCCTCCCTGTGCCCCATCTCGGCTGTTCTCAGTCTGCATGGCCAGGCCTGCGTTCAGCAGTTCTGTGCCCCAGAGGGTAGTCAGAGTGAGGCTCCCTGCTCGTCGGCTGCTGGCTGTGGTCCCTGGGCTGTGTGACAGGCACGGTGAGCACCATGAGCACTCAGAAAGGGGGACAGTAGTTCATACCCATGTGGTGATGCTTCACAGTTCAGTCAACTGCAGGGAGGACCACTCACTTCTTAACTCCCTTCCCACTTCCCTGCATCTATGTCTCAGATGATGTCTTCAGAAGATGGTCATGGGACATGGTTTAAAATTATTGTGTAGTAATTCCAGCAGTAATTATTGTGTAGTAATTTGCAGCCAAAGATGGAAAAGCTCTATACAGTCAGCAAAAACAAGACTGGGAGTGGACTGTGGCTCAGATCATGAACTCCTTATTGCCAAGTTCAGACTTAAATTGAAGAAAGTGGGGAAAACCACTAGACCATTCAGGTATGACCTAAATCAAATCCCTTATGACTATACAGTGGAAGTGAGAAATAGACTTAAGGGACTAGATCTGATAGACAGAGTGCCTGATGAACTATGGACAGAGGTTTGTGACATTGTGCAGGAGACAAGCAGCAAGACCATCCCCAAGAAAAAGAAATGCAAAAAAGTAAAACGGCTGTCTGGGGAGGCCCTACAAATACCTGTGAAAAGAGGAGAAGCGAAAAGCAAGGGAGAAAAGGAAAGATATACCCATTTGAATGCAGAGTTCCAAAGAATAGCAAGGAGAGATAAGAAAGCCTTCCTCAGCAATCAATGCAAAGAAATAGAGGAAGCAATAGAAAGGGAAAGACTAGAGATCTCTTCAAGAAAATTAGAGCTACCAAGGGAACATTTCATGCAAAGATGGGCTCAATAAAGAACAGAAATGGTATGGACCTAACAGAAGCAGAAGATATTAATAGAGGTGGCAAGAATACACAAAAGAACTGTACAAAAAAGATCTTCAGGACCCAGATAATCATGAAGATGTGATCACTCACACTCACCCAGAGCTGGACATCCTGGAATGTGAAGTCAAGTGGGCCTTAGGAAGCATCACTACGAACAAAGCTAGTGGAGGTGATGGAATTCCAGTTGAGCTATTCCAAATCCTGAAAGATGATGCTGTGAAAGTGCTGCACTCAATATGTCATCAAATTTGGAAAACTCAGCAGTGGCCACCAGACTGGAAAAGGTCAGTTTTCATTCCAGTTCCAAAGAAAGGCAATGCCAAAGAATGCTCAAACTACCGTACAATTGCACTAATTTCGCACATTAGTAAAGTAATGCTCAAAATTCTCCAAGGCAGGCTTCAGCAATACATGAACCGTGAACTTCCAGATGTTCAGGCTGGTTTTAGAAAAGGCAGAGGAACCAGAGATCAAATTGCCAACATCCACTGGATCATGGGAAAAGCAAGAGAGTTCCAGAAAAAATCTATTTCTGCTTTATTGACTATGCCAAAGCCTTTGACTGTGTGGATCACAATAAACTGTGGAAAATTCTGAAAGAGACGGGAATACCAGACCACCTGACCTGCCTCTTGAGAAACCTGTTTGCAGGTCAGGAAGCAACAGTTAGAACTGGACATGGGACAACAGTCTGGCTCCAAATCGGAAAAGGAGTATGTCAAAGCTGTATATCGTCACCCTGCTTATTTAACTTATATGCAGAGTACATCATGAGAAATGCTGGACTGGAGGAAGCACAAGCTGGAATCAAGATGCTGGGCTAAATATCAATAACCTCAGATATGCAGATGACACCACCCTTATGGCAGAAAATGAAGAAGAACTGAAGAACCTCTTGATAAAAGTGAAAGAGGAGAGTGAAAAAGTTGGCTTAAAGCTCAACATTCAAAAACTAAGATCATGGCATCTGGTCCTATCACTTCATGGCAGATAGATGGGGAAACAGTGGCTGACTTTATTTTGGGGGGCTCCAAAATCACTGCAGATGGTGATTGCTGCCATGAAATTAAAAGACGCTTACTCCTTGGATGGAAAGTTGTGACCAACCTAGACAGCATATTAAAATGCAGAGACATTAGTTTGCCAGCAAAGGTCTGTCTAGTCAAGGCTATGGTTTTTCTAGTAGTCACGTACGGACATGAAAGTTGGACTATAAAGAAAGCTGAGCTCCAAAGAATTGATGCTTTTGAACTGTGGTGTTGAAGAAGACTCTTGAGAGTCCCTCGGACTGCAAGGAGATCCAACCAGTCCATCCTAAAGGAGATCAGTCCTGGGTGTTCACTGGAGGGACTCATTTTGAAGCTGAAACTCCAATACTTTGCCACCTGATGTGAAGGGCTGACTCATTTGAAAAGACCCTGATGCTGGGAAAGATTGAGGCAGGAGGAGAAGGGGATGACAGAGGATGAAATGGTTGGATGGCATCACCGACACAATGGACATGGGTTTGGGTAGACTCCGGGAGTTGGTGTTGGACAGGGAGGCCTGGCATGCTGCAGTTCATGAGGTTGCAGAGTTGGACATGACTGAGCGACTGAACTGAACTGAACTGAATTCCAGTACATCCTCTTTGCTGGTCCTGGGGTGTCACATGGGTTTTAAATCCCGTCTCTCCCTCTGCAGTATGAAGTGAATGCTGCCCCTTCTGCCCACCTAGTGGTTATGGTAACTGTGGACATGCTTTGTAAATGAAAAAGCTGTATGCAAACAGAAAGTACACAGATCCGTTCTTACAGGGGAAGTAGCCTTTATTTCTGTTTACTGTGAACATGACTTCTGTGCTTCAGAACAGGCGAATGTGTTTGCATTTGATCTCAGCGGCCAGATGCATTACTTGTAACTATTTGACCTTTTCCATTCTCTACTCTGGCAGGTCCGAACTGCAGTCTTGGGCTGAGGCACTGGGCTGCAGGGCAGCCAGGAAGTGACCAGTCTCTGTGGATCACCGAGATGATGGGGCCAGTGGGGGCTGTGGAACAGATGGCCTGAAAGGGGGTTACTTTCCCACATTCCTGGCCTGGTGGCAAAAGCCTGTGCTTCCTGAATGATTGGACCCCAGCCTGGTCCTGCTGTGAGCTCACTGACCCCTGTGTGTTTCTGATGCAGATTTATGTCCACTTGAAGGAAGGCGGTGGCCCTGATGGGCTGGATGCACTGAAGAACAAGCCCCAGCTGCACAGCATGGTGGCCAGGAGCCTGTGCCGGAACGCAGCCGGGAAGAACTACATCATCTTCACTGGGCCCAGCATCACCAGCCTGACCCTGTTTGAAGAGTTTGAAAAGCAAGGTTTGTCAAGTGGGGACCGGGTTGAATGAGGACCCTCCCCCTGGAGAAGTGCGGAGATGGGCCTGGGGGTACGGGTGTGTTGTGGGCAGCATGGCCCCCAGAACGCCTGACGAGGAGGTCTGAGCCTGAGGGCCTGCTGCCTGCCCGCCCTGCTGGGCCCCGGAGATGTGGACAGAAACCTGTCTCAAGCTTGTGGTCTAGGGGACAGGTCGGTACAGGTTTTCTGGGTGCACCTATTCCTGTCCTTTGTGATGAGGCCAGGCCATCCAAGGCGTTTTGCTAGCGTTTTATGGGCTGCTAGAACAAAGTGCTACAGTGGGTGGCTCATAGACAACATGGGCTTATTGCTCACAATCGCAGAGGCTGGACGCCCAGGACGGGGTGCCGGCATGGCTAGATGAGACTGCAGACTTCTCCCTGTGTCCTCACGTGGGGAAAGGGGTGAGGGAACTCTGTGGGGCCTCTTTAATAAGGGCACCAATCCTATCCATGAGGGCTCCACCCTCCTGACCTAATCACCTCCTGAAGGCCCACTTCCAGATACCATCAGCTCACCTCAGGCATTAGGTTTTCAACGTAGGAATTGGGAGTGGGGCACAAATATTAAATCCTCAGCATCAAGGCACAGCTTCTCCTAAGGCTCTTAGGGAGTCTGAATTCCGCATTCTGCGAACTGTAATGTCACCCCTTCCAGTTGGACAGAGAATTGTGTGGATTAATACAGGCAGCTGCACAGTGGGCCTCAGAAAGATGTTAGCTCCCCTCAGTGCTAAAATGCCTGGTTCATTTGTTGAAAAATTGAGCAAGCCTTCCATGGCTCTGGAAGAATTGGGGCTATAGAAGCAGATCCCGGCTGAGTCGGGGAGCCCCATGGCAGGCTGCATCTGTCTTCACTTGGTCCTGCATTTGGGATTTATATTCCGTCCACTCAGGAAAAACCTAGAACGCCCCCACTCAGCTCCTCCAGAGACTGAAATTGCAGACCTGTTGCTTAGCAACAGATCTGAAGTCTGGCCTTAAAACCAAACCCTCTCAAGTAATGGGGAGCCCACAGCTGCCGACCTGCGGCCTCAGCAACTGTGATGAGGCAGCCCCTGGGCGCTTTGCTTCTGCTGACCTGGGCTGTACCACACTACTCTGGTTCCAGCAGGGCTCAGGGTTTAATTGTTGAGAGAATTCAGTGTGGACAGATCAGACTTTGTGAAGCAGGGCCGTGGAAGTCAAGTTGGAGAAAATTGGCCCTAATGCTCATGAACCCAGTGCCATGTGTCCCTATGTAAGAGCATGTGGTGAGCACTGGGGCTGCCATGTCCACTGGCCTGCTCAGCTCCCAGTGTGAGTGTCACGGGCATGGCATGGAACCCCCAGGGTTCCCAGAACTGCTCTAACAGTATGAGGCTGCCTCATACCACCTTGTCACCTGGACTGAGGGTCACATGGTATTGTTAGGACACTCGCATAGCATGGGCCTGGTGGGACTGGTAGGTACAGAGTTGGGGCACCAAAGGCTTCCCTGAGACCTGGGCCATTGGCCTGTGTTCTGGGAAGATGAGGGCCCTCCCCGCTCAGGGAACTAGAGGATGGAGGAGAATCTTTTAGTGGAAAAAAATAATTAGACATGGAATTTGAGTTTTTCCAAGAGCAAAGATTTTGTTACCTGTTAGAAGCATCTGAGGCTGTGAACCCTCTCATATGACCTCCTGGGCTTCCCCTGCAATGCCTGATGTGCGACGAGGTGGTCTCCATGTTGCCCATGGATGGCTGCCTCCACCCTCAGGAACTCTGTGTTCTCTGGTCTGGTGACCCCAGGAAATTCTGACAGGCAGCCAGGGTTGAAGTCATAGCCGGGAGCCTGGCTGAGCCTCCTGGGCACATGGAGACTGCTTTGTAACAATATTCACATGAGAATTGCTATTTTCATAAATAAACTTGTGCACTGCTAGATTCTCTTCTTCTGTTAGAAAAATGCAGCTACTCTTTGGGTGGTTGTGTTCATCAAGCCTGGTGGGCAATTTTAAACATTATCCTCATTCATCTAAATTCTCTTCTTGTTTTGAAGACAGATTCTTGTTTGTAAATCTCACAGTCTGGGTATTTGGATCCCATAGATGGGAGCTGTGGGGAGCCCTCTTCTCTTAGGCAGCAAGACTGGGTGTACCCCCCAAGGGTCTGACTGAGGAGGCGGAAGGACAGGAGATCATCAGAGTCCTTCCACCACAGAAGGTGACCAGGAATTCATGCCCATGACATCGGGGAGACCATTCCCCAGTCTCTAGTCAGAATGCCTCTTCACGTCTCCTCTGGGCATGGGGAGAAGTGGGCTTCCCCATGGCTCCCCAGGGGGGCCCATGAGCAGTGAGGACCGGGAAAGACCTCGAGTCCTGGAAGAATTTGGAAAAGCCTCCTTATTTCAGTTGGTCTCTGCTTGTAGGGCTCCTGCTGCAGGCAACATTCTAGGGTTCAGAGGCCCTGCTCAAGCTCTTCCCCCAGAAAACTCCGCCACTCACCACCCCCACAAAGCACGTGTCATGTGATGACTCCCCCATCTGCCTTTCACTTGGCTGCACACAGGCAGAGCTTCCCGAAGTGCCCTGCAGATGGCAAGTCTTGGTGAGAGGGGTAGGGTACATAGCTGGTTTGGGCTTAATGATGCCTGTCTCTGCCCGCCCAACCAAGAGCCTGAAGTTCATGTGCATCACGTGAGCTCAGAAGTTTTAGAAGCTGATGGGAGAATGGGTCCACAGGTTCAGCCCTGTACTGGCAGGTCGCAAGCCCTGTGGCCGTGAGAACTGCTGTCTTACTGCCGATGCTCTGCTTGCGTTAGGTCTTCCGTGTGATCTTAGATACATACAGAAGTGTGGGGGAGGCAGCACATCTGGGATGAAAGCTCCCAAATTTCCCATCTCTCCTGGGGAAGCGGGGGAGCTGCCCTGAGGCTGTGCGGTCCCTGTACCTGCAGGGATCTACTGCTGTGGCCTGCTCAGCTCCAGGAAGAGTGACTGCACCGGCCTGCCGCCCTCCATGCTAAGCAGCCCAGCCACACCACCTGCCCGGGGCCAGCACAGCATCCGGATGAAGGGGAGCATGTCCCTGATCTGCTGGTACAACAAGGGGCACTTCCGTTTCCTGACCAATGCCTACTCGCCCGTGCAGCAAGGTGGGCATACTGGGGGCCCCGGGTGGGGCTCTGGAGGCTGGGCTTGACCCCTGCCCTCTTTAGCTCTAGGCCGTGGAGTGGGTGATACCTGCTGCCTCTTACATGGAGGCTGTCCCTCCTGTGCCCACAGGCTGTCAGCGCCCTGGGACTTGTTACATCAGGAGAAGCCGTGAGGCTGGCCTTTGCAGATGACCTGAGCAGTTCCCCCCATAGGTCCCTAGGTCATACATAGTGTGATAATTGGCTCTGTTGAACAGCATTTACATAATTGCTTCATCATTTAGGATTCTGTGAAAAATCTAATCTCATGGGAGGAGGAAAAAAGTCAACTATTCTTATCTTTTCAATGTTTGTATTTAAGGGAACCCACAGCTCAAACATTATGAAATAGCAGAAAAGGAAATTGCAATGACAAAGGGACCCTTTACGAAAGTACTTACAGCTTCCCTGGTGGCTCAGAGAATCCACCTGCATTGCGGGAGACCTGGGTTCAGAAAATCCCCTGGAGAAAGGAGCAGCTACGCACTCCAGTATTCTGGCCTGGAGAATTCCGTAAACAAAGGAGCAGGCCATGGGGTTGCAAAGAGTCAGACATAGCTGAGTGCCTTTCACTTTGAGTGTACTTGAAAAGTCCCTTGGGTTCCTTTACATTAAGACATCTTTGTCTTTACTATTGGGCTTCCCAGGTGGTGCTAGTGGTAAAGAACCCACCTGCCAATGCAGGTTAAGAGACGCCTTAACCTGAGGCGTTAAGAGATGCCAGTTGGATCGGTGGGTCAGAAAAATCCCCTGGAGAAGGGAATGGCAACCCACTCCAGTATTATTACCTGGAGAATCCCATGGACAGAGGAGCCTGGTGGGCTACAGTCCGTACAGATTCGGACACAACTGAAGCAACTTAGCATAGCAGTCTTTAGTATTAAAGGAACACTGCCAAGGAAATCAGGGGTGTGTGTGTAGTGTGTGTATTGCTATGCATGTATGCATATGTGTGGTACGTGTGTATATATGTCGTGTGTGTGGTATTTAGAATCTCTCGTTCACTTATCCCCATCCCTCACCTCCACACACACCTCATGTAACATTTCAGTGCAGGTTACAATCAAGGCACATGGGTGTTGTTACCCCACTCAGGGGTGTGGGGGTGGGGGTGGCAAAAGCCGACCCATCAGGTTCTGTATCAAGGGCACATAAAGGTGAGTTTTGGAATTGCCCTTGTCAGCTGAAGGCTGAATTGCCCCAGACTTCTGCTGTCTTTCAGCTTGGGCCTTGGGGCGGGACCAGAGGATCTCTTGGAAGGTATCTCCTGGAAGTATCTTGGAAGGTGTGGGTCTAAGGTGTTGGAGTTGCTTCCCACCAAATTATTTTAAGTGATGGCCTCTGAAACGATGTCCCAAAGTAGGAGATTGCCCATGTCTGAACTGGTGCAGTGAGGAGGCAGAGAAAAGACTGCATCTGGGAATGCTTGGGAAAAGCCTGCAATAGGGTCGAAAACCCTCAGTCTCAAAGACTAGAGCCCTTTAATTAGACCAAGGGAAGATGGCAGGAGGCTGTTAAGGGGCAAAGACAATAAAATTGGGAGGGTTGGTTTTTAAATAAGCTGAAACGAGTATTCGTGTTCAGTTCAGTGATACTTTCCTTTTTAAAGTGTGCGCTCTGTTATTAATCATGAAGTTCCAAATCCTAGACACCCTTAAAAATCTCGAGGTGTGTGTCCACAACCTGGCCACAGACCGACCCCCACCTCCAAGCCCCTGAGCCCTCCCTACCCCGTTAGGGCCTGTGGACACTGTGAGCCCATCTGGGAGAGAGGAGACCCTGGGTATGGCCGAGGGGCTCACAGAGTAGAAGCTCTGATGTCGGCATGCTCCCCACTTGGAGTCCTTTTCCTGGTTCCATCCAAGGGCCTTGCTGCTTAATGGAGATAGTTCTGGTGTGATTGTCGTTCTGCTGTGGTTCAAAAACATGATTTTTAAAAACTACCTAGTATTTCATCCTTAGATTGTGTCATAATTCTTTATCTTGCTCCCTATTAATGATTTTTTTTTCACAATAGGAAGAGTGATATAGTGAAGATTTTCATAGATAAATCTTCAGGTACATCTTTGATCGCTTCCTCAGGATAAATCTAAAAGTTAAACGGTTGTGCCGAAGGGTGTGAATGGTTTTAAGACTCTGATGCTGTGCTGCCAAAAGGCTGTACTTGTTACCACTGCTTTCTTACAAGAGACTGAGATTTCTCCTGCTATACCAACACTGTGTTTGTTTTCTTTTCTAAATATGTCAATAAGATGGCTGAAAATGCTATAAAATTTTAACTGTAAATTGTCATGACTGTGGGTGAGGTTGAACATCTCTTCATGTGTTTATTAGCTGATTTGCAATGATTTTGTCATGTTCTTTTAAATTTTTCATTTTAAGTACTTGTCTTAGGAACTCGACATTTTATGAAAGATTTTATGCCCATAGCAGGTATTTTTATGCATTTTTTTTCCTTTTGCTTTTATTTATGGTCAGTATTTTTAACATTCAAAGGGTTTTCATTTCCACATAGGCACAGCTGTTGAGGGGCTTCCTAGGTGGCGCCAGTGGTGAAGAGCCTGCTCACCAGTATGGGAGACATAAGAGGCTGGGGTTCGATCCCTGAGTTGGGAAGACCCATGGAGGAGGGTATGGCAAGCCACTCCAGTTTTTGCCAGGAGAATCCCATGGACAGAGGAGCCTGGTGGGCTGCAGTCCATAGGGTCGCACAGAATCAGACTTAGCAGGCATACACTGCTGTTAACCATGTTATTTGCTCTTATGCTTAAAAAACCCCTGCTCTGGCCCAAGGCCAGGTAAGTAAATAGTTCACCTGGTTGTTTTATAATGTGATTTTGTGCTCTTCGCACTTGGAATTTATTTTGGTGTGTGGCATCAGTCAGGGTGCTACTATTTTTTGTGATAAATGGCAAGATTGGTTGACCAAGCAGCCCCACCTCTGTTCCCGAACCATTGATCAAATAATTAGTTTTTCCCTACTTATTTTAAATATCACCCAGATGACAGAGTCTCCTATGTTCTAAAGATTGCTTGCCAGCTTTATACTGTCTTCTATTATGAACATATATGCTCTTCTGAAAGGTGAGCAGAATTTCCCATTTCAGAAAACCTGTAACTACTTATGAACAGTTTGTTGATTAGTCACTCAGTCGAGTTTTAATCTTTGTGACCCCATGGACTGCAGCATGCCAGGCTTCTCTGTCCTTCATCATCTCCCTGAGCCTGCTCAAACTCAAGTTCATTGAGTCAGCGTTACCACCCAACCATCTCATCCTCTGTCATCACCTTCTCCTCCTGCCTTCAGTCTTTCCCAACATCAAGGTCTTTTCCAGTGAGTCAGCTCTTTGTATCAAGTGGCCAAAGTATTAGAGTTTCAGCTTCAGCATCAGTCCTTCCAATGAATATTCAGGGTTGATTTCCTTTAGGATGGACTGATTGGATCTCCATGCAGTCAAGGGACTCTCAAAAGTCTTCTCCAACACCCCAGTTCAAAAGCACCAATTCTTCAGAGCTCAGCCTTGTTTGTAGTCCGGCTCCTACATCCATACATGACTACTGGAAAAACCATAGCTTTGACCTTTGTTTGCAAAGTGATGTCTCTGCTTTTTAATACACTGTCTGGGTTAGTCATAGCTTTTCTTCCAAGGAGCAAGCGTCTTTTAATTTCATGGCTGCAGTCACTATATGCAATGATTTTGGAGCCCTAAAAGATAAACTCTGTCACTGTTTCCATTGTTTCCCCATCTATTTGTAATGAAGTGATGGGACCAGATGCCATGATCTTTTTTTTTTTTTTTTTGAATGTTAAGTCAGCTTTTTCATTCTCCTCTTTCACCTTCATCAAGAGGCTCTTTTGTTCCTTTTCGCTTTCTGCCATAAGGGTGGTGTCATCTGCATATCTGAAGTGAAAGAAGAGAGTGAAGTCAGTAAGTCATGTCCATCTCTTTGCCACCCCATGTACTGTAGCCTACCAGGCTCCTCCATCCGTGGAATTTTCCAAGGAAGAGTACTGGAATGGGTGGCCGTTTCCTTCTCCAGAGGATCTTCCCGACACAGCAATTGAACCCAAGTCTCCCATATTGCAGGGAGATGCTTTACCACCTGAGCCACCAGGGAATCTGAGGTTATTGACATTTCTCCTGGCAATCTTGACTCCAGCTTGTGCTTCATCCAGCCCGGCATTTTGCATGTTGTACTCTGTATATAAGTTAGATAAGCAGGGTGATAATATATGCCTTGACTTACTCCTTTCTTGATTTGGAACCAGTCTGTTGTACATGTCCCATTCTAACTGTTGCTTCTTGACCTGCATACAGGTTTCACAGAAGGCAGGTATGGTGGTCTGGTATTCCCATCTCATGAAAAATTTTCCAGTTTGTTGTGATCCACACAATCAAAGCCTTTAGCATAGTCAGTGAAGCAGAAGTAGATTTTTTTTTTAATTCTCTTGCTTTTTCTATGATCCAGCAGGTGTTGGCAGTTTGATCTCTTGTTCCTCTACTTTTTCTAAATCCAGCTTAAACATCTGGAAGTTCTCGGTTCATGTACTGTTGAAGCCTAGGTTGGAGAACTTTGAGCAGTACTTTGCTGCCATATGAAATGAGTGCAATTGTGCAGTAGTTTGAGCATTCTTTGGGATTATTTTTCTTTGGGATTGGAATGAAAACTGATCTTTTCCAGTCCTGTGACCACTGCTGAGTTTTCCAAATTTGCTGACATATTGAGTGCAGCACTTTCACAGCATCATCTTTTATGATTTGAAATAGCTCCACCGGAATTCCATCACCTCCACTAGCTTTGTTTCTAGTGATGCTTCCTAAGGCCCACTTGACTTCGCACTGCAGAATGTCTGGCTCCAGGTTAGTGATCACACCATCATGTTTATCTGGGTCATTATGATCTTTTTTGTGTAGGTCTTCTGTGTTTTCTTGCCACCTCTTCTTAATATCTTCTGCATCTGTTAGAGCCATACCATTTCTGTCCTGTATTGTGCCCATCTTTGCATGAAATGTTCCCTAGGTATCTCTGATTTTCTTGAAGAGATCTCTAGTCTTTCCCATTCTATTGTTTACCTTTATTTTGCACTGATCACTGAGGAAGGCTTTCTTCTCTCTCCTTGCTATTCTTTAGAACTCTGCATTCAAATGGGTATATCTTTCCTTTTCTCCTTTGCTTTTTATTTCTCTTCTTTTCACAGCTATTTGCAAGGTCACCTTAGACAGCCATTTTTCCTTTTTTCATTTCTTTTTCTTTGGGATAATCTTGATTCCTGCCCCCTGTATGATGTCACCAACTTCCATCCATAGTTCTTCAGCCACTCTGTCTATCAGATCTAATCCCTTGAATCTATTTGTCACTTCTACTATATAATCGTAAGGGATTTGATTTAGGTCATACCTGAATGGTCTATTGGTTTTCCCTACTTTCTTCAATTTAAGTCTGAATTTGGCAATAAGGAGTTCATGATCTGAACTACAGTCAGCTCCCAGTCTTATTTTTGCTGACTATATAGAGCTTCTCCACCTTTGGCTACATAGAATATAATCAATTTGATTTTGGTGTTGACCATCTGATGATGTCCATGTGTAGAGTCTTCTCTTGTGTTGTTGGAAGAGGGTGTTTGCTATTACCAGTGTGTTCTCTTGGCAAAACTCTGTTAGCCTTTGCCCTGCTTCATTTTGTACTCCAAGGCCAAACTTGCCTGTTACTCAAGGTGTCTCTTGACCTCCTGCTTTTGCATTCCAGTCCCGTATGATGAAAAGGACATCTTTTTTTGGTGTTAGTTCTAGAAATTCTTGTATGTCTTCATAGAACTGTTCAGCTTCTTCAGTGTTAATGGTTGGAACATAGACCTGGATTACTGTGATGCTGAATGATTTGCCTTGGAAACGAACAGAAGTCATTCTGTCACTTTTGAGATTGTACCCAAGTACTGCATTTCAGACTCTTGTTGCCTATGATGGCTACTCCATTTCTTCTAAGGGATTCTTGCCCACAGTAGTAGATATAATGGTCCTCTGAATTAAATTCACCCATTTGGGTCCATTTTAGTTCTCTGATTCCTAAAATATGGATGTTCACTCTTGCCATCTCCAGTTTGACCACTTCCAATTTACCTTTTTTCATGGACCTAACATTCCAGGTTCCTATGCAATATTGTTCTTTACAGCATCAGACTTTACTGTCATCGTCAGACACATCCACAACTGGGCATTATTTCCACTGTGGCTCAGCCTCTTCTTGCCTTCTGGAACTATTTTTCTGCTCTTCTCCAGTAGCATACTGGCCACCTACCAACCTGGGGAGTTCATCTTTCAGTGTCACATCTTTTTGCCTTTTCATACTGAACATTTTAGGGATTGATTTATTATTCTTTACTCCAGATTCTAAGAGAGAATGAGCCCTCTTTCAGAAAGTGTGAGCCCTGTCATTGTTCAGTTACTCAATTGTGTCCAATTCATTGCAACCCCATGGACTGCAGCATGCCAGACTTCCCTGTCCTTCACCATAGCCCTGAGCTTGCTCAAACTCAAGTCCATTGAGTCAGTCATGCCGTCCAACCCTCTCATCCTCTGTCATCCCCTTCTCCTCCTGCCTTCAGCCTTTCCCAGCATCGGGGTCTTTTCTAATGATTTGGCTCTTCGTATCAGGTGGCCAAAGTATTGGGGCTTCAGCATCAGTCCTTCCAGTGAATATTCAGGATTGAGTCTTCTCCAACACTACAGTTCAAAAGCATCAGTTCTTCAGCACTCAGTCTTCAGTGTGAGGGTATGCAGGCTCTCTAAGTTACATGCTGTCATTTACCCAGGGTCATCCCCACGAAGAACCAAATCCTTTTTGAGTCTTCCATCTCCCTCTTTGCCCACAGAGTTCAGAGTCCATGAGGCTCGTGTGGGTGTGGAATGTCTGCATATCAGACATCGGGTCTGTGTGTTAGGTCTTGACTCATTCGCTCAGACTTAGAGAAGGGCAGAAAGGACGTCAGCCCAGCCAGAAAAAACCTGGAGGAGGCAGAGAGACAGACCCCTGCAACAGGAAGACAGGTGGTTCTGTCATAGGCCCACATGAACCTACAGTGTCACAGAGGTTGACTCTTAGAATACAGATGTGCAGAGGGTCACACCCAGCCACAGACATACAAGGGTGTACCCAGAGAAAACACATCATCCCTGGTTATGACGTCAGCAGAGACAATAAATATCACATAACCTCTTGTCAATATTTCCAATGTCTAAAGTTTTTCAGGTCTTAGAAAAGAATATTAATAGGGCAGCAGTCTCATCCTTTTCATCTTCAGTAGTATCTGAAATCTAAGGTATCACCAGGGAGGAGGCTGGACTGGTAATAACCTTGGAGAAATGCTCAAAGAGACTGACAGAAACCTGGATTTTGAAGCCAGTCTCCTACTTCCAGCTGTAATCCTCATTTAAGTTCAAAAGTGTGAAGGAACAGGGAGGAACCTTCTTCCCCCTAGAGGAGGGGAGCAGGCCTCTCACACCTGGGTGAGCAGTCCTGGAACTACTGCCCTGCCGGTGCTGAGGGCAGCCAGTGGGGACCGCAGGGCCCTGGCCAGCACCACGCCCTCATCCCTGGAGAGTGGTCCCAACCTGCTGGGACCCTGCTGCCTCAGAGTGAGGCTTCCCCTGCCTCTGGGAAGAGAAGGGAGGGGATTTTATCAGACGGCCTGCCCTGCTCATACCCACATGGATCTGGGAAGCCCTAAGGGGGCCTCTTTAGCCCCAGAGGAGGCTGTAGTTGAAAGTCAGGCAAATTAAAATAGAGCCAGCGATGGGAAGCCTCCCCAAGCCATGCACCCAGGCCAGGTGTGAGGTGGGGGTGTTTGCTCACTTGTATTTGGGGTTGGATGGTGAGCAGAGGCCCAGGGCAGGTCCCTGAAGGAAGGGTGCTGTAGAGAAACTGCCCTCTGTGGAGGTGGAGAGCCCAGCCTTGGAGGACCTGCGTGTGGCCGCGGCATCCGACAGTAGAGTGTCTCTGTGGAGAGAGGCTCTCTCAGGATCTGGGCCCCAGGAGCCTCTGACTGGGAGGAGGCCCTGGACTGGCACTGTGGTCCTTTGAGCTCTTGAGGCTTTAGAAAGCATGTTGCCTGGGTGCTGCCCCAGCGTCCCCACACCTCCAGAGCTAGCTTCTCAGCCTCTCATAAGATCTCCAGGCACTCCTTCCATGCAGAAAGTCAGTATTTGGGGAGCAGGGATGGGAGACAAAAAAAGACTATTCTGGTTTAGGGCTGAGTCTCAGCAGATGGACCTGTGTGACTCTTGTCTCCCGCCCGTCCCTCAGTGGGAAGGGGGTGACAAGTCATTTTTTACTTCAACTACTGGAGAAGGGAAGACTACCCACTCCATTATTCTGGCCTGGAGAATTCAATGGACTGTATAGTCCATGGGGTCGCAAAGAGTCAGACACGACTGAGCGACTTTCACTACTCACACGTATTTAAGCAGTGCTAAAATTTCACAGCCCTGTGAACTAATCCCTGAAAACAGGGGCATTCTTCTCCACCACATGGTGCTGCTCCAGGGGAGGCTGCTCAGAGGAAATGCTGTGTAACCCCCACCACACTTGACCATCCTTCCAGCCCGCACATCACCTCTGAGGGTGCAGTGGATGGCCCCCCAGTCAGGGCAGGTCTCGGAAGACAGGTTGTTAGGCAGCAGGCTGGAGAGGGCTGACTGATCTCTCTCTGCTTCTCACTCCTGGTCGGTGGGATGTTTCACTCTTGCCGTGACTTTGGTCATGGCCGTGGGACTCAGTTCCGTTTGTATTAAGGAGGATATGGTGTTTGAAGGCATGTGAGAGAGTGCGTTTGAGGATCAGTGAAAGGTAAAGGGTTCTGTCCACAGGGGAGGCGTGGAGGAGCCTGGGGTCAGGCGGCTCCTGGTTCTTCTGAACCCTGCCTTGAGCAGAGCAGGTGGACCGGCCCCCTGGGCCCCTGACAGTGGTGGCCACCTCCTCGCACTGCTCTCAGACCTGGCGGAAGGAGTGGGAGCCTGGGGAAGGGAAGAAGGGGCCGGTGAGTCCTGGCCTCCTCTCTGCTCTCAGGGCCCCATCGGGTGCTGAGCCCTACTCCACTCACACTCGCCTTTGTGCCATTATCTGCCACGGGCCCTGCCCTGGTCTGTGCTGTGGCTCCATGTTCTTTGCTCACCTGACCTTGTTTTCCTCAGCTCCCCTGAAGCTTCAGTGATGTTGTTGATAATGGTTTTTTTCCATCTCCTCCCCTGCTGTCTATTTTGACAAGCAGGCAGGATGGAGAAGAACGTGATCTGAATGGGGGTTTGCAGGGGAGGCTCAGAGGGGATGTCCCGCCTGTCTCTGCAGGAGTGATCATCAAGAGGAGGAGCGGGGAGATCCCCTGCCCCTTGGCCGTGGAGGCCTTCGCGGCCCACCTCAGCTACATCTGCAAGTACGACGACAAGTACAGCAAGTAAGTGAGCAGGGGCCTCACCACCGAGAGCAGGGGCTGCCGGGCGATCAGCTGCCCTTATCAGGGTTGACTGATGAAGACCCTGAGAGAGGAAATCCTGAGCCCTCAGCCTGGCGTCCCCCCAGGGCCAGCCACGCGGCCACCCCCGCCTCCCACCGCCTGGCCGCCTGCACTGCAGCCCTGTCTGTTCCCCTTCTTCCACGTCCGCCATTGGGCCGACCTCGCCCGCTATTGTCCCTGAGGCCCTGCCCGGCGTCCCCTCCGCAGACGGGCGCAGGCCCTCATGTCACTGGGCTGAGCCATGGTTACTTAGTTGTTTCACGTGTGCGTGTGGGCTCAGGCATGGTATCATCATGAGTGCACACATGGTGTGCACACACGCATGTGCATGTACGTGTTTATGCCCCATTGCTGTCTCCAGGCAGCTCCCATGCCCACGTCAGGAACTGTTGAACCTTGGCCTGTTAACTACTGGGCCTGAACCTTACAATCTAAAACAGGGTGAGACTAACCCAGAGGGCGGTGGGCATTTTCTCAGCCCTCTTTGGGGTCATTGACATCTCCCAGGCTGCTTGGTGGGGATGGCAGTGCAGGAACCTGGGCCTCCTGGAAAAACCCAGGTGTAGAGGGCTACCCATCCCTCAGAGTCACTGCATTGTCTTCCTGGAGCCCTGGCCTGCCTGGCAGCTCACTGGCCTGGGCAGTGCTCACAGGGTAGTCTGTGTGATGGAGCAGACATCGCAGGCCGCCCTGGCTGGGCACTTCAGTGGTGCTGAGGTTGCCAACCCTCCAACACCTGGCATTTGGGGTGCAGAGACACACGTGCATGCAGAGGACAATGGCACAGGGGTGCGTCCTGAGGCGGGGCTCTCCAGCAGAGAAGGCTCTCCTGAGGTGAGAGCTGTCCTCCGTCTGGGGGAAGGAGGGCTGGTGAAGAGAAGAGCAAGGAGCTGTGGGTGGTCGCGGCAGGAGGGGCTTGGGACACACGGCACTTGTGCAGGGAAGCCCCGCAGCCCTGTGTCCTCGCGAGCTCCAGCTGCACCACACAGGCCTGGCTCCTGGTTTCAGTGGCCCCTGCGGTGCCTGCCTCCTCCCACCTGATCCTCTCCTAGGGACTGTTTTCATCTTAAGTAAAGTTCACGTGCCTGAGCCTCAGTGAGAGCTCCCTCCCCACTCCCTGTTCCCCCTTCCCCAGCCTGATTCCCACCCCCACGCTCCCGACAGCACCCCGTTGAGCCCGACAAGGCCTTTGGGAATCTCTCTGCATGGGGCGCCTGGGCACCACCTGAGTCAGCCCTTTTTACCCGTCTGTCCTCTTAGGTATTTCATTTCTCATAAACCGAACAAGACCTGGCAGCAGGTGTTCTGGTTCGCCGTCAGCATAGCGGTCAATAATGCCTACATTCTGTACAAGATGTCAGACGCCTATCACGTGAAGAGGTACAGCCGGGCCCAGTTTGGTGAGAGACTCGTGCAAGAGCTGCTGGGCCTGGAGGATACCTCTCCAAGCCTCTGATGTCCTGGGTGTGGCCCAGGCTAGGTAAGGACCAGGTCCAGGGAGGGACGGGGGAGCCTGACGTCTGACCTGCTGGCCAGAGACCCGGAGACGCCCTGTGTGTGGCCGCAGTCCAGGCAGGGTGCTCAGGGCCTCTGGAGGGGCCAGCACGGACCTGGTCAGAGGGTGGCCCATCCGGTTTCCACACAGAGAAGAGCACGGCTTCCCTCCGGAGAGTGGCCACCAGCTTGGAGTGAGCACCTTGCAGGTGTGGCCCTGAGCCAGACCTTCCGTGCCACCAGCGCAGGGCAGGGCACCCTCACAATCCCCGTGGAGGCCATGGGGAGCCCGTTCAGCACAGGGGACCTGGGAGGGCTGCTGCCATCATGGGCACCAGGGATGGAATGAGCTGGTGAAGATGAAAGATGTCCACAACGTGGTTCAGGTCACTCAGTGTCTGAAGGCGATGGGAAGGGAGCCAGCTGGGATTGTTTGGGGGTGTGTAGGAACCCAGAGGGTTTGCCAGTGTTTGCCTCGAGTGGACAGCTCAGAACAGGGCTCATAGCAGAAGAAACACAGCTTGGCATCGCTGAAAGGCAGTGTTGGCATGGGGAGTGGGCCACTCTGGTGTGTGCACGAGGCCCTCCTGCCTGTCCCGGAGTGGCTGGTGTATGGAGAGAAAGACGGTGACAGAATGGCAGTGAAGTGTGACGCTGTTTTTTATTTTTAGATATATCTTCAGGTTATTTTCTTACTGTTGCTCAAGATCTTCTGTAAAAGGAAATGTCCCTCTTCTGTCCTCACCCTCTCACCCCACCCTGTCGTGGCTCCTTGCATGATCACGGGCCTGGCCTGAACCTGGGCCAGAAAGGGTACTTTGCGTCCATCAAACCATGGGGCCTGTGGGCCTGAGCTTTGCACAGACACCTTCACTGGCAGAATTACTTGTCTTGGAAAATACACAGCACGGCTGAGACAACAGATTGTCTCTGTGGGTGACCACTCTCTCTCTCTCATGTGGTTGCTGGGCAGTGCTGGCCAGCCTCACTGCCCGCCTCGTGATGGTGTGGTGGGCATTGGCAGACCCACCTGTACAGCTTGGCTGGGTGTGACTCCCAGGGCCTGGGGTCTGCTCACCACAAGCCTGAAAGGCCTCCGTGATGAGCAGCTGGCAGCAAGGGCTCTACTTACTTCTCAGAACACCTGGGCCTTCTCTGAACCAAGGTTCACACGTCTCCCTGGGAGACCTCCGCTAGGGTGGTCGGCTGGTCTGGCTGTCCCCACAGATAAGAAACGAGTAATTTCTGAAGTTACGTGATCTCCCTTCAACCCAATTTATGTCGCCCCCTTATTTTTACAATGCAAACCTACTCTGCTCAGGCTTTGGGATGTTCTTCCTTGTTGTCACTCAGTGAATTACAAGTGTTGCTGGCAGCTTGCTCCAAATCACATCGTATCTGCACCCAGTTCACGATGGTCACCTCGCCCTGTGGTTTTAATTCGATGCCACGGATTGTAGGCCAAATTTTAAATTGTGTTTCGAAACACCTTTGCCGTGTCCTTTAATTGGATTGAAAGAACTTTTACCACATGGAGAAATCTATTTTTAATTTGTGATGCTTTTCTACAAGGTCCACTATTTCTGAGTTTAATGCATTTCCAACACTTAGGGAGACTCTAATGGAAGCTGATGAATTTTCTTTTCTGTCCAAGTAAGTAAAAGAAAAAATAAAAGTCTATTTAGATGTTGACTCTTTGTTAATACGTGCGTTTGTTTGAAAGGTCAAAGACAAAACTCCAGGCCACTCTTGTGAGTCTTGATTTCTTGTATAATCCAGTGTATATGATCTTGCCACTCTAGTATCATGAACCAAGGAGCAGTTTAGAAGAAAAATCCAGTCGACTGTTGGGTAGAAGTGCGCGTGATGCCCTGTCCTGTGACTGCTCAGCTGTACTGATGGATGCCTCTGCCATCAGACACATCGTGCCTGCCTCCAGCCGGCCTGCCCTCTGCTAGGCCGTGTGTCATTCTCACTCAACACCAGAGGTGCTGCTGTGACCAACAGTGCGTGGCTTCACGTTACCAAGTAATTATAGAGTCATTACGCCATATTGGTGCTCTGGTTTTGAGATGGTGGCCACCTGGTTTCTGATAAATGATGGAAAGACCAGCAGGTTAGCTGGGTTTCTGGTGGAGCCTGTTGTGATAGCACCAGCTCTCGGGTTCAAAGGCATTTCTCTTCCCTTCCTAGGAGGACAAAACGCCAGGCAGCACTGACTAGGAAAGCCTGCAGGGACCTGGACTGCACCCATAGATGGGGTGTGGGTGACTGGTCAAAAGTCACCCGACTCCATACCTCCCTGGGTCTGAAGGCTGGCAGGTCCACACTGGATAGGCTCACTGGGAAGCTGGCCATTGTTCTTGACCAGGAAGGGGCCCAGCTAGAGGTTCTCAGGGGAGAGGCTGCCAGCAGGGCCCTGGCAGAGGCTGGGAGGTAGGTGGGCCCCTTCATTCTGTGGCAAACCAGTCCTGTGGGAGGTCTTTGCTGCAGGGTCTAGAAAGGAAGGGCAGACAGTGAGCTCCCAACCCTGTTGGGAAAGCACCAGCAGGACTTCTAAGCTTCTCCAGAGAACATCTCATAGCTAAATGCAAGGTAATCTGTTGGGTTCCACACAGTTTCTGATGTGTCACATGACCTCAGCTGTCTTTGGAAGTAGGTAAGGTAATTCTTGGGCTTCCCTGGTGGCTCAGAGGTAAAAAATCCGCTTGCAATGCAAGAGACTGCCTGCAGTGCAGGAGACTCAGGTTTGATCCCTGAATCGGGAAGATCCCCTGGAGGAGGCAATGGCAACCCACTCCAGTATTCTTGCCTGTAGAACCCCAAGGACAGAGGAGCCTGACAGGCTATAGTCCATGGGGTCACAAGAGTCGGACACTACCAAGCAACTGAACCACGAACACCACGAGGCTAATTCTTAGGAGAATCTAATTAGGATGATTTTCCGTTTGGATTTGGTACCTTCTTTGGCAGGGTCTGTATTTGTCTTTTCTCCCCACACTCTGCTTCCTTCCCAAAGCCTCAATTTTGAACAATATTTTACTTTGGTCACTGTAACATTACATGAGTATTTCAAAACTCAGGTGAGTGACATAGAAACTTGGCATCTGGACCATTCTGGGCAAAGATATCCAGTTTATTGACTGCATTAGACAAGACCTGGCTGCCAAAACAGACTAACTCTGCAGCTGTGGCCAAGATAAGATCGCAGATAGATGGGGAGGACCTGGGTGCATGGCGGGTGCCGCCGCCACCCTGAAGAACCCTGCCTCAGCATCTGCATTGAGAGGGACCCTGACGAGGGGGTGAGGCAGGCTCGCCACCACCAGTGAGAGATGCCCCCTCCAGCCTGTGGTGAAGGGAAAAGGCACCCCCCACAGCAGGCCCTGAAGTGGAGGAGAACAACTCAGTGACAGGCTGATGGGAGGGGGGAGGAAGGGTTCACTGACTTGTGCCATGGGCAACCACGCGCAGACAGACAGGGCCTCGTCCGTGGGCCCAGAGAGCTCCCTGTGCCCCAGTTCTCCACCCAGGCGCCCCACAAGGTGGGCCTGGACACCTGCGTCCCCAGCTTGCAAGTAGGCATTGGCAAGGGGAACGTTTTACTGTTTGCCCAGGTGAGCCGGTGGACCTGATGCTGAGACCATGGTCTAAACCGCTGCACAGACTGCTCCCCAGAGTCACCAGTAGGGCTGGCGGCTTTAGCCCCAGTTGATGTAATGCCTTTGTAGGGCATTTCCTCCTGTCTGAGGCTTTATAGACAGATGAGATCAAACCTCTCTTTTGATCTGAAATATTGCAGGTGCTCAAGGTGCACACTCTCCCTGCACCATTCTCTCAGGTGCACTCCTTTCTTGCCCTGGATCCAGGCGGGAGTTTTTGGCTGAAGGCCTGATGCAGCCCAGGTTGACCTGGTGGTGAGCTGAGGTCTGGGCAGTGGTTGGCCGGAAAAGGGCCCTCAGCTGCAGCCAGCCCTGTGCTGAGCCAGCTGACCTCTCACCAGACAGCACAAGGGGAGGTGAAGGGGAAAGGGTGCCCCTGGAACCTCTCCCCAGGTGCCTGCCGGCCGTCCTGTGGACCAGGGGCTAGGGGCGGAAGCCAGGTCTCCAGAGCATCATGATCCCTCTGCCCAGGTGCTGGCTACCCACTTTCCAGCTTGTGTCTGTCTCGTTCTGTCCCCACAATGGGCAAAGTCTCATCAGCAGTCTTGGGTGTAGAAAGCCAAGGGCTCCAAAGGAAAGGGAACCCAGGAAACCGAACACAGTTCCCAGGAAGTGCCTCAGCTCTGCCTAAGGGGCTCCACAGCCTGCTCTGGAAGAGAGCTCTGCGGAATGGTCCTGTGGTTCTGTACCCTTGACTGTCAGCCTAAACACCTTCTGTCTTTATTAGGAAGAGTGCTGAGACTCCATTACCTAAGCCTTTATTCCATGTGACTTCTCTGTGTGCCTCATTTTTAAAAGGATTTTTAAAGCTCCTTTCTGAGTATGTCCTTCTTTCCCATTAAGAAGTACAAGAGGGTATCAGTACCAGGGGGGCACTTGGAGCGTTGCTCGAGGCTGTGAGCAGCGAGTGAAGATGTGCCACGTGTGTTGGGCCTGGGTCTTCCCCCTGCCCAGGGCACACCCCTTTTCTCCACCGTCCAGGCCCTCCCGCCTGTGGCCACTGCTGGAGACGCTGCCCGTGGGGGTGAAGAGCATCCCTGCACCTGCGCACAGCCATGACTGGGTCTCCTTAAGGGAGAGGAGACACTTGGCTGTGTCTCTTCTTCATCAGCTCCTGTGCTGCAGATGTAGGCTCTTTTCCTACGTTACTTGGAAGTGTGCCCTTTTGTGTCCATATTTGGAGATGAAGGCCGAGGTGGAGGAGAGGCCCCTGAATTCTGTGGGGACTATGAGGGGAAGGAGGACATGGGAGTGGGTGCTGGGCTCATGTGCAGGTGTGAGGGCTTGGGTGTCCGTCAGGTGGGATGGCCTGCGGCAGAGGGTGAAGGGTGACAGTGGAGCACACCTGAGACACAGCATCTCCCAGCTGGAGGACCGCAAGGGTAGAGCACCTCCCTGCTCGATCTCTGTCTTTAATCTGTGGTTCATTCTTTTACACATTCCTCAGACAAGGCTATATCAAAGCCAAACTGTGACCCACAGTAATGAGTATTTATTACACCCAGGCCTGGCTCTCGGCTCTGCCTGAGAGCCAGGACCGTCACTGCCCCTCCTCCTTGAGTGGGGAAAGTGATGCTTCACGCCCGTGGTGGCTCCAGGGGGTGGACCTCAGTCACTCCCACCACCGCCCCCACTGTTGGCGGCTCAGTCTTCCGGCAGGGATGGTGCCAAGATCCAGGCACCCAGCTAGCAAACAGCATGGTCTGTGCCTCTAGGGCGCTGGGTGCACATGTGGGCTCCACCCAAAGGAGGTCTCCATAAGGGGCAAGCCCCGTGTGGTGGGGGTGCTGTCGGTACTGCTGTTGGGGCACAGTACACCCCCTCCAAATCGTGGGGCGCTTCACCTGGGCAGGCAGCAGACGTGCCTGCCTGCACACCCCCAGAAAGACGGGATCTGAGCCTCAGGAGGCCGGGACGGGACTGCCTCTGACCAGGACCAGCTTGTTTATATGTAACTGTCTTTGGAGAGCATGACAGCACGTAGAGCAACAGAGCAAGAAGTGGTCTCAGCTACTCAAGAGGCACAGGGAAAGTTTCTCGTCTCATCCATACTCACATTAAGTTGTGACACTTCCTTTCACTCCCTCAGAAGCTTGTAGCTGGTTCTGTTTCCCCTGGGAAGTGAGCCCACCTCTTTCCCCACCTTCCTCCACTAAGAAAGGGCTGCAGTTCAGGCAACAGTGAGTGGTGGAAAAAATAATTAATTGGACAGATGATATTTTAGCTTTTTAATTAGCTCTCCCCCTAGACTTAGCTGTTTTTAAAAAAAATGCATCTAGCTTCACAGTTGGGAACTTCCTGTAAGTAGTACACAGAGGAGGGAATGGTGCTTCTGTGATTTTAGTAGGTTTAAAAAGATGGACCCAGGGGCCGGTGAAGGACCGCGAGGCCTTCCAGAGGCTCAACTTCTTGTACCAGGTGAGTGAGTCCACGCGCACGCACGGCGGGGAGCCCAATGCGGAGAGCCCCCAGTGACGGCTCACTCCCCCAGGCCGCCCACTGCGTCCTCGCTCAGGATCCAGAGAACCAGGCGCTAGCGAGATTTTACTGCCACACGGAGAGGACCATAGCGAAGCGGCTTGCATTACGGCGGGACCCCTCGGTGAAGCGAACTCTCTGCCGTGGCTGCTCTTCCCTCCTCATCCCGGGTCTGACCTGCACCCAGCGCCAGAGACGCTGCAAGGGTCAGCGCTGGACTGTACAGACCTGCCTGACATGCCAGCGCAGCCAACGGTTCCTCAACGACCCGAGGCGTGTGCTCTGGGGAGACCGGCCCGAGGCCCAGCTGGGGAACCAGGCAGATCCCAAACCACCACAGCCCTTGCCAAACACAGCCCACCCCATTCCAGCCCAGCTTCCTGAGGAGAAAGTGCAGCCTCAGAGCTCCCGTCACCAGTGATGGACTCACCCTGTCTTCCAAATAAACTTTAATTCTGCTTAAAAAAAATAAAAAATAAAAAAATAAAAAGATGGACTCAAAGCAGTTGTATACATTTTTAGGTGTAAATTTTAGAACTGGAGTTGTGGGATTTTTGATTGAGGTATTTGGGGGTAACTTTCATCCATTTCAACGTAATGGCCCAGTATGATGTCATCCTTCTTGATACTTATCACTGCTTATCAATAGAAGTACAGTGTCCAAAGTGGGGTGGATGCTCTGCCAGCTCCAGTACCAGTGAAGCCACGTGTCCAGTCCTGGCCCTTCCCTACAGCAGGAAGCATCCACCAGTCAGGGGTCTAGGAGGCAAGGACAGTGGATCCACATCGAAAGCGAATGATAGAAGAGGAAGCTGGGGAGACGGGGCAGTGAGTGTGGCACCGTGCTGGCCCAGGGCAGGGGCGTGGCAGTGGTCTCTGGTCCTCCTCCCCACTGCTGGGCACGGTGCAGGTCACCCTCAGGCGCCTCTCCTCAGGGGAGGGGATTTCCAGCACCAGAGAGAGCTGCCCAGAGTAGGCACAGGACACCTTCAAAAGCAGGGGACACTGCCTACTGCTAACCGTCTTGGTGGGCAGGGGGGCGGCGTTGGGCAGGACACTCTTGCTGCAGCTCTGATCTTGACTAAGGAAGAGCAGAAAATGGCCAGGGATCAAGGCCCTGGTCCCAGGGCCTGGCCCCTGGCAGGTGCTGTAACCAGAATGAAGATGCTGTGTCCAGAGGAGGGCTTACCCTCCCCCCAGCCCCTTCCTCTTCCTTGTGATGGTGCCCACTTCCACGGAGTTTGTGGCAGGGACATCTGTGTCAAAGAATCTGGAAAGATCACCGTTTGACATTTTGTTTTTGTTGTTGCCACCATTAACATTATCTTGGGTTTGTTCAGTTAAGAATCTAGGAGAAAATCTTTAATCTTCCTGGAAACCACATCCATAGCCCTTGGTTGACATCACACAACTTCTTCTCCATCCCTTTTGTGACAGTAAAGCAGACCCTTTTGATTATTTTAAAAATCAAGATTTTGATTTTGCACAAAGCATGCTTGAAACACCTTTTTTTACAAATGAAATGAGCTAATTCTGAGTTCTAAAATATTAAGTATGACCCCCCCAAATTATTATTCAATTCAGATATCTAATCATGTGTTTTTTTATTTCTTCAACAAAGTGACTACACTCAGCAGCTTTGAAATATAGTAAGATGCATTGCATTTGCTTCTCTCTGGTGCTTTCTTTTCGGGGGACGGCTGGTGCAGGAGGGGATGGTAGAACAAAGGAAACCAGGGACTGCATGTGGGATCTGTTGCCAGAAGTAAATAATAGCAGAGGTTAGGCAGAGCCTGGGAACTGCCCCAGGGATTCTCCTGAAAGTGAAGAGGGATGGCAGGTAAGGGGACCCGGGGGGCCACAAGCACATTCTACCACCTGAGCCTTCTCAACCGCTGCTGTTCCTGGGGGAGTCAGAGGCTCCTGGGGTCCTCCTTTCTCTCACCTCCCATCTTTTGCCTGTCGGGGGGCACAGGAGCCCCCACTATCAGAGGTTGGACTGTGCAGCCTGCAGGGTCTACTGCTGCCATCAGCACTGCCCTGTCCTCCCCTTCCTCAGAAGGTTCTGGAATCAGGCATACAACTGGGATGAGCATTTACTGCCAGAAGGCAGGTCCCTGGGAGCAAAGTGAGAGATGGGAGGAAATGCCCACAAGCAGAGCAGGCATATGTGGGGCATCAGCAGAGCAAACTTTGGCTTGAGTGGTAATCTGGGAGGCCAAGGAGTGGGAATTGTTTTCATTAACATAGAAAATCTTTATATTATGAGGTGTTGGATGCCACTTTCCAGGGTTCTTTTTATACTTCAGTTCAGTTCAGTTCAGTCGCTCAGTCGTGTCCGACTTTGCGACCCCATGAATCGCAGCACGCCAGGCCTCCCTGTCCATCACAAACTCCCGGAGTATACTTCATTAGAGGAGGATAAAAGATTTTGAGGAGCATGTGTTTAACCTCAATAACCTAAAATAAGAATGAAAACTTTTTACAGCACATCTTGGCAGTGTTTTAAGTTCTTTCATAAGTGAAAACTAACTTTTAAACACAATTTTAAAGTTTCCATGATATCTTTGCTTGCCACATCTTTCATTAAGTGTTGGAATTACCTTTGCTAAATTGTTTTGTTGGCCTCTCATGATCATTTTTTATTATCAGTGACTTTCCTCCCCCATCAACTGTATATCTTCCTTCCGATTTTCCTTTCTACATCACTGCCTCTTACTCCTCCCTCTGTATGCATCTCCTCTCCTTTTTCTTCCCCTCCTTTTATCTCCCCACATCCCTCTCCACATTCCTTTGGTGAGCCCTGGACTCGCTCCCTGACTGTCCTCTCCGGATTCAGAGGGGCCGGTCTTGTCCCTCCCTCTTGTGACTATCATCACCACACCGTGGGAATCATTGCGATTCAATAGTAGAAGGGGTGGGAGATGTGAACATTTGTATCGAAGACATTGTGAGGGTAGAGACACCCCAGAAAGAGATTTGGCTTCAACACAGACGAAACAAAAACCCCTTTATAGTTGAGAATGGATATCAGAATTTAATTGACTAATCCTAGGGGCCCCACCTTCCATGCCATATTTCCTGAACTTTCATAGTGTCCCCTGGTGGTGTGGCTTTCTTTGAGGTTCACAGGAATACTTGGTAAGTCAAACAGCCACTCTCTGATTTGAGAGATAGGACAGCAGAGGGAAAGTGGACTAAAGTCATTCATTAAATAAACTTTTATGAACTCTTCTGAACCATTAGACACGGGATGTAAGCAAGGACAGCCTTTCCCATCAGGGACTGTCAAGCTGTGGGAGAGACACACAGAGATCTCGTGTGACCAGAGTAATAATAGTATGTAAAAAAAAAAGAAAAAAGGAACAGTAACCATATTTTCTCACTCACACATAGGGCAGAATGTTTTTGAAGGAATGTTAACGGGGGATCAGAGAGAGGTCAGGTGTGGATACTACTTCACAAAATGAACCGGCTTGCTGCTTAAAACAAACCTGGGTCACATGGGCCTATTTTGGGCCAAAGGCTCTGGGATTTGCCACTGGGAGAGTCTTGGGGTCAACACGTAAAAGTCCAACAGTTCTGCCTCTGTTTAACCACCCTGACACTACAGGGCAGGTGAAATGCATCCATATTCAAGTTTGTGCTCCAAGGAGAGACAGTCGATCTGGAGGAAGTAGCTGCTTCTGAGGAAGCCGGGCAGCTGGACACAGGTCTCCTCCGCACAGATCCTGTCTGGGGGCAGCAGCTGACCCACCAACCCGGGCCCCTTCCCTCCTCATCCCAGGAACTGGAAAAAGGTTGGGTGCTCTGCTCTCTCTCAAGCCAGATGGTAGCAGTGGGTTTTATCCAGTCACCATCCACGGGGTCAGAATGTCTACAGACCACGAGTCAACAACCCCACAAATGGAGACTCCTGCCAGCCAGATAAGTGTATTCATGAGGATAACAGAATGAAATATTTAAAAACCCAGAAAGATGGTTGTCCTGCTGTAGACTGTGTAATCGCTGGGAAGGGTAGGCGGCTTTGTCTGTTTCCAAGAGTGTCAGAATGAAAAATAACGACGCGGCCCTCCCACAATCTGCCCACCTCTCTTGAGCCTCTCCATGTCCGACCAGCAGAGGGCAGCAGAGGACGCCGCGTGCGCTTCCGCCGTCTCAGAGCACAGCGCACTGGTTCCCCCGCGGAGCAGAGTTAGGGTCGCACAGGGTTCCAGGCCCAGTGGATGCCGCAGCAAGAGAGACACACAAGGTCTCTACTGATACAGGCTAGGAGAGAGAGCAATAGGCAAGTCACACCCAAAGATGACTTCCTGGGGGCAGGGATGGAAAAGGAACTCGGGACAGAATTCCACACTTGTAGCCCCTGCAAACGTGTGCCAAGGGTTTACCAGGCCCAGGCCCTGTGGGGGCAGGTGACAAGATAAAGACTCCTGCCGTCCTGAAGTAGGGGGAGAGGGTTGGACCCAGTAAACCAAAAAGTGCTTGTACAGTGTTTGTACAGATACTTAGCTCTACAGACAACAGGACAGTTCGGGTTCGATGGGTGCTGAGGCTAGGCTGAGGGGGTTCTGTTTGGAGCAGGTCCCAGGGGAGGGTCGGCGCAGCAGCTCCAGGGGCCCTTCCAGCCCCACCCTCTGCAGACTGTGCTGAGGTCACGGGGTGGGGGGCGGGGAGGGGGGGAGCTGCGCCTGGGCCTTTCGGGAAGAGCAGGGGTCTTGGGCGGAACAGGCTGTGGCGAAGGGGACGGGGGCCCAGAGAGGAGGCCAGCCCAGCAGGTCAGGGAAGGTGCCCTCTGGGGAAGCTGAGGGTGTTGGAGCAGAATCAGCAGAGTCGTTGGTGGAGTGCTACCAGGCCCCGGAGGGCGGCAAGTGGTTCCCGGCTGTGGGGAAAGGGAGGGGCTGAGACTGAAGGTGGGGCAGGAGAGGGAAGCCTCGCTGTGGGGCCCTAGCAAACAAGCTGCCGTGGTCCCGCAGGTGGTCTCAGCTTCCAGAACCCTCCCCGCCTCTGGGATTCCCCCAGGGACCAAGGCAAGGCTTGACTTCTGACTGGGACTTCTCAGGATGTGAAAATGAGACTCCTGCTTTCATCTTGGCCACAGCCCCAAGAGGCCAAGGACAGCGAAGCATCCTGACCCTGCGGAGTTGGGCTCAGCAGGGGACCCCAACACCCTGTGGAAGTTGCCAGGGGGTTGCCCAGAGTTCCCGGAATGTCCCCTGTGTGTCCCTGCAGCCTCAGCTGGGCAGCCTGCAGCATCTCAGGAAGCGTCTCCCCACCGCAGTGACCATGGTGGAGCAGGAACAAAAGACAGGATGCTGCAGGGCCTGGCTGTCCAGGCCAGAGACCCGACCACAGGGTGGCCCTGAGGAAGTGAGAAGGAAGGTGTTTCCTGTGAACCCTGGATCCTGCTGGGGGGTCCTGGGGGTCCTGTGCAGAGTGATCCATTGTGGCGGCCTCTGCAGGGGGATGTGCTCTGAGGCTGTGGGGCTGCAGGCTGGGCACAGGCTCCACCCTAAATGTGCCCAATCCCTCTGTGGGCCTTGGTTTCTGGGAATAAAGGACCTGCCTGACTTCTTTACAGAGATCACCATGAAGACATCAGGGTGTAACACGCGGGCACTGCTGCCCCTGTTAATGACCCTGGGCTCGGTAGGCGGAGGGACGATTCCAGTAACAGTGGAGGTCAGCCCTGTCCCAGGCCTCCTGCTCTCAGGCCTGAGGCCTGGTATGCGCCAACCTCCCTGGAAGCAGAAGGCCAGGTAAAGGATGGAACATGCAGTGCGTGTTCCAGGAAGAGGCTGATCTTTCTAGTGTGAAAAGTGAGACCCCCCCTTAAAAGATGAGATCCCAGCCATGGGGGATTCCATGTTCCCTCTTTTTCCAAGTCATGTACCCCACCTCCAAGCAGCAGCAGGACCCAGTGGAGACAGACAGTCCAGCTCCAAATGGGATGAAGGGAACCAAGGGATTACAGGTCCAAGGGATGTGGGGAGGGGGATGACATCCAGGGGCAGAGCCCCTGTACAAGGGGATCCCTATCTTAGGAGAAGAACAGGTTTAGGAAACCAGTCCAGAGTGCCCCACCCCCCAGCTCTGCAGAGGTTCCTTTCTTCTAAATCCGTATATTTCACCAGACACCCCTGCTTGTGGAGTACCCCCTTCCTTTTAGTAACAGGGAACACTTGCTGCTAAAAGATTCACTTGTGTGCACATCTCAGGGCACAAGAGAAGGTGCTCAAAACATGGAGATGAATAGAGGATGCCCAGGCAGCCTAAAGCCGACTTTGGATGTGCGGGTGCTTTCAGAAGAGGGACTGCTTCCAAAAGGCTCTCACTCAGTATTAGCACAGTTCTACTCACCAGCTACCACCAGAATCCACAGTAGAAAACAGGAGGCTCCAGGGTGCGTCCCCCGGCAGCTGCATCATTGTGCATCTCACAGAAGATGCCTGAGGGCTCCAGTGTCTCCACATCTTTGACAACACTTGCTGTCTTTGTCTTTTTGATAGTAAAGATTCTAACAGGTATGAGGTCTCGTGGTTTTAATTTGCATTTTGCTGATGATTGCAATGTTAGCTTCCTCCCCTTACCCCATGAATGAATGAAAGAAAGATGCTCAGTCGGTCTGACTCTTTGCAACCCCATGGTCTGTCCATGGAATTCTCCAGGCAAGAATACTGGAGTGGGTTGCTATTCCCTTCTCCAGAGGATCTTCCCGATCCAGGGATCAAACCTGAGTATCCCGCATTGCAAGCAGATTCTTTATCATCTGAGCTATAGTCGCCTCGTACCTGTTGGCTATTTGTATGTCTTCTTTGGAGAAATTAAAAATAGAACTACCACATGATCCAGCAATTTTACTTCTGGGTATTTATCCAAAAGAATTGAAATTAAGATCTTGAAATGACATTAACACTCCCATGATGATTGTAGCACTGTTTACAACAGCCAAGATGTGGAAACAACCTCATGTCCACTGACAGATGATTGGATAAAGACAATGTGGACTGTACATTGTTGATGAAAAATGAATCACTGGCTAATCTAAGAAAGAAATGGAGATTTTTATTCAAACCAACATGAGGATTATAACCCAGGAGACAGTCTTTCAGAGAGCTTTGAGGAGTGTTCCCCCTGTTAGAGGGAAACACAGTTGCACACATTTTTGAGACAAAGGATCACATGTCATGGTAACATATGGACAGTTGACATAGTCCAACCAGGTGAGCGCAGGTCATCGTGACTCCTTACAGGACTGATGTTATCTCCTGAAGACTGACCCTGATGGTGCCAGGAGGAAACTGCTTTTTCTTGGCAAGCAGGCTTCTAAAGGATGTGGTTAATGAATAATGCAGATACACCATGCACGCTAAAGAGGGTGAGGCCCCAGTCCGGAAGAGTGAGAATTTTATGTTTAAATTTTTTCTCGTTCTTCTTTCAAAATAATTTTTGTTTCATCAACATAAGATGCAATGTTAGTGTTTGAAAAGAAGGATATTCCGCAACAGTGCAATTGTGGCTGAACTTTGAGGACCTTATGCTTAGTGGAAAAGGTCAGTTTTTATTCCAGTCCCAAAGAAGGGCAATGCCAAAGAATGTTCAAACTACCGTACAACTGGGCCATGCTAGCAAGGTAATGCTCAAAATCCTTCAAGCTAGGCCTCAACAGTACATGAACGGAGAACTTCCAGATGTACAAGCTGGGTTTAGAAAAGGCAGAGGAACCAGAGATCAAATTGCCAACAACCACTAGATCATAGAAAAAGCAAGGGAATTCCAGAAAAACATCTACTTCTACTTCATTGACTATGCTGAAGCCCTTTGAAAGTGTGGGTCACAACAAACTATGGAAAATTCTTAAAGAGATGGGAATATCAGACCACCTTACCTGCCTTCAGAGAAATCTGTATTCAGGTCAAGAAGCAACAGTTAGAACTGGATATGGAACAACAGACTGGTTCCAAATTGGGAAAGTAGTATGACAAGGCTGTGTATTGTCATCCTGCTTATTTAACTTCTATGCAGAGTACATGATGAGAAACGCTGGGCTGGATGAAGCACAAGCTGGAATCAAGATTGCCGGGAGAAATATCAATAACCTCAGATATGCAGATGACACCACCCTTATGGCAGAAAGTGAAGAAGAACTAAAGAGCCTCTTGATGAAAGTGAAAGAGGAGAGTGAAAAAGTTGGCTTAAAGCTCAACATTCAGAAAACGAAGATCATGGCATCTGGTCCCATCACTTCATGGCAAATAGAAGGGGAAAAGTGGAAGCAGTGACAGATTTTCTTTTCTTGGGCTCCAAAATCACTGCAGATGGTGACTGTAGCCATGAAATTAAAAGATGCTTGCTCCTTGGAAGAAAAGCTATGACCAATCTAGACAGTGTATTAAAAAGCAGAGACATTACTTTGCCAACAAAGGTCCATCTAGTCAAAGCTATGGCTTTTCCAGTAGTCATGTACAGATGTGACAGCTGGACTATAAAGAAGGCTGGGCCCCAAAGAATTGATGCTTTTGAATTGCGGTGCTGGAGAAGACTCTTGAGAGTTCAAACTAGTCAATCCTAAAGGAAATCAACCCTGAATATTCATTGGAAGGGACTGATGCTGAAGTTGAAGCTCTAATACTTTAGCCACCTGATGGAAAGAGCCAACTCATTGGAAAAGACCCTGATGCTAGGAAAGATTGAGGAGCAGTAGGAGAAGGGGATAACAGAGGATGAGATGGCTGAATGGCATCATCAACATAATGGACATGAGTTTGAACAAATTCTGGGAGATGGTGAAGAACAGGGAAGCCTGGCATGCTGCAGTCCATGGGGTCACAAAGAGTTGGACATTACTTAGTGACTGAACAATAACAAAAATGCTTAGTGACATAGGTCAGACACAGCAAGGCAGACTCCACTTATAGGAGAGCGGTTCCCCACCCTGGGGCAGGGTGGAAGGGTTCAGGCCCAACATGGCAGGGCCCCTAGCACCCTCGTTCCTGATGCCCTGGGACCTGTACACGAGGTTTCTTCACAACATGTGATGCTCTAGCCTGATGCTGAGAAAAAACCCTGCATTTTACTTTTTTTTTTCTGATTGAAGTTCAGAGGGTAGAAGGGGGGGCTTCAATCCCTGAGTCTCCCAGGAGCTCAGCCACCAGTCAGTGGTCTCCCAGCACCTCCCTCTCCCCAGGCTTTCCCCCCTCCCCACCAAAGGAAGGAGGGGAGGAGGTTGGCGGGGTTTCCCAACCCAGGGAGTGGGGTCTGTTAATACAGACTCAATTGGCTGGAACTGATGCTTTATTGCTTAGAACAACTAATTTGAGAACACCCTCACCTGCACCCTTTTCAGGCATCTCTTGAACAGGGGGCCCTGGGATCCTCCCTGAACCCCAACTTCCCTTACATGGAATCAAAACCTCTCCAAGCCCAGAGGCTGTTCATTTGTCTTTCTAACTCACTAGCAGCAAGGAGCCCCCTTTCCTGCTGGATCCTTTCAAGACCACATGGATCCTTTTCAAGACCACAATCAAACTATGGCCAGCACCCCTCTGGGGACCAGTGGATTAGCAGATGTTGTTGGGTCACCCTCCCAGGGAACACCCTCATTTAGTAACAGCCTATTAGACTGGGTCCTCATGGAAGGGGCAGCAGGGAGACTCATGACCACCCCTCTCAAGGATTTCCTGGAACTTCTGTGTATGTCGCCTTTCATGGCAGATAGAAATTACAGTGGCAGGTAGAGTTAAGGCTGCTAGTCCGCTGACCTTGAGATGGCAAGACTGTCCTGGGTCATCTGGGTGGGGTGGTGTAATCACAGGAGTCTTTCCCAAGTGCATTCACAGAGGAGTATGTGACTATGGAAGACTGAGAGGAACCACTGCCGGCTTTGAAGATGGAAGTGACCAAAAGCCATGGAATATAGACAAGCTCCAGGAAGAAGCTGGGGAAGGCATGAAAATGGAATCTTCCCCCAGAGCCTCCAGAAAGGAAACACCCCCCACAGACACCTTGGTTTTAGCTCAGTGAGACCTGCACCAGACTTTTGCATGAGGACAGGAAGACAGCATGTCTGTATCGTTTAAGCCACCTAGCTGGAGGGAATTTGTTACAGCAACAACAGGAAACTACCAGAGTGGGGACTTGAGGCCCGAGAGTGCTTATGAGGGCAGTTGGGACATTTGGGGTTTTCTCAATAAATATGGGGGGCTTCCCAGGTAGTACTAGTGGTAAAGAGCCTCCTGTCAATGCAGGAGACCTAAGAGACCTGGGTCTGGTTCCTGTGTTGGGAAGGTCCCCTGGAGGAGGGCACAGCAACCCACTCTAGTATTCTTGCCTGGAGAATCACATGGACAGAGGAGCCTGTTGGGCTACAGTCCATAGGATCACAAAGAGTCAACCATGACTGAAGTGACTTAGCATGCATGCATGCAATAAATATAGCTTTGACAGGTGTTTAGCACATTATTTCTGTGGCCTCCTGGAAGAACAGAATGAGCAGGTTTTAATGGAAGAAGCTGGAATCGGGGGATGGGTCACACGAGGGCATCTGGCTTTGTGGCCTCCAAATACACAGAGGTCAGCATGGATACTGCCTTCTGTGCTTCCAGCTCGGCAACGCAAGCTCCAGCTTCTCCTTGTGGTTGGGAGGAGAGTGAGCAAAGTGACGTTTAAACAGAACTGTGCAGGTGGTAAAGCTACATGACATGGATATTGTCTCAGGTGAAGTCTTTGGACTTAGCCCATCTGAGTTTATCTGTCACCTAAACAAAGGATGGTGGTACAGGACAGGTGACCTGCGATCTGGTACAGGAAGAGCCCTGACCTTAAAATGCAGCCTGCTGGGACAGAGGCACATGCCAGGCTGGAGGCATGGATGGCAGTTTGGAAGAGCCTGGAAGACGGATCTCTCTCCAGGTTTTGAACCACCTGGCCCAGGGCCCCTCCAGTCTTTCCAACCCTGCACCATTTTCCCTAGGCTGACCCTGCATTTAGGGAGGTGGAGGCAGGGCCTGGCATTGTGTTGACTGGCCACATGCCTGCAAGACGAAGTGGTTCTCATGGGATAAGAAAAAACTGGGCCTTGGAGCCAGGACCTTTGAACTGAAGCCAAGCTCTGTTGTTCACTGCATTTGCAAATAAATTATGGATCCTCTTTCACCCCTCAGTTCATCGTCTTTTATGGAAAGATGAAGAACTACCTCACAATGTGACTGTAAGGATCTTGTCACAACACCCAATGACTAGCTGAGTGTTTCCCAGGTGCCAGCATCTGCCAGGCTCTTGATCTGCATTATCAAACAGGACAGGGTCTAGGGAAATGCTCTGGAAAGTACTGTGTTCTTCTGGGGCTGCTGTAGCAAATTACTAAAATATGGGTGGCTTAAAATGACAGAAATATATTCACTCACAATTCTGGAGGCCACAGGTCTGAAGTCAAGATGTTGGCAGAGCCACACTCCCTCCAGGGACTCTGAGGAGAGTCTGTTCTTTGCCCTCTTCTAACTGCTGTTTGTGGCTGGCAGCCCTTGGCTGGCAGTCACAACACTCAGTTTCTGCCTCTGCCTTCATTTTACCTTTTCTTCCATGTGTGGCAACACTCCCCCGCCTCTCTCATTTTTAAAAACAATTTTTGACAAAGTCATATATATATATATAGGCTTTCCTCATAGCTCAGTTGGTAAAGAATCTGCCTGCAGTGCAGGAGACCCGGGTTCAGTTCTTGAGTTGGGAAGATCCCCTGGAGAAGGAAATGGCAATCCACTCCAGTACTCTTGCCTGGAGAATCCCATGGACAAAGGAGCCTGGCAGGCTACAGTCCATGGGGTCGCAAGAATTGGACACGACTTAGTGACTAAACTATTACTATTTAATTAATTAATTTATTTTTGACTGCACTGGGTCTTCATTGCTGTGTGCGGGCTTGCAGCAGGCAAGGTCACTCTCTAGCTGCAGGGAGTGGGCTCCAGAGTACATGTGCCGCAGTCGTGGTGCACAGGCTTTGTTGCTCTGCAGCATGTGGGATCTACCCAGACCAGGGATCGAACCCATGTACCCTGCATTGGCAGGTGGATTCTTTACTACTAGGTCACAAGGGAATCCCCTGCTTCTCTTTTATAAGGACATTTGTTATTGGATTTAGGGCCCTCTTGGACAATCTAGGGCCATCTCTCCATATCATGATCCTTAAGTTAATCACAACTGCAGAGACCGCTTTTCCTAATGAGGTAACATTTACAGGCTCCAGAAATTAGGAATTGGGACCTAATATCTTTGGGTGGCCACTATTCAGCCAGCCTATGATAGTCTATCCTCTGGTCCCTAAAGATTCACGTCCATCCCAACTGAAAAATATAGTCACCTTGTTCCCAAAGTCTCAACCCATTCAGTATCAATTCAAGTTGAAAATCTCATTTAAATCTCATCAGCTCAAAAGTCTTCAATTAAAACATCTAAATCAGATATCGGTAAGACTATGGATGTGAACCATCCTGGGGGAAAATACCTCTCTTCCTCTGGACCTGTGAAACTAGAAAATAAATGATTGATTCCCAAAATACAAATGGTGGGGCAGGCACAGAATAATAGTTATAGAAATGCTCATTCCAAAAGGTGGAAAAGGGGGGACACCGATCCAAAGTCCTTTGGAAACTCAGCAGAGCAGCTTCCATTAGGGTCAAGGTCTGGGAGTAGTCCTCTGGGACTTGAGGTTCCATCCTCTGGTCCATGGCTCAGACACCAGGGATTAGGATCTATTATCTTTGAAAGAAAGTGAAAGTGTTAGTCACTCATTCGTGCCCCACTCTTTGCGACCCCATAGACTCGAGCCTGCCAGGCTGCTCTGTCTGTGGGATTCTCCAGGCAAGACTACTGGAATGGGTTGCCATTCCCTTCTCCAGGGGATCTTCCTGACTCAGAGATTGAACCAAGGTCTCCTGCATTGTAGGCAGATTCTTTACTGTCTGAGTCACCAGGGAATTCTAAAAGCCTACAGCACCCAGTATTCCCAGGCAGTCTCCCATCCAAGTACTGACCAGGCTTGGACCCTGCTTCGCTTCTGACATCAGCTGAGTTTGGGCACGCTCTGGGTGGTTTGGCTGTAGTGGTTATTATCGACTCTGCTGCTAGTACCATGCTGGTGTCAGTTGTTCAAAGTGTATTTTTTATAAGAGTGTGTTAGAACATACTTTATCACAATTGTATCTTACTAGTAGACAATCCTAGTCTACTAGTCAGATCATCATGCAGGCTGCCTGGGCCTCATTGAACTAAACTTTTTCCTTTTTCCTTTCTGGCCTGGGGGTCAGCTTGGGGACAGCCATTCATGCCGTTTTTTTTTTTTTTTTTTTTTTTTTTCCATCCTGTGCAAAGGCCTCAGCAAATGCAACCACCCCAGCCCTCCTCAGGTCCCCTTGGATTCTGAGGAGCAGGGTGGGGAGGAGGTACTCTCTTCTCCTCGAGCGGCCACCTGTTGGTTCATAGCAATCTGTAAGGCAAATTGGTTTGCACAGGGAAGTGACCGCTGAGCTGGGTGCCCAGCCCTGCCGAGCCACCAAGTCTGAGCTCTTTCATCACCTTGGCCCCCAGAGAGGGGGCTATCCCAGGAGGAATCCCACAGATTCCTCTTGGGAAGTCCTGTCCACAACGTCCCCCTCACCCCCTATGGTGCCTTGGAAAGACCTAGACGTTACATGTTCTGAAGAAGCCACCCAAGTCCCTGCAGAGCAGGAAAGAGGCAGGTTGGGATGTGGCCTCATGGTGTGAACATTCCTGGGAACAGGGGGCTCTCCTCCCAATCACAGATCCATCTCCTTCTGTTCAACTACTGGGACACCGGATGTCCAGAGTCCACAGGTGTGACTGGATCTCTGCCCCACGTTAGTGTTCCCCGTCCCCTCTGCTCACCTTCCCTCCTCTCTAGATTTCTCTCCAGGTATCTTTGTGCTACCCAGTGACCCCTTAGCCTCTTCTGGGTGACTCCTCAGAACCCATCTGTCTGTGTCTTCAGAGCCCAGGGCCTAATCTGGATTCAAGCATGGTGTCTGGCTTAGCCCATGTACGATGAAAATCATGTGTTTTCCTAACGGGAAGATGCCTCAATAACAAATGTCTTAGGAAGAAGCCTTCACTAGCCTCCTGGAGGTAAGGGCTCTTCATTTCCACAGTGATGGGTGACTCACAGAAAGAGCCCTGGGCCAGGCGTTGGGGCATAGGCAGAGTCTCTAGGGACTCCCACGGCCCCATCTTGTGATTGAATAGAGGTCTGGCTCCTCTGCAGGAGTCCGCCCACTCTGGCTGCCTATGAGGCTGTCATCTGATTATCAAGGGAGCTTGGTAAGTGAGTAGTTGATGCTCAAGTTAAAAAGCACTGTGGTCTTCCCTTCTGTAAGATTCTTATATCCATCGAGAGATGGATTTTCATGCTAATACTGCAGGTGGTGTGACAGACTGCTGGGCAGTGATAGTCTGAGGTGAAGGGATCTTTTGAAATCTCTCAGTCCCATCACCGGGCAACCTCTCATGTAAGAGCCGACTTTGGACCCTGGCCACCGGAATGCAGACACAGACCCTGCCACCTGGTCCTTCATCTACGGTGTGATCACAGGCATATTGGAGACCCTCTCTGCCACCACAGGCTTCTAAATGTAGAGAAGGCCCTTACCATCTGGATCCTCTGTCTCTGGGGCTAACTTAGTTAAAATAAAAGGAAGCAGTTGTGAAAGACCATGTTAGGGAGGAAAAGTCTGAGTTTTATTGAGAGAGATGCAGCAAATAAATTTCAAGTCAGGTATGTGAGACTCAAGCTGCAGGTCTGAGCAGCTCTTTCCCTATAACTATCATTATGAAAAGTGACTTAACAGACAAGAGCGTTTCTCACTGGCAGCTCTGCCCCTTGCCCTCCCGGGATGGGAGCCATCACCCTCTCAGGAGCCCTGCTGTCCCAGGAAGAGGGGGGCATGGTGGGTGTCTCCCGATGCGGGGCTCAGGCTGACCAACAAGCCCAGGGCCTCAGGAACCCTCCTCCTCCGCTTCCCCACACAGTCCTTGCAGCCCGGAGCACAGGGGTAAAGACGGCCTGTATACAGGGACAGAGGGACATGTGGGGAGCTCCAGCTGCAGGGCTTGTCAGAGCACCCAGCATTCCAGTTGTATCCTCTGCTTCGCCTAAAGAACTGGCCCAAAGCCCATCCAGTTCCTTAAGGTGCTGATACCAAAAACCAATTCAGCGATCAGCAGAGACCAAAGGAAGAATCTGCACTCAACTGCTTTCTTTAAATACATCTCTCAGTTCTAGTCCATCCTCCTTCCAGGAAGGTGGTGGAAGTTAGTTTATTTATCACCGAACTCCCTGATCCAGGAAAGAAAGAGCAGGGCTGGTTAGAGGGTTAGAGTCACATACAGACCTTCTCCCACAGTCCAGGAACCAGTGTTAGCCTCAAGCCAGAGCCCAGGAGCCACTTGGGACTCTATTCTTCAGTCCCTGCTTGGATCAAGCTGTTTTTTGCCCCAAAGATGCTAGCTGTCCATGTTTGAATACTTTTTGCAAGTGTTATTCAATTTATCACCTACTTTGATCTTTAGTGTAAGTTCTGTCACCCAAGACCTCTGATCCTAAGGATTCCAAATTGAAACCACAAAACGCAGACCTATGATATGAGTCCCAGATGAGGAAAGTGGTTTCCTATGAAGCAGGCTGGAGTAAAGGCACAGCAGTAGAATCACACTGTCCTATCCTCTCCCCATTTTCCTGATGAGAAAACAGAGCAGAGAGACTGAAACACCAAGGTCATATAATCAGTGCTCAAGCTGGAGCCCATCAAGCTGGCCATACAGCAGTCTGGCTTCAGAATGCACAATCTAACCACCACCCTCAACTGCTCCACAAGGCCACCAGAGCATGCAGCGCCAGCATTTACATGAAGAAGTGTGGGACATTCTGCCATCTGACAAGGGCTGCAAGCTAGTCATGGTCTGAACCAAGGGGTGTGCTCCTCACAGTGTGGTCCTGGGAACCACTGGGGAGTTTGTTGGAAATGCAGATTCTCACTGAATTAGCAGTTTGGGGCATGGGGGCCCAGGAGATTCCAATGCCCTGAGGTTTGAAAAGCTGGTCTAGTTCACAAGCCAGCCACAATGATCCTTCCTTAGGAAACTCTGCAGACACAGCAATGCTTGCCCCACTGGTCTTGGACTGGTGTGACATGCATTTTTTGTTTGTTTGTTTGTTTTTCAGCTCCCAAAGGAATTGAAATATGCAGCAGGATTTGAGAATTATACATGTTATACAAAGGGCAGGATTTTGAAGTCTGAGAACTGGGCTCAAATGATTGCTCTGCTGATCACTACATGACTCAACTCTTAAACATTCAGTGTTCCACTTTGCTCATCTACTGTGGGGTGGGTAGAAGTGAGGATTGAAGGGGATCACTCATAAGGCAGTGAGCACGGTTTCCAGCTACCCACAGGCCCCATCTTTCAATCAAGCAGCCTCCCCATGTTCCCCAACGGGTGCCTGAGCACACTGAGAGTGTTGGAAGGAGAGCTGGGATGCTGGGGGTTCATCATGGGTTATGACTTTAAAGAAGTTGTCCAGTGCTGAGGGTTGACCCTGCAGACATGTGTACTCTAGGACATCTGGTTTGGAACTGGCAGGAGGCCAGTCTGAGCTGTGCACATGGGTCTGGGAATTCATGAGGGCAAAAGCCTGTATTAGTCTTCCAGCGCTGCTATAACAAAGAAGAGTGGTGGGGAAGGCACAGGATAGACATTCCCTTTCCAAAAGGGAGAAACTGGAAAGAAGAAAAGGGTAACAGTCCAAAGGAAGTCTGAAACCTTCCATTAGAAGGGCAAATTCCATTAGATTATAAGGGTTAAGAACAATCCTCTTTGATACTACAAAGAAAGAAAATTACAGGCCAATATCTTTGATAAATATAGATGCAAAAATCCTCAACAAAATATTAACAAGTTCAACAATATATAAAAGAGATCATACACAATGATCAAGTGGAATTTATCCTAGAGATGCAAGGATGCTTCAATATCCTCAGATTAATCACTGTGATACATATACCACATTAATAAAAGCAAGGATAAAAATCATACGATTATCTCAATAGACAGAAAAAACATTTGACAAAATTCAATATCCATTCAAGATAAAAACTCTCATCATAGTTGGTGTAGAGGGAATATCTTGTTGTTTAGTCACTAAGTTGTGTCTGACTCTTTTGCAACCTCATGGACTCCTCTGTCCATGGATTTCCCAGGCAAGAATACTGGAGAGTGGGTTCCCATTCCCTTCTCTGGGGGATCTTTCTGATCCAGGGATTGAACCTGGATTTTCTGCATTGGTGGGAGGATTCTTTAGCACTGAGCCACCAGGAAAGCCCCAGAAGGAACACATCTCAACATCATAAAAGTCACCTATGATAAACCCACAGTTAACATTATACTCAACAGTGAAAAGCTGAAAGCCTTTCCTCTAAAATTAGAAATAAGATAGGATGCCCACTCTTGTCACTTCTTTGATGCATAGCATCAAAAGTCCTAGGCACAGTAATGAGAAAAGAAAGAAAAAAAAAGGTATCCAAATTGGAAAGGAAGAAGTAAATCTGTCACTATTTGCAGATGATCAGATCATATCGTCGCTCAGTCATGTCCGACTCTATGCGAACCCATGAACCACAGCACGCCAGGCCTCCCTGTCCATCACCAACTCCTGGAGTTCACTCAGACTCACGTCCATCGAGTCAGTGATGCCATCCAGCCATCTCATCCTCTGCCGTCCCCTTCTCCTCTTGCCCCCAATCCCTCCCAGCATCAGAGTCTTTTCCAATGAGTCAACTCTTCGCATGAGGTGGCCAAAGTACTGGAGTTTCAGCTTTAGCATCATTCCTTCCAAAGAAATCCCAGGGCTGATCTCCTTCAGAATGGACTGGTTGGATCTCCTTGCAGTCCAAGGGACTCTCAAGAGTCTTCTCCAACACCACAGTTCAAAAGCATCAATTCTTCCGTGCTCAGCCTTCTTCAGAGTCCAACTCTCACATCCATACATGACCACAGGAAAAACCATAGCCTTGACTAGGAGAACCTTTGTTGGCAAAGTAATGTCTCTGCTTTTGAATATGCTATCTAGGTTGGTCATAACTTTCCTTCCAAGGAGTAAGCATCTTTTAATTTCATGGCTGCAGTCACCATCTATAGAGATTTTGGAGCCCAGAAAAATAAAGTCTGACACTGTTTCCACTGTTTCCTCATTTATTTCCCATGAAGTGATGGGACCGGATGCCATGATCTTCATTTTCTGAATGCTGAGCTTTAAGCCAACTTTTTCACTCTCCACTTTCACTTTCATCAAGAGGCTTTTTAGTTCCTCTTCACTTTCTGCCATAAGGGTGGTGTCATCTGCATATCTGAGGTTATTGATATTTCTCCCGGCAACCTTGATTACAGTTTGTGTTTCTTCCAGTCCAGCGTTTCTCATGATGTACTCTGCATATAAGTTAAATAAACAGGGTGACAATATACAGCCTTGACGTACTCCTTTTCCTATTTGGAACCAGTGAGTTGTTCCATGTCCAGTTCTAACTGTTGCTTCCTGACCTGCATACAAATTTCTCAAGAGGCAGATCAGGTGGTCTGGTATTCCCATCTCTTTCAGAATTTTCCACAGTTTATTGTGATCCACACAGTCAAAGGCTTTGGCATAGTCAATAAAGCAGAAATAGATGTGTTTCTGGAACTCTCTTGCTTTTTCTATGATCCAGCGGATGTTGGCAATTTGATCTCTGGTTCCTCTGCCTTTTCTAAAACCAGCTTGAACATCAGGAAGTCCACCATTCACATATTGCTGAAGCCTGGCTTGGAGAATTTTAAGCATTACTTTACTAGCGTGTGAGATGAGTGCAATTGTGTGGTAGTTTGAGCATTCTTTGGCATTGCCTTTCTTTGGGATTGGAATGAAAACTGACCTATTCCAGTCCTTTGCCACTGCTGAGTTTTCTAAATTTGCTGGCATATTGAGTGAAGCACTTTCACAGCATCATCTTTCAGGATTTGAAATAGCTCCACTGGAATTCTATCACCTCCACTAGCTTTGCTTGTAGTGATGCTTTCTAAGGCCCACTTGACTTCACATTCCAGGATGTCTGGCTCTAGGTCAGTGATCACACCATCGTGATTATCTGGGTCGTGAAGATCTTTTTTGTACAGTTCTTCTGTGTATTCTTGCCATCTCTTCTTAATATCTTCTGCTTCTGTTAGGTCCATCCCATTTCTGTCCTTTATCGAGCCCATCTTTGCATGAAATGTTCCTTTGGTATCTCTGATTTTCTTGAAGAGATCTCTAGTCTTTCCCATTCTGTTGTTTTCCTCTATTTTTTTGCATTGATCACTGAAGAAGGCTTTCTTATCTCTTCTTGCTATTCTTTGGAACTCTGCATTCAGATGTTTATATCTTTCCTTTTCTCCTGTGCTTTTCGCTTCTCTTCTTTTCACAGCTATTTGTAAGGCCTCCCCAGACAGCCATTTTGCTTTTTTGCATTTCTTTTCCATGGGGATGGTCTTGATCTCTGTCTCCTGTACAATGTCACGAACCTCATTCCATAGCTCATCAGGCACTCTATCTATCAGATCTAGGCCCTTAAATCTATTTCTCACTTCCACTGTATAATCATAAGGGATTTGATTTAGGTCATACCTGAATGGTCTAGTGGTTTTCCCTACTTTCTTCAATTTCAGTCTGAATTTGGCAATAAGAAGTTCATGGTTTGAGCCAGAGTCAGCTCCTGGGCTTGTTTTTGCTGACTGTATAGAGCTTCTCCATCTTTGGCTGCAAAGAATATAATCAATCTGATTTCAGTGTTGACCATCTGGTGATGTCCATGTATAGAGTCTTCTCTTGTGTTGTTGGAAGAGGGTGTTTGTTATGACTAGTGCATTTTCTTGGCAAAACTCTATTAGTCTTTGCCCTGCCTCATTCTGTATTCCAAGGCCAAATTTGCCTGTTACTCCAGGTGTTTCTTGACTTCCTACTTTTGCATTCCAGTCCCCTATAATGAAAAGGACATCTTTTTTGGGTGTTAGTTCTAAAAGGTCTTGTAGGTCTTCATAGAACCATTCAACTTCAGCTTCTTCAGCATTACTGGTTGGGGCATAGACTTGGATTAGTGTGATATTGAATGGTTGCCTTGGAAACGGACAGAGATCATTCTGTCGTTTTTCAGATTGCATCCAAGTACTGCATTTTGGACTCTTTTGTTGACCATGATGGCTACTCCATTTCTTCTGAGGGATTCCTGCCGACAGTAGTAGATATTATGGTCATCGGAGTTAAATTCACCCATTCCAGTCCATTTCAGTTTGCTGATTCCTAGAATGTCGACATTCACTCTTGCCATCTCTTGTTTGACCACTTCCAATTTGCCTTGATTCATGGACCAGACATTCCAGGTTCCTATGCAATATTGCTCTTTACAGCATTGGACCTTGCTTCTATCACAAGTCACATCCACAGCTGGGTATTGTTTTTGCTTTGGCTCCATCCCTTCATTCTTTCTGGAGTTATTTCTCCACTGATCTCCAGTAGCATATTGGGCACCTACTGACCTGGGGAGTTTCTCTTTCAGTATCCTATCATTTTGCCTTTTCATACTGTTCATGGGCTTCTCAAGGCAAGAATACTGAAGTGGTTTGCCATTCCCTTCTCCAGTGGACCACATTCTGTCAGATCTCTCCACCATGACCCGCCCATCTTGGGTTGTCCCAGGGGCATGGCTTAGTTTCATTGAGTTAGACAAGGCTGTGGTCCTAGTGTGATTAGATTGACTAGTTTTCTGTGAGTATGGTTTCAGTGTGTCTGCCCTCTGATGCCCTCTTGCAACACCTACTGTCTTACTTGGGTTTCTCTTACCTTGGGCATGGGTATCTCTTCATGGCTGCTCCAGCAAAGCGCAGCCAATGCTCCTTACCTTGGTTGAGGGGTATCTCCTCACCACTGCCCTTCCTAACCTTCAACGTGGGATAGCTCCTCTAGGCCCTCCTGTGCCCACGCAGCCACAGTGTGGGGTTGGTCCTCCCGGCTGCCGCCCCTGGCCTCCAGCATGGGGGTGTGGGGTAGCTCCTCCTGCCCACCTCCCCTGGTCTCGGGCTTAAGGGCGTGGGGTATCTCCTCCCGGCTGCCACCCCTGACCTCGGACATGGGGTAACTCCTCTCTTCGCGGCCCCTGACCTCAGACGCTGAGGATCTCCTCTCAACCACCCCCCTGGCCTCAGGTGTGGGGTTGCTCCGATATGATACTATATATCAGATCAGATCAGATCAGTCGCTCAGCTGTGTCCGACTCTTTGCGAACCCATGAATTGCAGCACTCCAGGCCTCCCTGTCCATCACCAACTCCTGGAGTTCACTCAGACTCACGTCCATCAAGTCAGTGATGCCATCCAGCCATCTCATCCTCTGTCGTCCCCTTCTCCTCTTGCCCCCAATCCCTCCCAGCATCAGAGTCTTTTCCAATGAGTCAACTCTTCGCATGAGGTGGCCAAAGTACTGGAGTTTCAGCTTTAGCATCATTCCTTCCAAAGAAATCCCAGGGCTGATCTCCTTCGGAATGGACTGGTTGGATCTCCTTGCAGTCCAAGGGACTCCCAAGAGTCTTCTCCAACACCACAGTTCAAAAGCATCAATTCTTCCGTGCTCAGCCTTCTTCAGAGTCCAACTCTCACATCCATACATGACCACAGGAAAAACCATAGCCTTGACTAGGAGAACCTTTGTTGGCAAAGTAATGTCTCTGCTTTTGAATATGCTATCTAGGTTGGTCATAACTTTCCTTCCAAGGAGTAAGCGTCTTTTAAATTCATGGCTGCAGTCACCATCTGCAGTGACACTATATATAGAAAACACTAAAGCCTTCACCAAAAAATTTTTTGAGCTAATAAATCAACTTAGTAAAGTTGCAGTATACAAGGATTAATATATAGAAATCTGTTGCTTTCCTATACATTAATAATGAACTATCAGAAAAGGAATTCAAGAAAACAATCCCATTTACAATTGCAGCAAAAAGAATAGAATACAAAGGGATAAACTTAACCAAGGAAGTGAAAGACCTACACTCTAAAAAGTATAAAATATTGATGAATGAAATTGAATGATACAAAGAAATGGCAAAAGTATCCCATATTCTTGGATTGGAAGAATTAATATTGTTGAAATGTCCATTCTACCCAATGCAATCCACAGATGTAATGCAATCCATATCAAAGTACCCATTACATTTTTTACATAAATAGAATGAATAATTCTACAATTTATATGGAAATTTAAAAACCCTGAATAACCAAAGCAAACTTGAGGGAAAAAACAAAGCTGGACTTATCACACGCCCTGACTTCAGACTATACTACAAAGCTACAGCGATCAAAACAGTATGCTGCCAGCACAAACACAGACACGATCAGTGGAATAGAAGAGAGAGCCCAGAAACACACCCGTGCACTTACGGCCAGTTAGCCTATGACAAAGAAGGCAAGAATATACAAGAAAGTAACAGTCTCTTCAATACATGGTGTTGAAAAAACTGGACAGCTACATCTAAAAGAATAAAATTAGAACAATTTTCTCACACCATATACAGAAATAAACTGAAAATGTGCTAAAGACCTAAATGTAAGACTGGAAACTATAAAACTCCTAGAAGAAAACATATGCAGAACACTCTTTGACAGAAATTGTGACAATGTTTTTAAGGATCTGTCTCCTTAGGCAAAGGAAACAAAAGCAAAAATAAACTAATGTGACCTAATTAAACTTAAAAATTTTTGCCCAGCAAAGGGAACCATTGACAAAATGAAAAGACAACCTACCAAATGGGAGAAAATATTTGCAAATGATAGGACTGACAAGAAGTTAATATCCAAAATATAAAAATAGCTCATACAACTCAGTATCAAAAACAAAACAAAACTAACTTGATTCAACAAATGAGAAAAGGGAACTTTAGTACACTGTTGGTGGGAGTGTAAATTGATGCAATCACTATGGCAAAATAGAATGCAGTTTCCTCAAAAAACAAAAATAGAACTACCGTATAATCTAGTGATCTAGCTCCTGGGTATATGTCTGAAAAAAACAAAAACACTAATTCAAAAAGATACAAGTACCCAGTGTTCATAGCAGAATTATTTATAATTACCAACATATGAACTTGGAGAAGGAAGTGGCAACCAGCTAGAGTATTCTTGCCTAGAAAATCCCGTGGAAAGAGGAGCCTGGTGGACTTCAGTCCGTGTGATCACAAAAATTGGACACGACTTAGCAAATGAGCACACACACACCAAGATATGGAATCAACCTAAGTGTCCATCAACATAAGAATGGACAAAGAAAATGTGGTGTTCTATACAGAATACTACTCAGCCATAAAAAAGAATGAACTTTTACTTCTGTTTCATTGACTATGCTAAAGCCTTTGACTGTGTGGATTACAAAGACCTGTGGAAAATTCTTAAAGAGGTAGGAGTACCAGACTACTTTATCTGTCTCTGAGAAACCTGTATGCAGGTCAAGAAGCAACAGTTAGAACTGGACATGAATCAACGAACTGATTCAAAATTGAGAGGGGAGTTCGTCAAAGTTGCTTATGTAACTTATATGTGGAGTACATCATGTGAAATGCTGGGCTGGGTGAATCACAAACTGGAATCAAGATTGCCAGGAGAAATATCAACAACCTCAGATATGCAGGTGATACCACTTTAATGGCAGAAAGTGAAGAGGAACTAAACAGCTTCTTGAGAATGAAAGAGGAGAATGAAAAAGCTGGCTTAAAACTCAACATTCAAAAAACTTGAATTAAGATCATGGCATCCAGTTCCCATCATGGCAAATAGATGGGAAAAAAATGGAAACAGTGGAAGATTTTATTTTCTTGGGTTCCAAAATCACTGTGGATGGCAACTGCAGCCATGAAATTAAAAGACACTTGCTCCTCGGAAGAAAAGTGAAAAGTGGAAGTATTAGTAGCTTCAGTCATGTCCAATTCTTTGCGACCCCATGGAGTATAGCCCGCCAGGCTCCTCTGTCCATGGGATTTTCCAGGCAAGAATACTGGAGTGGGTTGCCATTTCCCTGACCCAGGGATTTAACCTGGGTCGGGAAGCCCTGCTGGCCTCCTCTCCTCCTTCCTCTGAGGTGGGGGGAAAGCCTGGGGAGAGGGAGGTGCTGCGGGGCCACTCACTGGTGGCTGAGCTCCTGGGAGACTCAGGGATTGAAGCCCCCTCTTCCACCCTCAATCAGAAAAAAAAGTAAAAAGCAGGGTTTTTTTCTCAGCATCAAGCTTTAGCATCACGTGTTGTGAACCTGCTCACTGAAAACTCAGCACCTGTAACAAGTCTTTCCCCAGGCCCTGTTCCAGGTCCCTCCCTGCATGCTCACAAGTGCCACTGCCTGCGAGAGGACACCCGGCCAGGAATGTTGTCACATCTCACCTCTCATCATGACCATGATCTTGGGAGGCGAGCAGATTGCCCCGTCTCTCAGACCCCACTTTCCTAAGGTGAGACAGGGCTAGGAGGCAGGAGCCTGCGGTGAGGGCCTATCTGAACTTGCTATGCGCCCCAGGCCTCCCTCCAGTTTTCTGGGAGTGATTCCCAGCCTGCCTGCCTCTCCCTGCCTCACTCTGCCCGGGGCTCCTTGCCCTCCTGCTGGACCAGAAGGAGGACAGTCTGAGTGTGGGTAAACTGGGCAAGAGGTTTGTCCCACTTGACCCTCAGAATCAAGGCTGGAGCCAAGGTCAGGGTCAAGGTTGCTGGGGGTCCTGTGGGGCTCCTGACAGCCCTGAGGTTCTCTGCTTCCTGCTGCCCCGTCTCCAACTGTCCTACAGTGAGAAGACATGGCCGCTGAGGCACAGAGCTGGTTCCAGAGCACAGCTGTGGGTCACAGGTGGCATCTATTCTGAGATGCTTAGCATTTAGGAGGCCCAGAAACTTCGATGGGAAAAAAATGACAGCTATTATTTACCCCTAACTGAATGAAGCCAATTAACTGGGCACTTTGTCACACATATACACACAAATCAGATGTCTTCACATCACATTAATTGTAGATTTTTCACACTACTGTTTATGCTCATCACTACTTTGAATTTACAGCAATTATCAGACATGACTGTGTACTGTTTAACACATTAAGAAACACGTACTATAAAAATATTTTGATAATCGCCTTAGTATCATTAGCTGTCTTGGTGATCTCAAGATATGAGTCTCACTCACTTGGAAACAAAGGGGCCCCACATTGCCAGCAGACACCAGACGATCAGGGTGAAGCCTCCTCTCATGAAGGATGCAGGAACCTGTGACCATGTGACCACCCTGCCCATCCAGCTGCTTCCAGAATTCTTTTAGGAATGACAAGTGTGGTGGGCGCTGTGCTTGCCTGGTGACTGCCCCTCCCTGTCCTGGCCAGCACATCTGCCTAGGAGTGAGGATGGTGGTGCTGGGAGGTGACTGCTGCCCGTGGCCCAGCCACCTGAACACCCAGTTCTGGGCAATGGGGCCTGAGAGGTCTGTGCAGGGAGTGGGGCGGTCACTGGGAAAGGTGTGTCTGCCCTAGGAGGAAGCGGAAAGGAGAAAGATGCACGGGGGCAGCAGGAAACACTTCCTTTTCACTGAGTGTCTTTCTGCATCTAGATGGGAGCAGGCAGGGGGTGGTCAGGCAGAAAGCAGTTTGTTCACAATGAAGTCAAGTCCCAGGATCAAGTTGCAACTCTGTCACCCTGGGCCTTCCTGTTTTACGAGATAATAAATGTTTCTTAATTTACATTGCATTTAGTTGGGATTTCTGACATTCTTAACGGAAAGTGCTTCAATAGAGAATTCTGTACAGTTCAAGAGCACCATGGACAGTTAATTTCTGGAAGTTCTTCAGCAAACCTGCACCACTCTGAGTCTCCATGTCTTGGCTCTCGATGGAGGACCCTCCCCCTAAACCACCCCAAAGATTCTCTTCATTACCTTCAGGAGGCCAGGGTCTCCTAAGACTCAATCTATTTCCCTAACTGTGTTCAGTGTGGTTCAAAATCTGACTGCCCTGGATGTTACCTGGGGCAGGGACCAGTGGTCTTTTCCACAGCCTCCGCCCAGCATCCAGGCTGGGCCCACAAGCGCTCAGGCAGGAGCTGCCGGGCGAATATTTCTGACTACTTCTTTGGGACCCCACAGATGCAATGACATTTGTAAATAGGATGTTTATCATATCCAAGTACACATAATACATAAATCAAATACATATATATTGTATCATCAGTAAGTTGCTCAGGAGTATATAAGAACATCTATGAAGAGAATTTTCTTTTTTTAGGAGAGTCCATGGACAGAAGAGGGCATGTGAACATTTTATTTTTCTGGCTGAATGTTTTTCAGAATGTGAAATATATTACAGAATCTAATTGCTGAGTTGGCATAAGTACTTTACTCTATTTTTGCAAATCTGATCCTCCCTGCTCCAGTCCATGGCTCATATAGCTCCCCTCTCCGCAGAAATGGCCTCCACCACGGACCAGACCTACCCAATCTTGTCTCTAAATACCCTACCTGGAGCCTGCGGGACACTCTGCTCATTCTTTTTCTGGCATTTAATGTTTCCTCCCCTCCTAGTCTTCAGGGTATTAGTGCAACATAGTTTCTCAGAAAATATTTACTGGATGAATGAACTTTTGCCTGCAGCCAAAGCAGGAAGCACGTGTACACACACACACACACACACACACACACACACACACACACGATTCCTAAAGGTTCCTAATATATGAATGAACTTTTCCCTGCAGCCAAAGCAGGAAACACGCACGCGCGCGCGCACACACACACACACACACAATTCCTAAAGGCCCCTAATGTATACTGCATAATTATGCTAAGAGCCCTTTTTGTTTCTCAGATGGCAGGGGAGCAAATTTTGGTTGCCTCAATTAATGGAGAAAAATGATGCAGGGCCTTCAGAAAAGTTCAAAACACTCATTGGTGAATCTGTTCAGCCTCCCCAATCTCACTGCAAATTGCTAAAGAACTGGCAATGTTGTGTTTCCCTGACACACCTGTGGGGCTGTTCAAAGGCTGAGGGTGAGGGGGAAGAACTCAGCCAGCCTGGGATGGAAGTGGAGAGCCCAGATAACTGGTGAATAGTAGAAGGATTTAAAATCTCTAAAAGCTGTGATGACATCAGCCTCTTACCCCTCCCCTGCCCTCACGTAGAGGGCAGGCTCTGGGTCTCAGTGCCTGAAGCTGACCGGTGAGTACTTAGTGGTGTGACCTTGAGCAGATTAGCCTGTGACCTTGAGCAGGCTAACGGCTTCAAGAATCAGCTTCCCAAACCAACTGTAAAATGCAGCCCATAATGCTATCCCCTCAGGTGACTGAAGAGACAATGAGGATGTATTTAAGTGCTCCACATGGGGCCTGGCACACAAATGGTAATGGTTATTATTACAAATCAGAATAAATGTCAAAAGGTGTAGCAGTAAAAGGTGAATGCATTTTAAGTGTGATAAGAAATAGTAATTGAGCAGCCCCCCACCCCACCCAAGACAGACCATAATCACAGTCCCCAAACATCAGTCACATCCATCTGATAAAGACCAAGAGTGACTGCAGCCGCCAGCAGGGCGTATCTATAAAGTATCTTCTCTTTATTTAAGTTAAACAATTTTCAAGGATGGTTTCCATCTATAAAATGGACAAAGTACAAGCTCTGTACAGCAGTTCTTTTTAAAAATCAACTGGAAAAAAAATTACCAAACTATATTTTGAATCTGCAAAACATACTCACAGATACCATCATTTTAGCTTTTATGAAGACATAACAAAGACCAGCACAGAGAAGACGACTAATTTTGCCACGCTTTGCTCAAAGGGCTCCTAGGAAAGAAACTTGACTTATAAAAACAGGAGTGGGAGGGCGGGGCAGTCCCAATGACTGAAGAGCAACGCAGCCGCAGTAAGTCACTTTGGCACACTGTGTCATGTAAACATAGCTCACCCTAGAGAGCCCTCCAGCCCACCTCTGCTCCAAACGCCCACACCACCCAAGGCTACCACCCCCACCAGCTCAGGGATGGGGAGTTGCCCCCCAGGGCCCAGGGGGACCCATCTTGATTTAACCAAGGTTGGTAAGACTTCTGGGTGGGGTGGAGGTGTGTGGGCAAAAGATTTGTCAAGAATCTGATGATAATTTGCTTCACTTGAAAGCCAAATTTAATTTCCACCCGTGGGATTTTTCTTTTTTTTCTCTAACAGTAGTAGTAGCCTGACCATGGATCCCAAGGGCTGGGTGACTGCTTCCTGGCCCACCTGCATTCAGCAGCCTTGTACAGGTATCCAGGACTCACCCCAAGAGCTTACTGGTGGTCAAGATCAGCCTCTGAAGATAGAGAGGTGTGCAGAGTTAATCCAACCATGGCCTCCCTGTCTGCTGAAAATACACCAGGTTGGTTGGCAGGGGGCAAAAACGCACAGGACAAAGTCACCCAGCCAGGCCTCCAGGCCTGAGCACACTGTCATGAAGCAAACCCACGTGGGGCTTTTGCAGTGGAGGAAGAAAGACCAACATCCCCTTTCCTAGAAGAAACAGGCAGGAAAGAGCTGTACTTGGCAGACTGTCTACCTGGCAGAACCCTTTGGGGCCACTTCTCTGTGACCACCCAGTCCCTCCAGAGGGGCCAGGACATGTGCCCATGTGACACCTCATCAGGTCTGGGCACCTGTGCGCTGAAGCGTTGGGCCAGGGGGCGCAGGAAAAAGACAGGAGGGCAGTAATCCTGGAGTGACTGGGGCACCCTCCTGTGGGTGCTGCAGCTGCACCACCACTGCATGTGAGCCCCTCAGAGGCCAGGAGGGCTCTGCAGGGCCAGGCCAGGGGTCAGGGAGGTGCTCAGGCCTCTTCCTGCTTGATTTTAATTTACAATTGGCTCATGTTTTATGCTGACACAAGCCTCCTTCTTAAGCCACAAAGCTCCTGTTTGTACCTTGAATTCTCAGTGTCAATGAGCAGGTGTTCACTTTCCCTAATTCTTGAGTCAAAGCCCCTGAGGCAGGAGGGTCAGGGTCCAGCGCGCCCAGGCCCTCACATGGCGCCCCATGCTGCCTGTGACAGCTTCCCACCATCACTGGGAGCTGGGAGATTGTTTTTTACTCGCTTTATCCTTAGAGAAAAGAAACTTAATTTACAAAGACCCAAAGCAATATCTGTCAAAATAAGGAACCCATCCAGGGTTTACAGACACCAAGGGCACAAAAAGTGGATTTCAACACACAGCATGACTCCCAGCTGAAGCCAAACCGAGATGCTGGGGTCAGGGCCTCTGAGCAGCGCTAGCCTCTGGGAGGGTGGAGTGGGGGGGGACCGCACAGCGGGCACAGCGGCACCACCTCAACTATAAGGCTCCGGGGGCTATGGGAGCCCCTTCCTCCCGCCGGCCCCTCCTCCCCACGGCTATGATGAGCTTTGTGGAGAATTTACAAGATGAGGATGACTTACAGAAACCATAGGAACTGACCGTACATTCTCTCCTCATATATATCTGGGTTTAGTGTCCCACCGTAGAAAAGTTCATATCCAAAGAGAGCAGGTACACCACGTGGAAGGGGTCTGCGCTGGTAAGACAGTTGGGAGGCAGGGCGGGGGAAACGCCGTAGCCGTGACCGGGGTGGACCCTGCACAGGATGTCTGGATCCGGGTGGAGGCTGGAGAGGCCCCCTTGCTGTGCGCAGGGCGCCCCTTCTCTCCCGGTCCGCCCTCCGGGGCGCGGTGCTCCGCAAGGGTGCTGAGCGGCCCGGGCGCAGGGCCAAGGAGGGCGCAGCAGCTCCATCTCCTCGCGGCTCTGGTGCCGCCCGCACCGTGCTGAGGTCTCCCGACCTGCAGACCATGATGGAATACTGAGGTATATAGTTTCTCGGAAAGTTTAAGAAACAGACTTGATGACGTGCTCGTCGCTGGGTGGCCGGGCGCGGGCAGACGGGAGGCTCCACTACGGCTGCAGGTTGAGCGAGAACTTCCACTGCTGCGACAGCGCCGGGCCGCACACCTCCACGCTCAGGCCGCCCGTCTTGGCTGCGCGGCTGTCCAGGCACAGGTTGCTGCCCACATGCCGCAGCTTGGAATTGCCCTCGATCTGCTCCCATTTCTGCAAGACAGGAGGACACCTTACAACAGGGGTGCTGACAGGGGGGGACGCAGCGGGTCTGCTCTCCGGGTCTTCTGGCTCCGCTCAGGACAAGGTCCCTGACTACAAGGGACAGGAGGTAACAGCAGCACTGGGACAACACAGATGTCTGAAGGCCGAGAAGAGACCAGCGCTCTCTACTGGGTTTGCAGCTCAAAACCTCTTCTCTGGAGACCACTTTCCTGCCCCATCCTTCCCCCTCTTCGGGCGTCTTCTCATCCAAGCCCTGGGCTCGGGGTCCTTGTTCCTCCTCAGTCTTAACAAGGACCTGACACACAGGAGGATTTCCGGGAGGGACTTTGTGCCCATTCACAAGAAGGGCCTCATCTGAGGGTATTTCCCCCACGGAAGGAGCCACAGGAACCGGGCTGGCTCCAGGAGGGCCCAGGCTGCCCCGGCTGTTGAAGGCAGCTCTGCCCAGCCCGGGGTCGGTCACCTCCAAGTGCCCACTTACACGCAGGGCCTCGTGCTGTACCAGAGGGACGGGGAGCAGCCAAACGCAAGGGAAGTGGATGCCGGTATGGACGGAACGCTGTGCTGGGGAGCCCACTTCTCCACCATCTGTGGTCTCACCCTTTCCACCTTGGTGGGTGTGAGAAGCCCATCTCGGCCACCTTGAGTCCCCAGGTACAGCCTATCCAGTTCCACATGTACTGTCCAGGGTGTAAGACCATACTCCTGTGTGTACACACCTGTGCCCTACTAAGCCCAGACCAGCCCACCAGGTAAACCAGAAAACAAGCCCACAGCCCAGCTGTGGGAAACATGAGGGCCTCTCACCCTGTTGTTCATCCCCATGTAAAAATCTCTAATGTTTGTTCTTAAAAAAAAAGTAACATGCTTTTTCTTTCAAAAGCTCTCCCTTCATTAATGCAGGCTGTGATTCTAATTAATTCTTTACATGGTGTGCAGCGAGGCTCCTTTCTGTCGGTAGTTTTGCAAATCCTTTGGACACCATGGAATTCAGTTTTCTTACTCTTGCTTTCCTTTCTCCTTCATAACACCAACACACAGATGTGCCTGGAAGCCAAATGTTTCAACTGGCAAGACAGTGCAGCTTCGAGACAGAACTCTCTGAGGAGCCTCCTCTCAAAGGGCAAGTGACTATGGTGGGAAGGAGGCAAAGCACGGTGAGGAGGAGCTCTCCACGGGACTGGCTACACAGGGCCCTGCATGGATGCGCTTGTGGGGACCTGGGATGCCTGCTGATCCAGCCTGCTGGCCGGGAGTTCTGCCAACAATGAAATGCAGTGCAGTCGGATGAGCAGGGGGAAGCGACCGCTACCTGCCCATCACCTCCCCCTTCCTCTCCTCTCCCCTTCGCTGTCACTCCTCCTGCTAGTTTCCTGCTGTCACGTGACGTGTATTTGTCCTGCCAACATCCATGTGTCACTCTGAGTGGCCAGGACCCATTTGACAGAGAATATGGGATGGATGGGCCATGACTATCTCTCGGGGAGCTCTGCCTGTGTCACAGCGGCAGCCAGATGGAGGGCTTAAAAACTGCTGAAGCCCCAGCTCCATCAGCAGAAGGCGGCCTCAAGCTCTGGACCCAGAGGGCTGTGGTGGGGCGGGCAGACTTCTCAGATGCTGAGGGTCCACTGAAGGGCCACACCTTCTCTAACAGGCAAGCTCTCACTGTAGAAGACTCCTCCAGAGATGGAGCATCTGTATGTCTGTAACAAAGGCTTGGAGTTCGGATAAGGTCATCACTTTATCCCTCCTCTATGCACAGACGCCCCTGCCCTGACACCCAGGCAGCACGCCTGGCCTGACTCGTGTTTTCCTAATGCCGACTGGCAGGTCCCAGGAGGTCAGGGCAGGAACAGGGACTCCCTTGTTTAACAGTCCCTCCTTCTCACTTGGGTGCCACAGACATCAAAACAGATGGGCATTTAAGGACCCGAAGGGGTTCCTCAGAGCAGGGCAGGGGCACCCAGAACCAGGTGGGAGGGACCGAGGAGAGACTTTGCAAGTGTTTCCGGACACCTGGGATCCAAGCAAGGGGCCTGATCTGGGCTGCGGTGTCCCGGGAACCCTTCCATGAAGTAAGTGGTGGGTAGGAAACCCACGTGGGGTCCTGGCTCCAGCAGGCCCCAGGCCTCAGTTTCCCTAGACCTACCTGTCTCGTGAGGAGGGACAGAAGAGAATAAGCCCAGGCTCCCTGTGGGCACATGGGAAAGTTATTTAGGGGCTGCACCAGCCACTTCCCCTGGGCTCAAAAAAGGCTTTGTCCCCAAGCAGCACCAGGGCGCAGATTGGAGAACACCAGCTAAAAAACGTATGTACATTCTGAACGGTTTGAAAAACGTAACTTGAGTGTGTGTGTGTAACATATCTATTTGCACCTTAATCGTTTACAATTTATAAATTTAAAAAGGAAAAATATTTAATGAATAAACAAAACGTGGAATTTCTCTTCAAAATGTCCAGTGGTGGGGGCCTTCCCCGGTGGTCCCGTGGTTAGGACTGTGCTTCCGCTGCGGGGGCATGAGTCCATTCCTGGTCGGGGAACTAAGATCCCGCCTGCAGTCAAGCCAGTGCACCCCACCCGCAATGAGGCTGACTGAACCAGCGGAAGTTCAGCTTTGCTTTAAAAATGAGTTTATGACTTTACTCGCTAGTAGTTAGTGAAATATTGACCTACAAACCGGCCTAGAAAAGACAGCAAGGTTTATGATAATGTTGCCAAAGGAGGTGTGTGTGTGTTTAAATTCAATTTTTATTCCAAAGACTGTAATGGGTAGAAAGAAAATAGCCAAAACTAAAAACAACTGCCTTAACTGGAAATTAGAAGTAGTTGATTTGCAGGTGAGCAAACAGTAGGTGACAGTCTTGGCACTCTGGAAACAGCTATAACCAAGAAGGCATAAAAATAACCAATGTCCTGATACATAATATGGATGTACAGCATTTACAGTAAATGACAAGAAAGGAAGAAAGAAAGGAAAGGGAAAAAAAAAAAAATGCCAAACTCAGAAATTAACAGTAATTTAAGAACATACCATAGTGAAGACTTTTGGTATCAAAATTTTCACAATTCTTAAAATGGGAGTCTTCAAAAGTACTTAAGTTCAAAAGCTAAAAAACTGAAGAGGGAATAGTTATACTGGCTTAGAAGAGCTGCCACCTGTCGCAAGGACGACAATCAGCCCTAGTTCCAAACACAGTGATAACTGGTGCAGCCAAAAAACAACGTCCAGGGCTGTGGGGAGGAGAATAAGCCTCATTAGGCCTCTGGCTTCAGAAATAAAGGGCTCTTTATAGATACTGTTTTATAAAATGCAGGTCTTTCCTTTCAGGGTTGGGGGTTCATCAGCAAGGAAGTCAAACACCTCCTCTGAGGTGACGTTATCATGAACTTCACTATCTTTTCTAGGCTGGTTCGTAAGTCACTGTCTCACTAACTTCTCACGAGTAAAGTCACGAACTCTCATCTTTGAAGCAAAACTAAACTCCATTGGTTTGGCCAGCCTGGTTCCTGGCGGGTGCCCTGGGCCGCTCCGGTGCTGCAGAGAAGCCAGCGCCCAGAACTCTGCCAGGTCACTCCCGGCTCTGGGGCCTGGGGTCCGTGGCTCTGGGGCCTGGGGTCTGTGCCTCCAGGCAGGGTCGGCGGCAGGGAGCTGCAATCCACGCACCCCGGCCACCAGCACCCCCATGCGTCAGGTGCTCCCAGGCACTGCCAGACACAGTCTTCCCTGGCGCAGGAGGCCTGTCTCAGGGAGGGCCCAGCCTGGCTCATCTGGCCCCCAGCGTGAGGGGGAACCACCTCTGGTGCCGGGACTCCCACCCCAGTGCCCAGCCCTCGTTGACCTACACAGGAGTTGAACACGTAGCTGCAAAGCATAGCCCTGCCTCTGCAGCCTATTAAAGGGGACACTCAACATAAAGAGATGAATCCAGAGGTGATAGGAGAAATATCTAGGATGGTGAACTCTGGCAGAAGCGGCCCCATAACTGATGGACTAGCCTGTGTAACACGCAACCCATGCTCCTCACAGTGATCCCAGTGCAGGATTTGCTGGGTGTTCACAGCGTGTCAGGGGCTCCATGTGGGGACACAAGACGGCACAAGTCACAGGTGCCCCCAGTGAACACCCAGCCCCTGGGACCCCAGCACTGGGGCAGGGGGTGCTGGCTTGGGCTCGTCCCTACTGGCACCTACCTGCCTGCTGTCGTTCTCCCGGCAGCCCTGCAGCTTTATGAGGGAGCCAGGTGCCCGGTCCACCACGGTCAGGCACAAGTCCATATGCTTCACCGACTTTTCCTTGGTAAGGGCCCATTCCTGCAATACAAACCCGAGGTCAGGGCTCGGCTCATGGGGCTACGGGGTGAAGATGCAGTGAGGAAGGGCCCAAGAAGGGAGGTATGCAGGGAACAGGCTTCAGGAGCCCCAACCAGCTCAGGGCCAGCAAGGGACTTTGTGCCCAAGAGCAAGTCTGCAGCAGGAGTGTCAGGAGCTTCATCTCTGAGCACGAGGCCAACGCCAGTAAGTACTTCAGCCCAAACACAGGCTAGCGCTCCACGCCGCATCTTCCATCACTGACTGAGCTGTGAACACCGCAGCCCCAGCCTGTCACCCACGGGTGGACGTTAGGGCCAACGTTTCCTTGGAATGACTCTGACCTGACACAGGTACAGTTTGGAAACAGCATTTATGACTGTGGCTGTCCTGTGTGAAATTATGAACCACATACAGCACATTTAGCCTCACCACCAACCACCAAGCCAGGCTACTGATGCTTGTGAAGCTGAGCTCCCTACAAATGGATCTAGGTCTTTGCCCTCACATGGCACAGCCAGCCCTGGGTGCCTAGAATGTGCCTGGCACTGTTCTAAGCCCTTTAGACAATAGTCCCACGAGAGGCTATTATTAACTCCATTTTACAGATGAGAAAACTGAGCCAGAAAGCGCTGAAATAACTTGCCTTTGATCTTAAAGAATAGACATACATGTGAGCACGCACACACACACACACACACACACACACACACACCCCTTAAGAGCTGAGAGCAGAACTCTTTATTGTGAACACTAAACAAGAGCATGAGAAAGGTAGGAGCTGAGAAGGGGACGCGATGGGTGAGTATGACCAGGCATGAGAGGAGGGAGGAAGCCTGCTCTGGGCGGGGCCGCAGTGGAGGCAGGAGGACAAGGCTTCTGACCTTCACTCTAGGACTTGATTCTTGCAAAAGGATAAAACCCACATGAGCCCCCAGGATCTAGAGCCCCTTCTAAGTCAGAATTCCTCAGGAGGGGCCCTTTCTGCTTCTTCTGTACCCCCAGGAAAGCTGCTATAAGTCAATCTGTCTATTCATCTGTCTACTCATCCACCTAGTGACTGTCCGCTGAGTGCCCGCACATTTAGGGCATTCTCTGAGGTCTGGACGCATGGCAGGGAACGCACAGGCCAGGTCTTGCTCCCCAGAGGCTCTGTCCCTTGCGGGGAGAGTAGGTATCACCCTGGTGCTTGTGTTGTGTAACATGAGGCACAATTAAGCACTATGCAGAGATTGTTTTCCTCTTCTCTGCTCTCAGGGGACACAGCTAAGGGAAGGATGCAGAATCTTTTAAAGAAGCCTCATTGCTCCTCACCTAAATCACCTCGGAGCAGATGGTCTGTTATCAGGACAGTGTTAACATCTGGGGGCCACACATGCACCCCCAACCCACTCAGCAGTGAGATATGAGTCCAGCTCAGGGGGTGGGTGTGGGGCAGAGGGTTGGGCCACATCCAGGAAAGGGAGGGAGAGCCCCTGGGCCATGGGTGAGCTTCCTTGTGCCCTGACAGGGGTTCAGACTAGGCAGCCCCCTCGAATCCCTCAGCTTCAACTTTCTCACCTCTGATTAGTGTTTCTCAAAGCGAACTCCAGGAGGAATTCTATGAAAAGTTGCTTTCAGGGCAAGTAAATTTAGGAAACACTGGATTTGGACCATTTGTCACTCTTGCAAATTTACCAGTAGCCTGTGAGAGGCTCTGAAAAGTCCTAGAGGAGAAGAACCTGCGTGGCCTGTCTTCCATGGAAGCCCAGAGCCCCGTGCCCACCCGTGCCCACCTGGCCCCGGGGCTCTTAGTTCTGAGTATGCAGTGCATTCTCAGAAGGGCGGCATGCTGGGCTGTGAGGATGGTTCCAGTCTTACAGGAGGCTGTCCTTCCCAGGAAGGCGGGAGGAGTAGGGCGCCTTAAAGCAGCGCCCAGCGCCACGAAGGCGCCAGGAGGGGCAGAGCCTGCACCGTCCGTTCTTCTAGGTGTGTCCATGTGCAACAGGGACACGGAGCTCTGCCTCTCCATTTAGTGAGAGGAGTGATGTGGGAGCCCTCTGTATGCAGAAGGGTTTTCAATTGTTCTTGGAAGCTGCTGGGGGCTTTGCTGATCTCCATGGAAAGCTTACATCTGAATGTTTCTACAATCTTCCTGCCACCGTATACTTCATCATTTTCAAACAGACTTTACACTGAATCCCAGAAAAACTAATTCAGCTACGCAAACAGCAGAGATAGCTGCCATTTCCTTTTTCTGTTGCATGTTAGCGATCTGAATTTGCAACTAAAGTTCATGAATATTTAAGAAGTACTTTTTCAAGCTGCCACTCTTAAATTTTCCCATTTCCTGTGTGCCTGCTGAGGCCCAGCCAGAAACCAGATGACACATCTTACCCTTTCAGAGCCGCGTCCAATTTTCCATAAGGACGTGCTATTTAATTCACACATGGCTAGGTGAGTTACAGTGAAATAAAGTGAGAACTTTACACCCTGCTACTCTCACCACGTTTCCAGTGCTGGGCATCCACATGTGGCCAGTGGCTGCTGTGCTGTGTGGTGCAGATCTAGAATCTTCTCTTCAGCAGACAGAGGACTACAGGGTGGTCTGATCTGGAAAGGGGCTCACGGGGTCCAGGCTGGTCCACGGAGGATGGTGCTCCCTGACTGGGGGTGGAAGTGTCGTGCCGCCTTGCTGTTACCTGCCCTTTTGCGTCCTTCCTGCTGGGAAACCCTCCCTGCCCAGCACTCACGGAGGGTCACCCAGCCTGGAGGGCTTCCAAATACCCTGATGCTCTAATCCCAGATTCATGAAATCAGGCTTTCTGTGTGTGGGACCCGGGATCCATGCTTCCCCAAAGTTCCCGGGCTCTTCTGCTGAAAGCCAGGGAGGTAGCCCGCCTTGGGATATGAGCTGGAGCCGGCTGGGGGCTGTCTGCTCCCCACGTCCCGCCTGTCACAGGTCTGGACAACCACAGAGATGACACCACCCGGAGCAGACAGGAAGCCAGGAACCAGAGGCTGCCATCTGTCTAGACATTTCTCAAGAGGATGGGGCACAGCCAACTTCACACAAAGGCAGGCATCCTCTTTTGAAAATAGTTCCATTTAAAGAAGACTCTGGGATGCACTGAGTTCAAGTGACTTTTTTCCCAGTGGCAGGCCCCCTAAGAGTAGATGACAGCACCTAGCACCGCCCAGCCATTTGTGTGTCCAAAGCCCTCATTTTACCACATACCTGTTATCAACTCACAGGAAAACCATTTTCCAGAACACTGTCCTCTGGGAGACAGGCCACAGCTGGGCCTGTCAGGTCCTCACTCACCTCCCTCCTTTCCCACGAGGTCAGAGCTGTGAGTGTTCACATCTAAGCTTATCATCTAACGGGCAGCCCTAGCAGCCGTGGGGAAGCACCTGCACACAGAGGCCTGGGCAGGCGTAGATGCAGACAGGTGCCCGGGGATGAGCACACGGCCCGGGGCATCAGTGCAGAGAGGAGGACGGGGGGAGGGGAGACCCAGGTCGCCCGCCCTGCGCACCAGAGCCTGCCCAAGGCTGACCACAGCTGCAGGAGAACATCCCCTCCGACCCCGAGGCCCGCTGTGAGCGGGTGGCCATCTCAGGGGAGGGCGGCGAGAGGAGGTGCGGCCTCAGGCCCCACTTCCCCGGCGCCCCCACGCACGCACCTGGTTGCCGCCAGCATTGTGGCACTCGTAAACGCCGACAACACCATCGGCGAAGTGGCCCAACGTGTCCAGGCAGTTGGTCCCCTGCTGCAAGGCCCCGAAGGCTATATCCTGATGGTCAGGAACCCTGGAACCAAGGAGACAGTCACTCACTGCACTCAGGGCTGCTGGCTGCCTGTCTGCCCCGCCCCCAACCGGTGCTCAGAGCCCTCAGAAGGGAGCCAGGCAGAGAGACAGCAAGGGCACCCTCAGGTCAGGCGCCCCAACACCGGCCCAGCTGCACCCTGAGACAGCATGGCTTCAAGATTCTCAATCCCTGACCCTACAGGGAGAATTTTAGGTTGAAGTAGTCTTTTTGTTTTGTACCAGAGAAATTTTTCTGGAAAGAAAATGCTCCTTTTCTCTTTAGTGTTACTTTTTGAAACTCACTTAGAAAAGCAATTAATGTGGTCAGATCCTGCTGCTTGGAACTTTCCAGTAGACTGAGGACTAAGAGAGCGGGGGAACACAGTTGGGTCAGCCATGTGTCCTGGTGCAAACACAGCAAGAGAGCACAGTGGCAGGGCGGCCGGCTGCAGGGTCAGAGCTGGCCCCGGGCCTGCCTTGGCTGCGCACCAGCCTTGCGCGCTCATGTGCACCCTCCTCCTCCGTGGGGTTGCTTCAGGGGCCACAGAGCAGCCCTCAGCATGGCTGGGCCCACAGGCTCATGCAGGGAAGGCAGAGAGTGTCGCTGATGCAGCACAAATATCAGGCTGGTGTCGCCCTTGCTGGGCACGGTCGGGGCAGCCGATCTATCCATGGCCATGGTGTGCATGCTTCACACATGTGATCCCAGGTGGTGCAGGGCCCATTGTTGCCCCAAATCACCGGGGATCTCAGGTCAAACCTACTGTAATGTCACTGCATCTGGTCACCAGGCACAGGCCACAGTGACACAAAAGCACCAGGAAGGACTGTGGGCCCCTGCTGTGAGCCCTGGTCTGCTGGGGAGAGGCAATGACCGGGACATTACACTGCCGACGGCCTTCCCAGAGCGGGCAGGGAGACGACTTCTGTTTTTCCCCTTCCCGTGGGGTGTGGGAGACACGGCAGAGGGACCCCGAGACTGAGGTAAGTGAAGAGCAGCAGAGAGGCCGTGTGGCCTCAGATGAAGCTCTGTGGCCAGGGCTCTGAGAGCCCCTTAGCACAGAAGGGGATGGTGCTGGCTCCTCAGTCACAGCTTCTGTGTGGAGACACATTACCTGCTGTGAAATGCACTGGGAAAGTCAGAAAAAGGAAATGTGCCCCACTGAGGCAAGACCTGTCTTCTGACTCCTCTAAGAAGATGAAGTCCAGAAGCAGCCTGAAGCCCACAGACCCACAGGTCTCCTGCTGTGCCTCAGGATGCAAGTGGGCAGGCATTAAAACAACAGGCCAGTGTGGTTATTTGACCCTCTGCTGGGCACTCTCCCTTGCTGGGCAACCGCTGGGTCTCAGCCCCTACACAACTGCAGGGGGCAAAGGAGCTTCAAGGGGGGTCCCAGGCAGGGGGAGCCTGCGGGCTAGGGGCAAGAGCGCCCCCTTGGGGAGCCTGAGGACAGCAGCGGGGCACAGCTCCCGGCCTCTCGCCCTAACACAACCTTCCTTCCACCTCCAGGCCCTGCACCCGGTGGGCGCTGGCTGCCTCCGAGTCATCCTGAAGCAGAACCCAGCCCCGGGGCCTCACCTTAGCTCTGGGTAGACATTTTCCAGGTACCATTTGAAAGGCTTGCAGTTAAGTTTCTTCCTGAGCTCCAGTCGGCTCTGAATACTGGAGAAGGAGACAAGATTCTTTAAGATAAATTTAAAAAACAGATGGGCTCTACCTCAAACCTGGAAATCTGCCAATGAGAAAAGAGTTGGGGCAGGCAGTGGGGACTGGATCATCCACACTGCTGTTTGGATTCCTCTGTCCCCTCGCGCCTCCCGAGAGGGCCCTCGTTACCCTTGAGCAGAGTCCCCTCTTTGACACCTGATCTGCTTACGGTGTGGGCTGCTCCTGCCCTTGTTGCGCACGCACGCGTGCACACACACATACACACAGGATCCCAAGAAGCAAAACAGCAAGAGGCCATGGGTCACACTTACTTTCCATAAGGGACATTTCTGGCAGAAGGCACTGCTGCATAGTAGAAGTTCTTGTACTCGTCCATCCAGACCTCTGCTGCCCGGCGGGTGTTACTAGATACAAAACAAGTCTCCTTGAGCTGTGAGCTGCCTTCTTTCCATTGCTGGTGCTCTGTCTGCACTGAGCAAGTGCTGTGGAGGCTTCAGGGTCAGGCTTCTGGGGCCTGGCGGCCTGATAGGTGCCCACATGGAGCAGAGAGCAGTCTGTCCCCCACCCCTAGGTGTCTGCAGGTGGCTGGCATTCAGCAGCTATCACTGAACAACAAAATCAACCTCCTCATCTTTCTTTGAACACAGATTGTCAAAGAGCAAAAGTCAAAGTTAGAATCACAGCACAGGGAGGTATTTTAAAACAGGGTTTGTGGCTGTACCACCAAGGACCAAAGAGAATCACTCTCAGTAACTCTTATTGTGTAGCCCAGAAGGCTGGTGTCAGTGACCAAAACCAAGAATCCTTGACCTCTTCTCTCTGGCCTTTCTCATGCCTGTGATGCAGAGCTATGACTAAATAGCTCTGGGAAAGCTGACAGCAAATCACAGTTACTATTAAATTAATTTGGGCAGAGCTGAGCTGAGAGCATCCTGTTTGGACCAGGAATAGTGAGGGACAGTAGTATACGCCCCACATTTGGGGTTCCTACTACCCTGTGTTGGAGGGGTCCACGCAGAACGGGCTTCTCTAGAAGGCCAGAAGACCCCACATTTACATCTCACAATCATGGGGAGAAACGACCTACGATCAATAAGGCCAGTGGGACAAGCCACCTTGGAATGTATGAAATCTACTAAAGGCTGCCACACGCACGGCACCAGCATCTTCTCCTGCCAGCATTATCCTTAGAGCATGTGTGGAGGAGCGCTAAGGCAGTGAACGTCTCTGCTCCAGTATCCCTGGACTCTGGTCCAAAGGAGACTCACATTTTGGGCTGAGAGCCAGTTCTCTTTAAGAACCCATATAAAGGCATTCCATGATTCGAAGATAAATACATTTAGTCAGTCAGTCAGTTCAGTTGCTCACTCGTGTCCGACTCTTTGCGACCCCATGAATCGCAGCATGCCCGGCCTCCTTGTCCATCACCAACTTCCAGAGTTCACTCAAATTCACGTCCATCGAGTCAGTGATGCCATCCAGCAATCTATTCCTCAGTCATCCCATTTTCCTCCTGCCCAGAATCCCTCCCATCATCAGAGTCTTTTCCAATGAGTCAACTCTTCGCATGAGGTGGCCAAAGTACTGGAGTTTCAGCTTCAGCATCATTCCTTCCAAAGAACACCCAGGACTGATCTCCTTTAGAATGGACTGGTTTTATCTCCTTGTAGTCCAAGGGACTCTCAAGAGTCTTCTTCAACACCACAATTCAAAAGCATCAATTCTTCAGTGCTCAGCTCTCTTCACAGTTCAACTCTCACATCCATACATGACCAGTGGAAAAACCATAACCTTGACTAAACGGACTTTTGTTGGCAAAGTAACATCTCTGCTTTTGAATATGCTGTCTAGGTTGGTCATAACTTTCCTTCCAAGGAGTAAGCGTCTTTTAATTTCATGGCTGCAATCACAATCTGCAGTGATTTTGAAGCCCCCCCCAAATAAAGTCTGACACTGATTCCACTGTTTCCCCATTTATTTCCCATGAAGTGATGGGACCAGATGCCATGATCTTCATTTTCTGAATGTTGAGCTTTAAGCCAACTTTTTCACTCTCCTCTTTCACATTCATCAAGAGGCTTTTTAGTTCCTTTTCACTTTCTGCCATAAGGGTGGTATCATCTGCATATCTGAGGTTATTGATATTTCCCTAGCAATCTTGATTCCAGCTTGTGCTTCTTCCAGCATTTCTCATGATGTAGTCTGCATATACGTTAAATAAGCAGGGTGACAATATGCAGCCTTGACGTACTTCTTTTCCTATTTGGAAACAGTCTGTTGTTCCATGTCCAGTTCTAACTGTTGCTTCCTGACCTGCAAACAGGTTTCTCAAGAGGCAGGTCAGGTGGTCTAGCATGCCCATCTCTTTCAGAATTTTCCACAGTTTATTGTGATCCACACAGTCAAAGGCTTTGGCATACTCAATAAAGAAAAAATAGATGTTTTTCTGGAACTCTCTTCCTTTTTCCATGATCCAGCGGATGTTGGCAATATGATCTCTGGTTCCTCTGTTTTTTCTAAAACAGCTTGAACATCTGGAAGTTCACAGTTAACGTATTGCTGAAGCCTGGCTTGGAGAATTTTGAGCATTACTTTACTAGCGTGTGAGATGAGTGCAATTGTGCGGTAGTTTGAGCATTCTTTGAGGTTGTCTTTCTTTGGGATTGGAATGAAAACTGACCTTTTCCAGTCCTTTGCCACTGCTGAGTTTTCCAAATTTGCTGGCATATTGAGTGCAGCACTTTCACAGCGTCATCTTTCAGGATTTGAAATAGCTCAACTGGAATTCCATCACCTCCACTAGCTTTGTTCGTAGTGATGCTTTCTAAGGCCCACTTGACTTCACATTCCAGGATGTCTGGCTCTAGGTCAGTGATCATACCATCGTGATTATCTTGGTCGTGAAGATCTTTTTTGTACAGTTCTTCTGTGTATTCTTGCCACCTCTTCTTAATATCTTCTGTTTCTGTTAGGTCCATACCATTTCTGTCCTTTATCGAGCCCATCTTTGCATGAAATGTTCCCTTGGTATCTCTAACTTTCTTGAAGAGATCTCTAGTCTTTCCCATTCTGTTGTTTTCCTCTATTTCTTTGCATTGATTGCTGAGAAAGGCTTTCTTATCTCTTCTTGCTATTCTTTGGAACTCTGCATTCAGATGCTTATATCTTTCATTTTCTCCTTTGCTTTTCACTTCTCTTCTTTTCACAGCCTCCCCAGACAGCCATTTTGCATTTCTTTTCCATGGGGATGGTCTTGATCCCTGTCTCCTCTACAATATCATGAACCTCCGTCCATAGTTCATCAGGCACTCTATCTATCAGATCTAGGCCCTTAAATCTCTTTCTCACTTGCACTGTATAATCATAAGCGATTTGATTTAGGTCATACCTGAACGGTCTAGTGGTTTTCCCTACTTTCTTCAACTTAAGTCTGAATTTGGCAATAAGGAGTTCATGATCTGAGCCACAGTCAGCTGCTGGTCTTGTTTTTGCTGACTATATAGAGCTTCTCCATCTTTGGCTGCAAAGAATATAATCAATCTGACTTTGGGGTTGACCATCTGGTGATGTCCATGTGTAGAGTCTTCTCTTGTGTTGTTGGAAGAGGGTGTTTGCTATGACCAGTGCATTTTCTTGGCAAAACTCTATTAGTCTTTGCCCTGCTTCATTCCGTACTCCATGGCCAAATTAGCCTGTTACTCCAGGTGTTTCTTGACTTCCTACTTTTGCATTCCAGTCCCCTAAAATGGAAAGGACACCTTTTTTGGGTGTTAGTTCTAAAAGGTCTTGTAGGTCTTCACAGAACCATTCAACTTCAGCTTCTTCAGTGTTACTGGGTGGGGCATAGACTTGGATTACTTGTGATATTGAATGGTTTGCCTTGGAAACGAACAGAGATCATTCTATCATTTTTCAGATTGCATCCAAGTACTGCATTTCGGACTCTTTTGTTGACCATGATGGCTACTCCATTTCTTCTGAGGGATTCTTGCCCGCAGTAGTAGATATAATGGTCATCTGAGTTAAATTCACCCATTCCAGTCCATTTTAGTTAGCTGATTCCTAGAATGTTGATGTTCACTCTTGCCATTTCCTGTTTGACCACTTCCAATTTGCCTTGATTCATGGACCGGACATTCCAGGTTCCTATGCAATATTGCTCTTTACAGCATCGGACCTTGCTTCTATCACCAGTCACATCCACAGCTGGGTACTCTTTTTGCTTTGGCTCCATCCCTTCATTCTTTCTGGAGTTATTTCTCCACTGATCTCCAGTAGCATATTGGGCACCTACTGACCTGGGGAGTTCCTCTTTCAGTATCCTATCATTTTGCCTTTTCACACTGTTCATGGGGTTCTCAAGGCAAGAATACTGAAGTGGTTTGCCATTCCTTCTCCAGTGGACCACATTCTGTCAGACCTCTCCACCACGACCCGCCTGTATTGGGTGGCCCCACAGGCATGGCTTAGTTTCATTGAGTTAGACAAGTCTGTGATCCTAGTCTGATTAGATTGACTAGTTTTCTGTGATTATGGTTTCAGTGTGTCTGCCTTCTGATGCCCTCTCACAATACCTACCGACTTACTTGGGTTTCTCTTACCTTGGACGAGGGGTATCTCCTCACCACCACCCCTCCTGACCTTGAACGTGGAGTAGCTCCTCTTGGCTGCCCCCTAACATGCCACCTTCCCTCCAACTACTCCCTTAGAAGCTCAAAGTCCTTTTCCTTTGTCTTGTCACTTCTCCAAAAATTTACTTTGAAGATACTATATAAGCCAAAGTTCTAACCACCAATGATAAATACATTAGGGAGACAATATTCACGTTCTACAAGAATAGGTATTGTTCCCGTATTAGAAAAGTCTTTAACATGGAAAGTGAAAGAAAGTGAAAGTTGCTCAGTCATGTCTGACTCTTAGGGACCCCATGGACTATACAGTCCATGGAATTCTCCAGGCAAGAATACTGGAGTGGATAGCCTTTCCCTTCTGCAGGGGATCTTCCCAACCCAGGGATCGAACTGAGGTCTCCTGCATTACATACAGATTCTTTATCAGCTGAGCCACAAGGGAAGGCTATGAATACTGGACTGGGTAGCCTATCCCTTCTCCAGGGGATCTTACAGACCCAGGAATCGAACTGGGGTCTCCTGCACTGCAGGTGGATTCTTTACCAACTGAGCTATAAGTGGGGAGCCTTTCAAATCATCTGAGTTACAATTACTAAAATAATGTGTTTGGGGCCTATATCCTTCTTGGCACCTCTTCTTAATATCTTCTGCTTCTGTCAGGTCCACACCATTTCTGTCCTTTATTGAGCCCATCTTTGCATGAAATGTTTCCTTGGTATCTCTAATTTTCTTGAAGAGATCGCTAGTCTTTCCGATTCTGTTGTTTTCCTCTATTTCTTTGCATTGATTATGGAGGAAGGCTTTCTTCTCTCTCCTTGCTATTCTTTGGAACTCTGCATTCAAATGGGTATATCTTTCCTTTTCTCCTTTGCTTTTCGCTTCTCTTCTTTTCACAGCTATTCGTAAGACCTCCTCAGGTAGCCATTTTGCTTTTTTGCATATCTTTTTCTTGGGGATGGTCTTGATCCCTGTCTCTTGTACAATGTCACGAACCTCTGTCCATAGCTCATCAGGCACTCTATCTATCAGATCCAGTCCCTTAAATCTATTTGTCACTTCCACTGTATAATCATAAGGGATTTGATTTAGGTCATACCTGAATGGTCTAGTGGTTTTCCCTACTTTCTTCAATTTAAGTCTGAATTTGGTAATAAGGAGTTCATGATCTAAGCCACAGTCAGCTGCTGGTCTTGTTTTTGCTGACTGTATAGAGCTTCTCCATCTTTGGCTGCAAAGAATATAATCAATCTGATTTCAGTGTTGATCATCTGTTAATGTCCATTTCAGACTCTTTTGTTGACTATGATGGCTACTCCATTTCTTCTAAGGGATTCCTGCCCACAGTAGTAGATATAATGGTCATCTGAGTTAAATTCACCCATTCCAGTCCATTCCTAGAATGTTGACGTTCACTCTTGCCATCTCCTGTTTGGCAAGAATACACAGAAGAACTGTACAAAAAAGATCTTCACAACCCAGTGAATCATGATGGTGTGATCACTCACCTAGAGCCAGATATCCCGGAATGTGAAGTCAAGGTGCCTTAGGAAGCATCACTATGAACAAAGCTAGTGGAGGTGAAATCCCAGTTGACCTATTTCAATTCCTAAAAGATGATGCTGTGAAAGTGCTGCATTCAATATGTCAGCAAATTTGGAAAACTCAGCAGGGCCACAGGACTGGAAAAGGTCCGTTTTCATTCCAATCCCAAAGAAAGGCAATGCCAAAGAATGCTCAAACTAGTGCACAATTGCACTCATCTCACACACTAGTAAAGTAATGCTCAAAATTCTCCAAGCCAGGTTTCAGCAATACGTGAACCACAAACTTCCAGATGTTCAAGCTGGTTTGAACATCTGGAACCAGAGATCAAATTGCCAATATCCGCTGGATCATCAAAAAAGCAAGAGTTCCAAAAAGCATCTATTTCTGCTTTATTGACTATGCCAAAGCCTTTGACTGTGTGCATCACAATAAACAGTGGAAAATTCTGAAAGACATGGGAATACCAGACCACCTGACCTGCCTCTTGAGAAACTCATATGCAGATCAGAAAGCAACAGTTAGAACTGGACATGGAACAACAGACTGTTTCCAAATAGGAAAAGGAGTACGTCAAGGCTCTCTACTGTCACCCTGATTATTTAACTTGTATGCAAAGTACATCATGAGAAATGCTGGCTGGATGAAGCACAAGCTGGAATCAAGACTGCCGGGAGAAATATCAATAATCTCAAATATGCATGCAGATGACACCACCCTTATGGCAGAAAGTGAAGAAGAACTAAAGAGCCTCTTGATGAAAGTGAAAGAGGAGAGTGAAAAAGTTGGCTTAAAGCTCAATATTCAGAAAGCTAAGATCATAGCATTTGGTCCCATCATTTCATGGCAGATAGATGGGGAAACAGTGGAAACAGTGGCTGACTTTATTTTTTTGGGCTCCAAAATCACTGCAGATGGTGACTGCAGCCATGAAATTAAAAGACGCTTACTCCTTGGAAGGAAAGTTATGACCAACCTAGACAGCATATTCGAAAGCAGAGACATTACTTTGCCAACAAAGGTCCGTCTAGTCAAGGCTATGGTTTTTCCTGTGGTCATGTATGGATGTGAGAGTTGGACTGTGAAGAAAGCTGAATACCAGAGAATTGATGTTTTTGCACTGTGGTGTTGGAGAAGACTCTTGAGAGTCCTTTGGACTGCAAGGAGATCCAACCAGTCCATCCTAAAGGAAATCAGTCCTGAATAGTCACTGGAAGGATTGATGCTGAAGCTAAAAGTCCAATAGTTTGGCCACCTGATGTGAAGAGCCGACTCATTTGAAAAGACCCTGATGCTGGGAAAGATTGAGGGCAGGAGAAGAAGGGGACGACAGAGGATGAGATGGTGGGATGACATCACTGACTCAATGGACATGAGTTTGGGTGGGCTCCGGGAGTTGGTGATGAACAGAGAGGCCTGGTGTGCTGCAGTTCATGGGGTCACAAAGAGTTGGACATGACTGAGCGACTGAACTGAACTGATCCTTTATATCAAGTGATATATGTGTGTAGATGGATTGTTCTTTAGAAGACCCTGTAAGAGGCAGACAAGATATTTCGAATGTACCTCTCCTCTGATCTAGCAGTTCCCACATCTAGAAATTTACCTCAAGAAAATAACCAACCAGGAATAAAAACATGCTCCATTTAGCACTGCTTACAATGGCAGAAGAAACAACCTATACAACCATCAGCAGTAAGTGGGCAAACACATGGGCTCCTCTGAGGCCATGAAAGATACAGGTGTACGTTTCACATGTTGCCATGGGAAGATGTCCCTGACTTGATGGATGAAAATACAGCAGTAGCAGAACAGCACATGGTAGATACGTGTGTGGCGGGAGAAAAGAGTGGTGAGAAGGGGAATGGGGGAGAGGGAGATTGACGGATGTTTTCACCAAATTAAAAGGTTTTAGGAAGTGCAATCACGCAGCAGTTTTAAATCACCTAAAAGTCATTAAGTGATTAAGTCATTTCTCAACTCTTAAATGCGAAGCCCCCTTTTCTGCCTACTTAATAAAAAAAGATACATAGGTAGCCGCAAAGAATGAGCCTCATGTGCTGCTCAACACTCGTTTAAATTCACTGATGCAAATATTTCTCAGGCGCCTATATGGCAAGCAGTCTTCTAGGAGCTGTAGGTACAGGGCACCTTGCCTTTGCTCCCCTCCCCACTCAGCCTTGGTGCAGGTCAATAGTGCTGCCAGGAAGCAGGCAGGAGACAGAGGGCGGGACTGGCCAGTCACACACACCAGACAGGAAAATGTTTGGTAAGAGAGTAAGTTTAAACTGCTGCTTTCTGTATTTAATTTAATAGTAGTTACCCTTACCATGAATAAGTCTCACCATTAACTACTAACAGTAAACCCAAATATCTTCTAAGGCACCTGCCCTGCTGTCCCATGGCTATTCTGGCTGGGAGCTCCCTTGGACTTTTGGTAAAACTCTAATCCACATCCACATGCAAGCACATTAGCAACACTCTCCAGTCTAAGAGGCTTGTAAGAGGCTAACTGGAAACAAAGCTGTAAGAAAAAGAGAAGGAACTGCCCAAGGATTCTCACTCAACGGGTATTCAGGGACGGATATGATGTAAGAGCTTGCAGGTGTGGCATCACCGTGCTCTCTCTAAAGCAATAGGGCACACTTGTGGCAGAATAAGGAAGGAACCCAGGAGCCACTTCTCCATTCATTCTTCCCATCATCCCTGCCTGTCTGCCTCCTTCCCTTCCTCACACAGTGACCTGCACAAATGAGATGGTTCTCTCCCTGTCACCCTAGACCCTACTTAAGAGTCTGTATCTCAATGCTGAAATCTAGCAGCCTCAACTACTACCTGTACTTAAGAGATTTGGATAAAAAATAACATGGACTCCAGAGCCAAGTGGCCAAGATTGAATCCCACTTTCCAGATGCATGAACTTAGACAAAGGAACTGAACCTTTCTGTGCCTCAGTTTCTCTTACCCCTTGAGTTGAAATGGTGGTGATGGTTTAGGTCACCAAGTTGTGTCTGACTTTTATGACCCCATAGACTGTAGCCCACCGTACTCCCCTGTCCATAGGATTTTTCCATGGCAAGAATGGCAAGAATCCATGGCAAGAATATTGGAGTGGGTTGCCATTTCTTTCTTCAGGGGATCTTCCTGACCCAGGGATCGAACCTGTGTCTCCTGCATGGCAGGCAGTCTCCAACATGATAGGCAGATTCTTTACCACTGAACCACCAGGGAAGCCCAGAAATAATACTACTTATTTTATAAGGCTTTATGAGGAGTATGGGATTGGAATGAAACAGTAAAATAATGCTTAAAATTCTCCAAGCCAGGCTTCAACATTACATGAACCGTGAACTTCCAGATGTTCAAGCTGGTTTTAGAAAAGGCAGAGGAATCAGAGATCAAATTGCCAACATTCGCTGGATCATCAAAAAAGCAAAAGAGTTCCAGTTCAGTTCAGTTCAGTCGCTCAGTTGTTTCCAACTCTGAGACCTCATGAATTGCAGCACGCCAGGCCTCCCTGTCCATCACCAACTCCCAGAGTTCACTCAAACTCATGTCCATCGAGTCGGTGATGCCATCCAGCCATCTCATCCTCTGTCGTCCCCTTCTCCTCCTGCCCACAATCCCTCCCAGCATCAGAGTCTTTTCCAATGAGTGAGCTCTTCACATGAGGTGGCCAAAGTACTGGAGTTTCAGCTTTAGCATCATTCCTTCCAAAGAACACCCAGGACCGATCTCCTTTAGAATGCACTGGTTGGATCTCCTTGCAGTCCAAGGGACTCTCAAGAGTCTTCTCCAACACCACAATTCAAAAGCATCAATTCTTTGGCACTCAGCTTTCTTCACAGTCCAACTCTCACATCCATACATGACCACTGGAAAAACAATTTCTGCTTTATTGACTATGCCAAAGCCTTTGACTGTATGGATCACAATAAACTGTGGAAAATTCTGAAAGAGATGGGCATACCAGACCACCTGACCTGCCTCTTGAGAAACCTGTATGCAGGTCAGAAAGCAGCAGTTAGAACTGGACATGGAACAACAAACTGATCCCAAATAGGAAAAGGAGTACGTCAAGCTGTCTATTGTCACCCTGCTTATTTAACTTATATTTAGAGTACATCATGAGAAACGCTGGGCTGGATGAAACATAAGCTGGAATCAAGATTGCCAGGAGAAATATCAATAATCTCAGATATATAGATGACACCACCCTCATGGCAGAAAGTGAAAAAGAACTAAAGAGCCTCTTGACGAAAGTGAAAGAGGAGAGCGAAAAAGTTGGCTTAAAGCTCAACGTTCAGAAAATGAAGATCATGGCATCTGGTCCCATCACTTCATGGCAGATAGATGGGGAAACGGTGGATACAGTGTCAGACTTTATTTTTCTGGGCTTCAAAATCACTGCAGATGGTGACTGCAGCCATGAAATTAAAAGACGCTTACTCCTTGGAAGGAAAGTTATGACCAACCTAGACAGCATATTCGAAAGCAGAGACATTACTTTGCCAACAAAGGTCCGTCTAGTCAAGGCTATGGTTTTTCCAGTAGTCACGTATGGATGTGAGAGTTGGACTATAAAGAAAGCTGAGCACCAAAGAATTGATGCTTTTGAACTGTGGTGCTGGAGAAGACTCTGGAGAGTCCCTTGGACTGCAAAGAAATCCAACCAGTCCATCCTAAAGGAGATCAGTCTTGGGTGTTCACTGGAAGGACTAATGCTGAAGCTGAAAGTTCAATACTTTGGCCACCTGATGCAAAGAGCTGACTCACTGGAAAAGACCCTGATGCTGGAAAAGATTGAGAGCAGGAGGAGAAGGGGACGACAGGCGATGACATGGTTGGATGGCATCATTGACTCAATGGACATGGGTTTGAGTGGACTCCGGAAGTTGGTGATGGACAGGGAGGTCTGGCATGCTGCGGTTCACGGGGTCGCAAAGAGTCGGACACGACTAAGCAACTGAACTGAACTGATGAGGAGTATGTACTCCTTATACTCATACACATGGAGAGTATGTGAATATTTATAAAGCCTCCAACAGACTAGCACATATGAAACACTTTATAAATATTAGCTATTGTTGTCAAGTTCCAACTTTTAGATGGTGAAATACTTATACCCTGAATGTGACATAATTGAAGAAAGTAAAGAGAACTGGACTTCAAAACTAACACATTCCACCTCCCTATCTTTTAGGTGAGTCCGCCAAGAGAGGGCAGCAAGGGCCTTGCTGAAGGCCTGATGATCCATGCTGTCCCCAGTTCTGAACCACCCTCCGTTTCCTCCCCATATCTCCAGCGAAAGGACTCCCGGGCTGTAAAATACACTGGCAAAGCTTCCCTTCTAAAAAACAGTGGGGTTTTTCCCTTTAAAAAAGCATACAAAGCAATGTCTTGTGTATTTTAAAAGACTGTTTTCTGAAACCCCAGGCTTTGCTGGTAGCTATCAGGCTTTGATTTGAAGTGTTTGATCTGTCTCTACAAGAGGTTTCTGAGAAGAGTCTTACAGTACCCTAGAGGAAAATGTACATATTACTGCTTGATTTTGTAGAGGTTGTCATGTAAGAACATATTTTTGTTTCTAACAAAGAGAAATGAAGTTTAGACAACATCCGGGAAATGATATACTTTTTGGGAGAAGGCAATTTGGTCAGAAGCATTATATGATATTTGGCTTCTGTTAAAGTTTCCCTGAACGTATATTCTCTATGCTAAGAAATCTAGTTTCTGTACGATACAGGAACACTGTGCAATCTGTACTTAATATAGGTTTTAAAATGCCACATGAAACATAAACTAGTCATCCCCCACCTTAAGCATGCCCACCCTACTCTGAGGCTTCCTGGGTCTGTAGGGGCACTGCGTCAGCCAAGCGTGTGATCGCCAGCGTGGGTGTCACCAAGGAGTCCCTGCTTACTCTCTCCTGTTCATCAGTAAACATGCCTGCCTGGCCCCCGCCCTCTGCCACCCTCACCATCATTTCCTCTTGGTGTCATCCTTGCCATCCTCTGGCCAGGGACCAGAAGAACCCTTCTAAAGTCCAAAACAAAGGAGTCTAGTAGCTGCTTAAAACCCACAGGAGCTCCCCGCTCCCGAATCAGACAGTGCGATGCGCTGTCCTCAGTCCCTACAGCTGCCCCTGTCATCACCGAGGGGCGGCCCCTTGCAGGACATGTTTCCACACAGCCCACAGTCAGGCCTTGCGGGGCCGGTCAGCAGTGCTCAGGGCCTTGCTGGGCCTCTCGGCCACTTACCGCGCGAAGACAGTGCCGCTGCCTCCCGGGAAGGTGTAGGGGTGCTGCTTCCTGAACACGTGTCCCACGCGGCTGCAGGGGATGATCTCCAGGCTGCCGCCACACTGCCACACGCGGAACGAGATCTCTGAGGTGGGGAAGACATGGGTGACCGAGGGCCTGGGCTGCCCACGGGTGCAGATACCCACCCCACCTCCAGGGCCTGAGGCAATGCCAACAGGGAGGACCCTTTCCCCAGTGGGTCCTTGAATGTCCCCTGGAGGGACATCTGACACTAGTCTCTAGATTCCAGGGCACAGTCAAGGACGTATGTGTGTGGGGGGATGCAGGTCATATCAAATCATCCTGCTGTATACCTTAAATATATACAATTTTAAATTGTCAGTGAAACCTCAATAAAGATGGAGAAAAAAAGATTGAATGAAATATCCTAAAGATTGAATGAGGGTGTCTGCAGAGCAGTGGTATTATACAGACAATATAAAGTAGTGTAGTTAAGTGAATAATTTATGCCCAACAAACTACCCATACTGGGACATTTACTATCTTAGATTTTACCACTGAGCAGAATTACAGATGCCAGCTCTATCTGTGTTACCAAATTCCTTGTTTTCATGAAAGAAGTCTATTCCAAATTTTAAAGAAAGTAAGAGCACACTTGAAATATTTTTCAGATTCAGACTAGAAACCCTAGGACAAGAGTGATTCCCTGACCCACTGTGAACACAAGACTCCTGGCAGCAGACCAGGCACCCCTGTAACATCACGAACACTGTGGATGAGACTTGGCTCAGAATTCCTCTCTGACTGGTTCTCCACAGTGGAGTATTACTATACTTCCTAAGGATCCAACTTAGAAAAGGCAACCAACAGTGCCCGAATGTCCATGATCAAAGGCATGAAATGCCGACATCAGCCCCAATGTAGATGTAAGAGGCAACTGTGTTCACCACCTTCCTCTAAGACTTAAGTGCCCAGAGCATCCGCATGCACCTGAACTTCCTCCATCCGGGACAAAAACAATGTCTCCTCTTAAATCGCCAAACTTATCTCATCCCTGTGCACCAGCAGGTGTCCAGCCAGCCGGCCAAGTCCAGTGACCAATGATGCCCGAAGAACAACCAGACCTGGCAGCCACCCCAGCTTTCAGCAGCCAGTAGCCACCAGGCCAGCAAAGGCTGCTCTTCACCCAAGTCCACACAGAGTCTACCCGAGGACTCAGCACCTGAGCAGGCAGGCGCGGGTCATGACACGTACACACACATGCAGCCCAGAGCACCACGCTTGGGAGCTGCCTGGACACGGGGAGCCGGCCGGGCTCCCGTCCTGATCGCCACCCACTCTGAGCAGGGATGTGACTGAACTCGAGAAATAGGTTACACAGGAAAATCAAGATATGATATGATGGAGGGTTAGACTTCGTTTTTCTGGAAGACTTCCTGAGGTTGGTATAAAAGGGTCTTTCCTCAGCATCACTCCGCACCCTGACAGCACGCAGGGGAGTGAGACAGAGCGGCACACGCAGTCACTGCCACAGCGCACACGGCTCAGAGCCAGGCGGGTTCCCGCGGAACACAAGGCCTCGCGTGGCAGCCGGTGCCCAGGCTGTGGCCAAAGGCGGGTGACACCCATGCGAGAGCAGGGCAGCAGGAATCTCTACTGGGACCAGTGAGCGGAAGCCCCAGACACCTCCCTGTGTAGCAGTTTGGGGATTTTAATGACCACTTCCCTCATCATATTAGAAAAGTGTGGTCATAACCACCAAGCCTACACAGAATGTTGAACAAAACTTGACTAGGAGGCTCTCTGTATCTAAGGAAATAAAATTCAAAGATATAGTTGCCTATCTGGAAAATTCAAAACTCAGGGCCACGAAGACTCCCTGGCTCCTGTATGGGGAGCCTGTTAAACCAGTAAGGGAGCCATTCAGAGACCTGGTGGGAGAGTTTTAAGGTCGCGAACAACTACAGTTATGTTCAACTGATTTCACTGGGCTCCGACGAGGGATGACTGATTACTCAGGAAAACATGGTTGCTTTTTAATTAGGCAGTTTGTGTCTGTATTTTGGCTCTACTAACAATAAGCTCGAGACCTCAAGCAAGACCTCAGTCCCTTCCAGAAAGCATGAAACGAGATGATGCACTGGGGGTGGTCAGCATCCTTCCTAAGGCTGTGGGGATGGGCTGAAAAGGACAAATAACATTCCTAAGGAGTCTAACCCCCACATCTCACAGGGGCCAGAGGTAGCATTCTTTGTCCTTTTTATTTATTAAAAAAAAATTTTTTTTTCCCTTTTTGGCCACAATGCAAGGTCACTTTAATGTCTCTATAAACCTTTTCCAACTGGCACCTCCATACTACAAACTCTCACTTAATAATTTCTCCAAAACTTCCACTTTTCATTTCTACCCCTTGGTTGGCAGGAAAAGACCATGGTTTCAGCAGAATTGGAAACAGTTTGGTGTCCAAAGACACAAGGCTCATACGTACCCAGGTTTTCTCCTCCCCACACATCCATCATCATGTCATACTTCCCCAGCTCTTCAAAATAGAACTTATCCATCACGAACAACCCTCCAGCAATCATAGGGGTTCTACAGAGGCAGAGAGGGTAGAAGAGAAGAGCGGTCAAAGGTCAAGGTTAGATCACTAGCATTCTAATGCCAAGGTCAAGCCTGAGAACCAGACTTAAAAACAACAGCACAGCCTGGTCCTTAGCTCAGAGCTCTAGGGGCCCCTCTCAGCTTGACCCCTGCTGGCTTCAGTGCCCTGCTCAGATGCTCCCAAGTGCGAGGGGCTGCACGGAGCCTCCCTACGTGAGAGCAGCTGCTGGGCTGGGATGCTTGCTAGTGTGCCCCAGGCTAGTACTCGGCTTTTCTGTGCCAGGTTCCTTGGAGGATTACAAACAATAACAGGCTTAAAGCACCCAATGCACACAGGAAACGCTCGATGATACTAGCTACCCTTATTCTTATCCTCATCACTGGACAGCTTCTTCCTCTGTTGGAGCAACCATCATCTTCTCGTTTCCTCTCAGCCTGGGTACAGGCCAACAGGAGAGCCCCAGCCCTTTCTCCATGGAGTCACTGTGAGAAGTCCAGGCCCCGTGCTGCTGGAGCTCCCCGCTGACGGGGGACAAACGCTACAATGTGGACAGTGACAGTGTCCGCAGGGACCCCCTGAACTAGGTGTTCCCGGACAGGCATCCCCACCACACATGGGGACCCCACCCAGCTGGCAGTGATACAGCTGCCTCCTCCGCACAGAGGAAGGCAGAATCCGGTGAATAAGGGGGGCTGACCGGGGGCAGCGGTGGGGCTCACCCTGGCTGCCCACCTCTCTGCCCAGACCCTGAGGGCAGCCTGAGACCCCATCCTGTGTGGAAAATGCTCTACATTATCAGCACAAAGGACATGGAACTGGCAGATCTGATATATTTAAGTACAAGAAATAAATCTCAAAGTACTTTATTCTACAAGCTGTTGGCAGAGACTCTCCCTTGAGTGAAGATGAGGGCAAGGGAGGGTGTGGCTTGGAGACAAGAGTGCGACTAGATCCCGAGGGAACATGACGCTGGAGCCTGACGTCTCACCTGTGACCTCAGAGAAGGGAACCTGAAGGATGCCTGGCACTTACTTTATGGGAGCGACGGGGTTCCCTTGCCGGGACCGTCTCTGCTCGGGGGTCATGTAATCCCATTTGAACACCAAGTTCCAGTCAAAACCTGCAGGTCACAGAAGAGAAAAGAAACACAGGATGCTGTAAGCACGGGCTGCCTGCTGCTGGTACTTCCATCCCTGGTATGTGGATGGATTCACTGAAAACCAAAGGAAAAACAGAGACGATGAAGGGGGAAGAGAGAGACTGTGCAGTAGAGTGGGACACGGAGACCAGAGGGCTGGGCACACATTGAAATCCTTCCCCATGAAGCTTATCCAACACAGAAACTGTGGGGCAGTTTTCCCTAAAACCAAAAAGTATGAAAGTGTACTTTCATATATAAGTGTGAAATAAGGAAACTGGAGTCTGTGAGGTAATATCCAAGGGCTGTAAGGAGGTGAGAAAGAAGAGGGATGGATTAAAGAATCTGCCAGGCACCCTCTAACAAGGTCCCAGGGGAGGAGAGAGAGAGCAGAGAGGATAAGAGTACGGGTTCCTGGGCTGCAAATTGAGTCCCTTCAGTCTCTCCTGGTTGCAGCTGAGCCACATGGTGTGGGATTTCACCAAATCCTCTCGGAATGGACCTGGCCCAGCCCTGGGGCAGCATGGGGCTGCTCCCATGCAGGTCACCTCACCATCCGCATCTGCTCCACCACAAACAGCTGCTGCGGGAGGAGAGCCCATCACAGCTCAGCTCCTGCAAATTCTTGAGGGGTAAGACAAACTGGACAGTCACACCAAGGGTGACAGTGACAGCCAGGGCCTGAACTGGAAAGCCCCAAACACGCTCACCATTTACCAAGAATCTCCGGAATCTTGTCTCCCAACCTAAGTGCCTCCTCCCAGCATGACTGCCCCCAGTTGAGGCTTTGGGTGGGAGCCTCCCAATCACGGCCCTGGCCTCCTCCAGCCACCCCAAGTGGCTGCACGATGGTCACCCCTTTTCTCAGGCAGGGGTGCTGAGGGGCAGAGGGGACATGGCCTGCCCACGAAAACACGGCCTGGAAGAGGCACCAGAGCCCCGGGCTCCCTGGCGGGGCCCAGTGTTCTGCTTTCTAAGGTTCCATCTGATGTCTCAGTTTTACTGTCTTCTTTTTTAACTGTCGGTTGACCCTCAGTTGTGTGTCTGTCTGGAATAGTCCATCTTCTAATCAGTTCAAAATGTTAGAGATGGAAAAGAAGCCCCTCAGCTTACATAAAGAAACTGGGGTGCCGGGCCATTGGAAGAAGAGTTCACTCATCTGAGGTGTGAAGAATCAAGAGGGAATAAATCGCACACACGGAAGGCAAAGGTTCTGATGTCTCTTTTGTTTCTCTCTTTACAGTAGGCTTTGCTGAGTTCTTGGCTCTTAGCTGAGTTCTGAGAGGACAGGCTGCCAACCAGCTGAGTTTCAGAACATGAAGCATTTACCACTGGGCCGTGCAGAAGCCTGCATGCCCCAGGTCACCCCACAGACAGTCCTGGGGTCACAGGAGAGCCTGTGGGCCCCAGGTCACCCCCACAGACAGTCCTGGGGTCACAGGAGAGCCTGTGGGCCCCAGGTCACCCCCACAGACAGTCCTGGGGTCACAGGAGAGCCTGCGGGCCCCAGGTCACCCCCACAGACAGTCCTGGGTCTCAGGAGAGCCTGCGGGACCCAGGTCACCCCCACAGACAGTCCTGGGGTCATAGGAGAGCCTGCGGGCCCCAGGTCACCCCCACAGACAGTCCTGGGGTCACAGGAGAGCCTGCGGGCCCCAGGTCACCCCCACAGACAGTCCTGGGGTCACAGGAGAGCCTGCGGGCCCCAGGTCACCCCCACAGACAGTCCTGGGGTCACAGGAGAGCCTGTGGGCCCCAGGTCACCCCCACAGACAGTCCTGGGGTCACAGGAGAGCCTGCGTGCCCCAGGTCACCCCCCCAGACAGTCCTGGGGTCACAGGAGAGCCTGCGGGCCCCAGGTCACCCCCACAGACAGTCCTGGGTCTCAGGAGAGCCTGTGGGACCCAGGTCACCCCCAAAGACAGTCCTGGGGTCACAGGAGAGCCTGTGGGCCCCAGGTCACCCCCACAGACAGTCCTGGGGTCACAGGAGAGCCTGTGGGCCCCAGGTCACCACACAGACAGTCCTGGGGTCACAGGAGAGCCTGTGTGCCCCAGGTCACCCCCCCAGACAGTCCTGGGGTCACAGGAGAGCCTGCGGGCCCCAGGTCACCCCCCCAGACAGTCCTGGGGTCACAGGAGAGCCTGCAGGCCCCACGTCACCCCCACAGACAGTCCTGGGTCTCAGGAGAGCCTGTGGGACCCAGGTCACCCCACAGACACAGAGTCCTGGTCACAGGGACAATAGGGTTGGCTCCTCAGGGCCAGCTAGCATGAGTCCTGTGTACCCATCAGCTTTGTGAAGCTCCTCATGAAAACAGCAGCTCTCCAGGAGGAGTCCAGGAGCCCCTGGGGTCCTCAGGTCCTTTCTGGAGGTCTGTGATATTGAAACTCCTTTCGTATTTATATTAAGGCTTTACAGGCCCCTTTCGATCTCATTTTCCCAAAGTGCAGGAAGGAGTTTTCTGGAAGCTTCAGGACAGGAGGTGTCAGTGCACACGGGCAGCACAGGTGTGCCTGCATCACTCCCTGTTCTCACCATCAGCCTTACTTTCTAACACAGCAAATGCTCATCAGTATAGCCCACGTGAACGAGGTTCTTTGGGGCCTTCGATAATTTTCAAGACGGTAAGGACTGCCAATGCAGGAGCCACAGGAGACATGGGTTTGAGCCTTGGGTCGGGAATATCCTTTGGAGGAGGAAATGGCAACCCACTCCAGCATTCTTGCGAGGGTAATCCCACTGACAAAGGAACCTAGAAGGCTGCAGTCCATGGGGTCTTGAAGAGTCAGACATGACTGAGCACAATAAAGACAAGATTAGACACCTCACTATGGCGCTTTGTGGAAGGTGGCTTTTACGGTTCACACTCAAGACATAAGGGCCCTTGGGAAACTAGTGGCATCATTCAGACAAAAGGGTCCCCAGAAGGAGGCGGGATGTGGTGGCTAGTGGGGAGGGGTGCTTACAGTCAGGCATAGGAGGGGTGGGCCGTGCAGGCCTGGGGGCCGAGAAATCAGGGCAGAGCCAGGTGGATGGGTTTCCAGCAGGAGATGGAGGCTATAAGGGGATGGTGGGGTGTAGAGGACACACCCCGTCAGCCTGGCATCTCTCCACTGGCTCCCATGGGGATGGCTCTGTACACCAAGCCACACGTCCCTGCAGCCATGTAAGTCCAGCAGATAAGGATGGGAACCGTGGAGGCAGTCTCAGGGAGGCCAGGCTGCTTCTGTCCCCTTATGAGCCCTGTGGCTTGAGCACAGGCGCGTTCTTGGTGGGGACCTGCAGGGCCGCATGCAGGTGTTATCGCTGCACCTGACCTGAGATGGAGCAGCACTGAGCTGCACACAGGCTGGGCCCCAAGCAGCACCTACCGCCTTTTAAGTCCGCAGACGCGCCCACGTACTGAAAGTTGTCCATGTTGATGACATCAATGATGGGGGACACGACACGGGTCCTGTCCTGAAATGCAGGGGAGGCAAGAGCAGGTGTCAGGACCAACCAGGACCTGCATGGGGGAGGCCTGAGTGTCAGTGCCCAGAGGGAGATCCCTGCCCCTAACGCCTGCCGCCCCACACCCCGGGGTTTGCCCCCTGGCTTGGCACCCACAGCCCTGCACTGTGCTGGGGGTCAGGGGCACAGAACACATGGCTCCAGAGGAGGTGCCAGGGGGTGTGGGGCAGCCCCGCACATGTTCACTGGTGGAGAACAACTACCTCCTGGGACTGTTCCTGGTTTTATTTCCCTAACAGCCAAGAACAAATGCCAATTTTTATTAACCCCAAAGAAGAAATTAAGAGTGGCTGATAGCATCTCAGCAAGCATTAGCATGAGACTATGTAGTGAGGATTACAACACGTCATTTGAGTTATTTCATTTGTTATTTCATGTTTCATGATTTGCTGCTTATCTGCATTCCTGACTGTGGTACAAAAAGAATGACTTGTTCCTTTAATATTTCTGTAGCACTTTCATTACATTTGCTTTATTGTCCCAAAGAAGCTCTTTCTTAGTAGGAAGAAAAGAAAGTCAATAAAACAAGCAGATGGCAACAGAGATATCACAAGAGGCCGAACGTAACACTAGAGATAGCGTTTCTAGGAGGCAAAGGTGAGCAGTCCCCGCTCACCTGGTGGCCTCACGCGTCCCTGTGTGGCTGGGGCTGCCCCTGCCCACCAGCCGCAGCCTGGGTCTCAGGGGGGCAAGGCCAGGCTGGGGGCCCTGCGACCTCTGTCCTCAGCGCTCTACCTGCTTTGAGCTCAGAATCGGCGCAAAGCTTCAGGCAGGAAAGGAAGACCCTCCGAGGGGCGGGCTGTCTTAGACGATCCAGACCCTCAGCAGCCTCTGCTCACCCTCCCCTGTACGTGCCAAGTGGTTTTCCCCTACTGACAGATTCCCACAGTGGACGAAACTGCCCGGAGGCCCATCCCGGCCGCACCCTCACCTCAGCCACCCTCTCCAGGAGGGGCTCCAGCCAGCGCTCGTTGCACTCGCAGTGGCTGTCCAGGAAGGTCAGCACCTTGGCCTGCGCCGCGTCGGCCCCCCGCACCCGCGACCTCATCAGGCCTGTGGGGCGACAGCACAAGCAGGTCAGGGGGGGAACCGAGGGAACCCAGCGCCCGCACCCCCTCACGCAGCCCTCTCTCCGGCACAGACTTTACCACCAACATTTGCGGAGGGATCAACACTGCCTTGAGGTCACCCAGATAAGGAGTTGTTTTTTTTTTTTTAAAGCTCATTGGATGACTGAGAAAACAACTTGAAAAACTGCCTTCTGAGGAAGGCTTTTACAAAACTGAAGTCTTTACCAAGCAACTGAAATGTGCAACTTCCGAAACTACTTTCATGGCAACAGAGTTTTCTAATTAACTAGGGTAAGAAATGTGTTACCCAGACACTTGAAGTGCTAATGGAGCCAATTTTAATGGCAATAATTTAATGATAATAGTGTTGTGAATGTCTTTATTTTCAAAGACTTATCACAAGCCAAATTAACATAAATGATAAAGCCCAGTTGTTTGACTTTTACACAAAATTAGTTATACTATTTGGTCACATTAAAAAATTTATATACTTGTAATCTGCTAATAATATACACCTTTTTTTATCACACAAAGTCTTCTCATACATAGTATATTCATCACTAGATGGTGTGGTCGTAACTGGCTTATGCTGGGAATAAATACATGGAGACGATGAGAATATTCCCAACCAGAGAGGACACTACAGTGTTGTGTGTTCTTTATACAGCACAGTAGTCAAAAAGGGTTTTCAGTGATTCTTAAAGACCTGCATGCTAGAGCAGGAAGATCAGGCAAACAATTTCTGGATCTGGTATTATGAAGTAGCAAACCATGTTCCAGAGAACAAGTATAAACTCTGAGCAAAATGGAAAATCCAATTTTGGAAAGGGCTCGAGTAGCCAAGGGCAGGCAGAAACTAGAGGGCTGCTGCTGCTAAGTCGCTTCAGTCGTGGCCGACTCTGTGCAACCCCATAGACAGCAGCCCACCAGGCTCCCCCGTCCCTGGGATTCTCCAGGCAAGAACACTGGAGTAGGTTGCCATTTCCTTCTCCAATGCATGAAAGTGAAAGTGAAGTGAAGTCGCTCAGTCGTGTCAGACTCTTAGCGACTCCATGGACTGCAGCCTACCAGGCTCCCCCGTCCATGGGATTTGCCAGGCAAGAATATTGGAGTGGGGTGCCATTGCCTTCTCCAACTAGAGGGCATTCAACCCCTAAATGAAGAAAATTAGGGATTTCCCTGGTGGTCTAATGGTTAAGAATCCACCTTCCAGTGCAGGGGATCTGGGTTTGATCCCTGACTGGGGAAGTAAGATCCCACGTAGTGGGGACAACCAGGTCCATGTGCACAGCAGGAGAAGCGCATGTGCTGAGACTAGAAAGAAGCCCCTGCGAGCCATAACCAGAGAAAGCCTGAGGACCAGAGTGAAGACCAGTGTAGCCAAACAATAATAATAATAAAATCACACAGATTGAAAGTTCTCTTCACATGGGATTTCCCCCTAGTGTTACTCTCCAATCCACTGCAATGCAGCTGTTTGGGGCTGCAGCATCAGAGGGTAGAGTCTGGGGTTTCTAGAGTGGCTGAAACAGAAGGAGGAGATCCTGGGAGGGATCTGGTGATCCCTGAAATCCTTGGCTGACTCCTGACCTGCAGGCACAGAGGAGACCCTAAAGAGTCCATGAAGATAAACAATTAGAAGACAGAAAGAACGAAGATTTCTGCTGGAATCAAGTTTTGGCACTCGAGTTCTGCCAAGTTAGAAGGGTTTGGTAAACACCTCAGTTCTACAGAAACTCCAGCAGGGACATATTAGGAATATAGATTATGTCTCAGGAATAAGGGTTTCACCTAAGATATACTCATCCTAGTGAAGTATAAGACAAACCTACACAAGTTCAAGGTCATAAGCTAGTCATTTAATTAACCATATATAACAAAGATCTTTCTCTAGAGAAAGATAACAGAATCTAGTGTCTCTACACGGAGAAGGCAATGGCACCCCACTCCAGTACTCTTGCCTGGAAAATCCCATGGATGAAGGAGCCTGGTAGGCTGCAGTCCATGGGGTTGCTAAGGGTCAGACACAACTGAGTGACTTCACTTTCCCTTTTCACTTTCATGCATTGGAGAAGGAAATGGCAACCCACTCCAGTGTTCTTGCCTGGAGAATCCCAGGGACGGGGGAGCCTGGTGAGCTGCTGTCTATGGGGTCGCATAGAGTTAGACACGACTGAAGTGACTTAGCAGCAGCAGCAGTGTCTCTACAACATATCATTCACCATTTCCAACATAAAATAAAAAAAATTAGCAGACATGAGAAGAGAAAAATGTATTCCATATTCAAGAGAAAAAAGTCAATAGAAACATCCTGAGATGATTCAGATGTTGAAATCAACAGATGAGGATTTTAAAGATGCTATTATAATAACTCTATCCAAGAACTCCAAGGAAATGATGATTGGAATGAGCAAACATGGGGAATCTCAGCAGAGAAATGAAAACTACAAGAATTAAATGGATATTCCTGAACTGAAAACTGCAATTGTCTGAAATAAAAAATTGACTGACTGGGCTGAATAGTAGATTAACCATATCAGTGAATTTGAAAATGGATCAATAAAAACTGATCTATCTGGTGAATACAGAGAATAATACTGAAAGATAATAAAAGCTGAAGCAACCTATGGATAATATCAAGTGGTATAACACATATGTGCACCTAGAGGCCAAGAATGAGGCATGAAACAATATGTAAAGAAATAGAAGGCCAAAGATTTCCCAAATTCAGTGAAAACTTCAACTTACAAATTCAAAGGGATCAGCAAATATGGAGCAGGATAAAGGCAAGGCAAATCAAATATAACCAGGCCACAGTCAAAATGCTAAAACCAAAGATAAAGAGACAGTCTGGAAATCAGCAAGAAGAAATACCCTGCAGCAGACAAGGAGCCAGCAACACGGACGCCTACACATGAGCAGAGAGACAGAGATCAGAGACAGTGGGGCGGCGTGTTCACAGTGCTGGAAGACAGATGAACGGTCAGCTCAGACGCCTACACGTGAACAGAGAGACATAGGCGAGAGACAGTGGGGCGGCGTGTTCACAGTGCTGGAAGACAGACTAACAGTCAGTTCAGACGCCTACACATGAACAGAGAAACAGAGGCAAGAGACAGTGGGACAGCATGTTCACAGTGCTGGAAGACAGAAGAACGGTCAGCTCAGACGCCTACACATGAGCAGAGAGACAGAGATCAGAGACAGTGGGGTGGCGTGTTCACAGTGCTGGAAGACAGACTAACAGTCAGCTCAGACGCCTACACGTGAACAGAGAGACATAGGCGAGAGACAGTGGGGCAGCGTGTTCACAGTGCTGGAAGACAGACAAACGGTCAGCTCAGATGCCTACACGTGAACAGAGAGACAGAGATCAGAGACAGTGGGGCGGCGTGTTCACAGTGCTGGAAGACAGATGAACGGTCAGCTCAGACGCCTACACGTGAGCAGAGACAGAGGCGAGAGACAGTGGGGCGGAGTATTCATAGTGCTGGAAGACAGATGAATGGTCAGCTCAGACGCCTACATGTGGACAGAGAGACAGAGGCCAGAGACAGTGGGGCGGCGTGTTCACAGTGCTGGAAGACAGACTAATGGTCAGCTCAGATGCCTGCATGTGGACAGAGAGACAGAGGCGAGAGACAGTGGGGCGGCGTGTTCACAGTGCTGGAAGACAGACTAATGGTCAGCTCAGATGCCTACATGTGGACAGAGAGACAGAGGCCAGAGACAGTGGGGCGGAGTATTCATAGTGCTGGAAGACAGATGGACGGTCAGCTCAGACGCCTACATGTGGTCAGCTCAGAATTCTACTCAGAGAACACACTCTTCACTAACAAAGGAAAAAGAAAGACTTTTCAGACAAAGAGAAAGTGAGAGATTTTATTTCCTACAAGAAAAATGAAGTTTTAAAGGTTCTCTGGGCTGGAGGGAAATGACATTAGACAGAAAGCTGAATCTACAGAAAAAAAAAATGAAGATACTAGAAACAAAAAATACAAGGATAAATTTTACAGTCCATTTATATATTCTAATTTCTTTATAAGATAACATTATTTAAAGCAAGTGTTTTAACACTGTATTTTGGGGTTTAAACCATATCATAACAACAAATGAAGGAAACATATGACAACAACAATATACAGGACAAGGGATAGAAATGGAATTAATTGTTGCAAGGTTTTACATAAAGTTGTAATTGACTCTAAATAGACTGTTACAAGTTAAAAATGTATGTTGTAACACTCAGAGCAACCAGTATAAGAAGTGTCAATTGTACTCATTTACTGAGGATATTAAAGTTGACGTTAATATAGCAATGAAGAACTGGCCAAAAAAAAAAAAAAGAAAAAGAAGTGTATAGCTAAAAAGCTACAAAAAATATGAAAATGGAACACTAAAATAAACAAAAATTACTTCAAACTACATTACCAAGCTATAGCAATCAAAACAGTATGTCCTTGGCATAAAAATAGGTATATAGGTCAATGAGACAGAATGGAGAGCCCAGAAATAAACATACACACACATATGGCTATTAATTTACAACAAAGGAACTAAGAATACACATGGAGAAATGATAATCTCTTTAATAAATGGTGTTGGGAAACTGGACAGCCACATGCAAAAGAAAGATACTGGACCCCTATCTTACATTATACACAAAACCAACTCAAAATGTATTAAGGGTCTGAAAATTAAGGCTTGAAACCATAAAACTTCTAGAAGAAAATATAGGTAAGCTTCTTAACATTCAGTTCCGTTCGGTCACTCAGTCGTGTCCGACTCTTTGCAACCCCATGAATTGCAGCATGCAGGCCTCCCTGTCCATCACAACTCCCAGAGTTCACTCAGACTCATGCCCATTGAGTGGTGGCAATAATCTTTTTTAAAATTTGACACCAAAGCAAAAGCAGCAAAAGCAAAAATAAACAATAGGAGTACATCAAACTAAAAAGCTTCTGCAGAGCATGCACACACACACAAAAACTATTCATAAAATAAGAAGGCAACCTATAGAACGAGAAAAAGTATTTGGAAATCACACAACTGATAAGAGATTAGTGTCCAAAATATATAAAGAACTTATACAACTCAATAGCAAAAACTAAAACAAAATAATCTGATTAAAAGTGGGCAGAGGAATTGAAAAGACATTTTTCCAATGAAGACATATAAATGGATAACAGGTACATGAAAAGGTGCTCAACATAAAGGGGATTATAATCATAATTATAATTATATAATTATAATCACATTTTGTCATATAATTATATAACCATATAACTCACATCATATAATTATGATATGTATTTTATGATATCCATATCATATAATCATAATTTTATCATATATAATCATAATTATAATCATAATCGTCAGGGGATTCAAACCAAAACACCTCACACTTAACAGAATGTCTGTCATCAAAAAGACAAGAGATATCAAGTGCTGGTAAGGACGTGGAGAAAAGGGAACCCTTGTACACTGTTTGTAGGAATGTAAATATGTGTATTCACTATGGAAAACAGTATGGACAGTCTTCAAAAATTAAAAGTAGAACTACTGTATGATCTAGCAATTTCAAGGAAATAAAAATCACTATATGCATTCCCATGTTTACTGCAGCATTATTTACAATAGCCAAGACACTGAAGCAAAGTAAATGTCCACTGATAGACAAATGGATAACGAAAATGTCACACACACACACACACACACACAGCCATTTGCAGCAACAATATGGATGGATCTTGAGGGCATAATGCTACACGAAATAAGTCAAACAGAGAAAAAGACAAATACTCAGTGAGCTCACTAATATGGGAATCTAAAAAAATTATCTCAACGATAAAGAGAACAGATTGATGGTTGCTAGAGGGAGGTGGGGAGAAGGCAATGGCACCCCACTCCAGTACTCTTGCCTGGAAAATCCCATGGATGGAGGAGCCTGGTAGGCTGCAGTCCATGGGGTCATGAAGAGTCAGACACAACTGAGCGACTTCACTTTGACTTTTCACTTTCATGCATTGGAGAAGGAAATGGCAACCCACTCCAGTGTTCTTGCCTGGAGAATCCCAGGGATGGGGGAGCCTGGTGAGCTGCTGTCTATGGGGTCGCACAGAGTCGGACACGACTGAAGCGACTTAGCAGCAGAGGGAGGGGGATGGGTGAATGTGGTCAAAAAGTACAAATTTCCAGTTAATGAGATAAAAGTTCTGGGCATGTGATGTACAGCGTGGTGACTATAGTTAATAATACTGTATTGTATATTTGAAAGTTGCTTTGAGAGTAGATCCTGAAAGTTCTCATCACAAGAAACAGAACTTGGAGCTGTGTGAGGTGATGGGTGTTAACTAAGCTTACTGTGGTGATCACTTCACAATATATACATATATCAAATCACTATATTGTATACCTCAAATGAATACAATATTTTATGTCAATTATATATATCAATAACCTGGAAAAATCAATTACTCAGGCAGGACAGCAGGAACAAAGGAACAAAAAGCACATGGGACAAGTTGAGAACTCGGCTTATGAACATGCTTTTGGCCCCACTACTGGCATTAAATAGCTGGATGATCTTGAAAAAGCAACTTAACTTCTTTCAACTTTAATGTTTCCATCTGTACAACAACAATTAGGTTTTCAAACTTTCAAAGTACATCGGTATTATCAAAATGCAGATGCCCAGGCCCCACCCCTAGACATCTAAAAATTCTAATTCAGTTGTGGGTAGCATCCAGGAATGGTCTTTTAGGTTCCCTAGGTGATTATAATCAAAAGCCAGGTAAGGAACGCTGGCACAATTAACTCCCAGCACTAAACGACCCCAGGATTGCTCCTTCACTATAAGGTTTCAAGCAGTTGGCTTGCTCTGTCATCTAGCAGCATTGCTATGAGCACTGCTGTATATGTGTAACTATATGGGATACACACACACAGGCACACACACATTTGTGTGTGTATTTTTTGACTCAACTATCTCATTCCTCATGTGTTCCACATAGGTCTATCCCAATCTGGCTTCCCACAGCTGCTCCTCTTCATTCTTTCCCAAAACAAGGTGGGTTCTCCTCCACATGAACAGCCTAACTTGAAGCAAATGGCAAGTTTCTTTTAGAAACACTGCTTTTGATTTCTAAGCAGGTTAAAGGCACTCTGATAAGGCTAGCATGCAGTTTGCCAGTTACAACGGCCAACATGAAACATAATTTTTCTTTTTTTTTTTCCTCTTCACCTTTCTTCCCCGTGCCAGAGGATACTTTGGTTTTGATTTCAACAAGTTATTATGTAACTTCTTTGGGGGCAAGTACAGTGCAAGATTTTGGTTTAATCAAAGCTTGAGGGACAGATATAAGTCCAGCAAACAGTTTGCTTAGGGGCAAGGCTGACCCCATTGTTTATGCATCATGAACATCTGGATTGGTGATCTTTGTTGGTTAAAATATGATGTTGATGACATCGCCCTAACAGGCTCACCCACTTTATTGGCTGATGAGATTCTTGCTAAGAAAGACTGACTCCAGCTGGAGCACACAGGGGACCAGATGAAAGACAATGTTCGCTGATCAAAGGCCGCAGCCACCACTCCAGGATCAACAGTCATCCTCAAATAGCAAAAACAGCACATAGTTTAAAGCTCTGCCGTTTTCCCTACAGAAAGGTTCTCAGGACCCTGGAAGAGCCAAGAATCCAGCCATTAGCTCTCTACCAGCATGGATGCACTGGGTGTTAATTATACTGTGATTTCAGTTTCCTTTCCAGACACTTCAAAGTAATGCTTTCCCCTCTGGAGTCTCTCTTACAACTGCCAATAAAGTGGACTGGATGAGCCCAGCTCCAGCAAAGACTGACAGCAGGTTTGAAGGCTGGCATTTGCAAATCCAATAAGCATGTAATTACAGTGCTCTTTCCCCTTTTTGGATGGTTCACCTTGGGCAAGCTGTCAAACTTGAATCCCAGTTATTTTATCAGATGCCTGAAGCATGGAGTCATTAAAGTTCTCATTACTAAATCTCAGTTTTTCTTCTTAATTCTAGTACTCAAGGGACTTGATAAGATTTCCTAGGTTGTGAAAGAGAGAAGCCAGTTTTCTAAATACGTAAATAATGTAATTTGAACTCTAGCCCTAGTGCACAATTTCAATTAGGTAAGCTTTTAATGTCCTTCCTATGTTTGCTGGGAGAGGCTCCCAAGAGGCTGTGCTGGAGGGAGGCAGACAAAAGATCAGACAGCTAATTGTTCCTGTAGCTGAAATGTTTCTTCACATTATTACTGGGTTCAGGAAAAATCAGAATTCAACTGTTTTAGTATTGAATTAAGAGAAGTCTTACCTTCTCGCCGATCATTTCGGAGTACACGTACTTTCTCAATTTTCCCCAAAAGAGCTCCGTCTTCAGCTGGGAAAAGAAAAGTAGCAAAGCTTTTGAACCTCAAGTTTACAAAGGGCTTGGGGGGCAGGGATGGTGATTCTCCATCACCTATGGGCTGATGAGCCCCTTGGGGTTTCAGAGAGGCCCTCTTTTTGCTGCTCCCACTTCTTGAGGCCTTTTCTTAAGACTTGTCCTTAGCATCCACAGCCCAGAAAGGCTGGTGCCCAGGAGAAGGGCCAGAAGGAGGGGGGGGGTCGGTCTCTACTTACGGTCATTGCTGTAGTCATCCACCAAGATGATTTCTTTTATCAGGTGGGGCGGGCTTTTCTTAAGGACACTGAGGAGGCAGAAAGATAAAGTTGCAGGCCTTTCAGGCGTGTGATGGGGGTGGGAAACTCGCATCCCCTGGCCCCAGTCCTGGATGGAGGAGCTGCCAGCCCCTCCTGTGCTGCACAGTCAGGGGACCTGTCTGCTCCCCTGGACAGCCCTTGCCTGGCTGTGCTGGGCGCTTGGCTCTTGTTCTGCATCCCTGCCGGGCATGCCCCTCTAAGCTTCAGTGGGTGGGAACGGGTGGCAGGTGTGGGCCTCACCTGACCACTGTCCTCAGCAAAGCCGACCTGGCTTCATTGTGAAATGTGATGACCACGCTGGTGGCTGGCAGATCTACCCGCCACTGCTTCCGCTGACACCTGCAGGAAAAGAAAGAGGGACCTGAGCCATGAGCTGGGACCAACCCCAGCGAGCCCCCTGACAGCGCAGGCAGCTGGCCCTGCAGGACAGCACTCGGGGCGAACCTGCCGTCTGTAGGAGGCACTGGCCTATTCTGAGATGCAGTGACAATGGTACATCAGGAAACAGAAAAACACAACCAGAGCAACAGTTTAAGAGAGGAAAGATTTCAGCAAAAAGTCACATACTGAGAACATCTTTCTAATGTGTTAAAAAAAAAAAGTGTTTCAAAACAGTGAATTCCCATTCAGTCGCACATGCTGATACACCTATATAGATGTGCTTTTCACAATTCACAGCGGTTACTTCTGAGGCGTGGAATCAACTGTGTGATGCTGCTCTTTTCTTCTCTCCTACTTTGCCTGCAGCAAGCATGTGGGTTGCTAGGATTCTTAGCTAAGCTGTATTTGGTATCCGGCTCTACCCTGGTCCTAGATCGCAAGACACACGCCCCTCACCTTGCCAGACTGTGTCATCCTAGGTGCCAGTCCTGTAGGCTGCTGTGGGAGACGGAAGGATGGTTGGGCCTTTGAGCCCATCAGCTCCCCTTCTACTTCCAGCAGCACTGAAAGAACCTGGGACCAGGCTGAATAAAGTCCCTGCAAATTGCGGGCAGACTGCAACAGGCACTTCTTGAGTCTGTTCCCTGCAGACAGACACAAGGCCGTGAGGGCCCAGAAAAGCTGTTTCAGAACACAGGACTCTAGAGCCCTGGGCTGAAGATGCTGAGCCATCACCCACTAGGCAACAGAAAGGACCAGCAAAAGGAGATCAGGCTCAGCAGGTACAACATAAGGGACACTGCAAGTCCCTCGAAAGCTCCATGACCTTGAAAAACATGCCAGCAGAGAGGTGATGCTCCAGAGAATCCTGAGAGAACAAGACCCCTGGGCAGGCTTATAGCTCTTGAGGATGGCTGCGAACAAATTATGGCATGAGGGCATTCAGGAGTTATCAGGCTGGTGGTACTACTGATTCTAGCTGGGAAAAGGGGTAAGCACAGACAGCTAAAGCCTCTTTGGCCTCTGGAAGCAGCTCTTGGCCCAAGGTGGAGACAACGATGATCTTGCCTGCAGTAGGGTTGGGACCATCAGTCACCTACCAGGGACATGGTCCCTCCACACTGTGCTCACCATCTGGGATCCCTGCACTGGTATCAAAGAAGGTGGAACACTTTCCGTTGGGCCAATATATTTTCAAGAGTTTGTTTTACTCTCGGGACTTTCCTGGTGGTGCAGTGGCTAAGTGCTCTCTATGCAGGGAGTCTGGATTCAACCCCGGGTCAGGGCACTAGATCCCACATGCTACAACTAAGAGTTCTCATGCCACAACAAAGACCCCAGCACAGCCAAACAAGCATTTTTTGAAGAACTTGTTTTACTCTTTAGCTCTTAATGTAATTGACCACAGCTGCAAGTGATCTGCTCCCAGAATTAAAACTATTCATCTTAAAGATGAGAAATGAGTAGGAAAAGGAGAAAGATTAATATATTTGGAGCTCAGCAGTGCCTTAAAGGAAAATGGTTGACACATATTTTCCCTCAGGACTGGGAAAACTGGAGAGCAAATTTTGAAAATGAGCAAGAAAAGCAGTACAATTAAAAAGCAATTAGGTCAGATCACAAAATGGGCATCTTCTGTTTATTTTAGTTATATGGATAGCTGGATTTTAATTAACTATGAGAAAATGACATACCAGTCACTGTTGGGGAAAAGAATGCATTCTGGAATTAATGTCAAGTCTTTAATGACAAGTAGATTGATAGGCTAGGGTGTTTGTTTGTTTGTTTTCAGTTTTAAGAATTTGTCGAATGTTAGATTAAGGAAGTAAGAATCTGCAAGGTTCAACTGTAAACAAATGACCAACAAATGTCATTCCCAAGAACCCAATCGGCAACACTAATGAAATAAGAACCCCAGGATAGGAGCCAATACTCTCTGCAATCAGACCCCACTCCACACAGTTGAGGGGGGTGCTTTGCTGAGCTGAGCAGATTTGCTGAACTCTGTCTGGTGCAGCCACGTGAAAAATCAAAAGCAGAGAAGGGAGCATTTTTCAGGCTCAAATCATAGTAAACTCAGCCGATGCAATCACGTCCTGTTCCCTCATTTTCTGTCTCTCTGCAGGAAGCCTCGTCTTCCACGAGCATTTGGCATTCTCAAGGGGCTTTGAACACATTTTTCAGAACACAGCATTCATACCATTTTATTAAAATTCCTCTCCAGTCATAAGGCACCAAATTTTGCTAGGAATTGGCAATTAGGAAATTTAAGAGGTATATCCTATTTCTAAGATAAAGAGGGATGACAAGTAAAAACTGGGAAATAACTCATACCTTGTAAGTTTAAGAGTGTTATATGTATGCATATGAATTCAGATCCTAAGTATTCACACTGAGCCAAGAAAAAGGAGGGGTTGTTTGAAGAATTTCTTTAAAAAGAAACAGAATAAATCTTGCACGTAAAGAGCTCTGTCGCTGCCAAGCAGTCTTCTCTGCTTCAGAGCTGGTGAAAGAACGCCTGCCTGATATAGAAACCCACTAGGGTGGCTAGCTGTCAGGGGCACCTTCATCCTGGAGCTTCTCTGAGAACTGAGCAGAAGCCGGGGCTTATTTGGCATCAGCAGCATGGAGAGTCTGCAGTCAATTCTGTTCTCCCTCCCAGACAATGCAGCTGAGGCAGTGTGATGTGGAGGATAGCTTTGGGTCAAGTTCACTTAAGTTTCCATGGGTCATTCTGGTAATTTCCTGTCAAGTGGGGACTTTAAAAAACTGGACACACAATGATTTTTAAAAATATCTTATTGAGCTTTAAATTTCTGTGAGACCAGACGGCCATCGTATCTGATCTCTCAATCAGCTGATGTCTAGTGCCCTGAGCACCTGAGCCCTCAGGGTGCAGAAGGAACCTGCCTCTGGGGAGGCTTGTCTCTGATGCAAATGTTATACGTAGGTTTGGTCGAGACACTGATGAAATATTCAACCACCACATGTCCTCAGACTGGGAAGCTAGGGGCTCCGTTTAATAACATGGAAGGCTGTCCCATGTTGTGGAAAGGGGTACAGAAATATGCTGTCTACCCCATGCCTTCAACCTACCTCCCAGCCCCACTGATGGTCTGGCCTGTGGTAACCTTGGTAACTGAGTGATCTGAGGCACTGCATCCTTCTTCATCTGTGAAACTGGCCCTTACAATTTTGCATGGTTAATGGGACAATCAAGAAACAAAGAAGGACTCTGAATACTGGAAAGGTTGCTGTCATCCTAATGAGGGTTATCATATGCACTTGGCTGCTATGTATCAACAGGCATCTACCCAGGCATCTTCTACCAAGCACCTGGGGCTCAATCCCTCTCTGACACCAGCAGGGTCCCCGGAGAGGGCTGTGAAGACGCCACTACCCTAAGCATTCAACACCAGCCCATGCTCTAATCATGCCCTGGGGTCCCATGTAGGGGTAAATTTCCCGCAAATGGGGACCCTGGATGTCAGTCTCCATGGCAGCGGAGTCTTGCTGTGTGTCCATAGTGGGCCTTCTGGGTTTCAGCTTCCCATGAAACACCTGGAGGGGAAATACCAGGATCATTCACAGTATTTCAAGGTTCTGGTTGCTGTCATGTGTATTTCTCTTTAGAAATTATTGACCTAAAAAAATTTTAGAAATAAATTTTGGATTTATTCTGTGATTTTAACTGGAGTCTGCCCCTGAAAGACAAATCTAGCTTTGATTTGCTGACAACAAAACAAAGCAAAGCATGGGGAGAAAAATAAACAAGCAAAAACAAATTCAGTTCAGTCACTCAGTCATGTCCAACTCTTTGCAACCCCATGGACTGCAGCACGCCAGACCTCCCTGTCCATCACCAACTCCCGGAGCTTATTCAAACTCACGTTCATTGAGTCGGTGATGCCATCCAACCATCTCATCCTCTGTCGTCCCCTTCTCCTCCTACCTTCAATCTTTCCCAGCATCAGGGTCTTTTCCAATGAGTCAGTTCTTTACATCAGGTGGCCAAAATATTGGAGTTTCAGCTTCAGCATCAGTCCTTCCAAAGACTATTCAGGACTGATTTCCTTCAGGATGGACTGGTTGGATCTCTTTGCAGTCCAAGGGACTCTCAAGAGTCTTCTCCAACACCACAGTTCAGAAGCATCATTTCTTCTGCGCTCAGATTTCTTCATATTCCAATTCTCACATCCATACATGACTACTGGAAAAACCATAGCCTTGACTAGATGGACCTTTGTTGGCAAAGTAATGTCTCTGTTTTTTAATATGCTGTCTAGGTAGGTCATAGCTTTTCTTCCAAGGATCAAGCATTTTTTAATTCCATGGCTGCAGTCATCATCTGCAGTGATTTGGAGCCCCCAAAAATAAAAGTTGGCCACTGTTTCCCCATCTATTTGCTATGAAGTGATGGAACCGGATGCCATAATCTTAGTTTTCTGAATGTTGAGCTTTAAGCCAACTTTTTCACTCTCCTCTTTGACTTTCATCAAGAGGCTCTTTAGTTCTTCTTCACTTTCTGCCATAAAGGTGGTGTCATCTGCATATCTGAGGTTATTGATATTTCTCCCAGCAATCTTGATTCCAGCTTGTGCTTCATCCAACCCAGCATTTCACATGATGTACTCTGCATATAAGTTAAATAAGCAGGGTGACAATATACAGCCTTGACATACTCCTTTTCCTATTTGGAACCAGTCTGTTGTTCCATGTCCAGTTCTAACTGTTGCTTCTTGACCTGCATACAGATTTCTCAGGAGGCACATCAGGTGGTCTGGTATTCCCATCTCTTTAAGAATTTTTTTTAAGAATTTTCCACAGTTTGTTGTGAAAAACAAATAAGCAAAGCTAAGGACTAAGTCTTGGGCCATGATCAACTCAGGCATGGTAATGAGTATCCTGTGGCCTACTGGGGAGAGAGGCAGCAGGCCTGCTTTTTTCCAGGTCATCACCACCACCACCATCATGGTTATGTCTGTGAGATATCGCAAACATAAAATCTAGAAGATGTTATACAAGCACCTAAGCACCCTCCACTCCATTTTTTCAAATCTTAATGCTTTGCAACACTGGTACCTAATTAAGATTTTTTTAATGAAATAAAACTCGACATATAATAGTTAAAGTCCTGGTATGTCTTTCCTACCTCAAATCCCATCATCACCAATGGTAACACTACCCTAAGTTTGGTTCATCAGTATTCCTCAGTACATCTTCAACAAACCACGTGTGTGTGTGTGTGTGTGAGTTGCTCAGTTGTGTCTGACTCTTTTGTGACTCCATGGACTGTAGCCCACCAGGCTCCTCTGTGCATGGGATTCTCCAAGCAGGAATACTGGAGTGGGTTGCCATTTCCTTCTCCAGGGGATCTTTCCGACCCAGGGATCAAACCCAGGTCTCCCACATTGCAGGCAGATTCTTTACAGTCTGAGCCACTTCGTAAATAGAATGGAGTATTGTTTTGTGTAGGGCTGACACTGCACTGCGGCTTGCTTTCTCCACTTTTGGGAATGTACCTGCTTTGACACACACGGCTCTGTTTCATTCACACGCACTGCTGCACAGCTGTCTCTTGTAGGAACACACCACATCCAATCCCTTTCTGCCGACAGTCAATCTCTCTGTTAGGAATAACGCAGTCGTGGATACTGTCCTTTTGCATGTGAGAAAGTTTCTCTGCATCATTTGCCCTCAGACGACTCCTAGTCACAGATTTATGCTATTCAGCAAGCTGATCTTTGAAGGCTGTTCCCAGCTTTACCCCACCCACAAGGGCAGCATTCACCGTGCTCCAAATTCTCACCATCCTGATAGCATCAAATTTTGCCCACCAGATAGATATGAAATAGCCTCTTAGTATTCTAATTTTCTTTTCCCTGTTTACTAGACAGGGCATATATTTTTTCATATGTTTATGAGCTGATTATTAAAAACCCCCTTCTAAAATATTATCCCAGAGCCACAGTTTGAAAAATCAAAATTATAAAGTATGTTTGACGGAATACATCTTAAACACAATAACAGGATCTGCCACAGACTTTGAGAAGATTTTTGCGGTACTTATGGCTGCCAGAGGATATATCTGGAATATATAAATTCCTCTCATCGAATAATAATGAGGTAAAAACCTAACAAGTAATGGACAAAGAATATGAGCAACCATTTAACAGAAGAAACAATCTAATCAGTTCACAGGCTACTGCTGGCCATGGCTGGAGTCCGTGGACTGTGCACTCAGTAACCTAACTGAGCTCTCTTAGTCCTGAGAATCTGTATATTCTCTTGGATTTTCCACCCACTGATTCATCCACATTTTGTCCTTTTCTTTACACCACTTCTACATTTAAAGTTCTTGTCTCAATAAGGCACTGTTTATGGCCTGCAATGCAATATGCAATAAAAAAGGTAGTAGAGAACATCTCATCTTCAAAGTGAATGCAATTCAGTTCTCATAAAGCATCATGTTTGCCATAGACATTTTACAGATACCTTTAATCTAGTAAAGTGACGCTCAAAATTCTCCAAGCCAGGTTTCAGCAATACATGAACTGTGAACTTCCAGATGTTCAAGCTGGATTTAGAAAAGGCAGAGGAACCAGAGATCAAATTGCCAACATCTGCTGGATCATCGAAAAAACAAGACAGTTCCAGAAAAACATCTATTTCTGCTTTATTGACTATGCCAAAGCCTTTGACTGTGTGGATCAGAATAAACTGTGGAAAATTCTGAAAGAGACGAGAATACCAGACCACCTGACCTGCCTCTTGAGAAATTTGTATGCAGGTCAGGAAGCAACAGTTAGAACAGACTGGTTCCAAATAGGCAAAGGAGTACATCAAGGCTGTATATTGTCACCCTGCTTATTTAACTTATATGCAGAGTACATCATGAGAAACGCTGGGCTGGAAGAAGTACAAGCTGGAATCAAGATTGCTGGGAGAAATATCAATAACCTCAGATATGCAGATGACACCACCCTTATGGCAGAAAGTAAAGAAGAACTGAAGAGCCTCTTGATGAAAGTGAAAGAGAAGAGTGAAAAAGTTGGCTTAAAGCTCAACATTCAGAAAACTAAGATCATGGCCTCTGGTCCCATCACTTCATGGCAAATAGATGGGGAAACAGTGGCTGACTTTATTTTGGGGGGCTCCAAAATCACTGCAGACAGTAACTGCAGCCACGAAATTAAAAGACGCTTACTTCGTAAAAGAAAAGTTATGACCAACCTAGACAGCATATTCAAAAGCAGAGACATTACTTTACCAACAAAGGTCTGTCTAGTCAAAGGCTATGGTTTTTCCTGTAGTCATGTATGGATGTGAGAGTTGGACTGTGAAGAAAGCTGAGCACTGAACAATTGATGCTTTTGAACTGTGGTGTTGGAAAAGACTCCTACGAGTCCCTTGGACTACAAGGAGATCCAACCAGTCTATCCTAAAGGAGATCAGTCCTGAGTGTTCATTGGAAGGACTGATGCTGAAACTGAAACTCCAATACTTTGGGCACCTGATGCAAAGAACTGACTCATTGGAAAAGGCCCTGATGCTGGGAAAGATTGAAGACAGGAGAAGAAGGGGACAACAGAGGATGAGATGGTTGGACGGCATCACCGACTCAATGGACGTGAGCTTGGGTTAACTCTGGGAGTTGGTGATGGACAGGGAGGTCTGGCGTGCTGCAGTCCATGGGGTTGCAAAGAGTCGGACATGACTGAGCGGCTGAACTGCATTTAATCAGATTAAGGAAAGTCCAAGTGCCAAATAAAGTTTTTGATTTTTTCCCTGCATCTATTAAGATCATATAGCTTTCCTCCTTTAATCCTTTGAGAAGGAATATTATATTAATATATCTCATGTTGTTCTATCATTTTTGTATTCGTAAATGAAACTCCACGTGGCTATGATTTTTTTAAAATAGAGCAATATTAGATACACTGGTACTTGGTTTCCAATTTTTTGACTCGATAATCATAATAGTAGCTGGTCTACAATGTTCTGTTCTTCTACTTTCTTTTTCCAGTTTCACAAGAAGGTATTCGTGCCCTCAAGAAGCAACCAGACAGCTTTCCCTCTTTTTCTAGATATTCTCTAAAATAGTTTGTGTTCTATGCAAACCCACTAGAGTGGGAAGAATTCAGGGAAGATCAACTTCTTACTGTTGAAAAGATCTTTCATGGCTTGTATTCATATTTTTCTATTTCTTGAATGACTCTGGTAATTTCCACAATCCTAGAAAACTAAGCATTCCATTAAATTTTCAATTTTGCATAAAAGTGTACCCACAGTTTTCTTATAATCTTTACAAACTCTACTCTGTCTATAGTTATATCTGCTCTGCTCTTTTATTCCTAACATTATTTAATCATGGCTTTTACATTTATCAGTATTCTTCAAGATTTCTAATTTTTGAAAATCAAGCTTTATATAATCCTCTTTTTCTTATTTTTCCAGTTTATTAAATTTTTCTTTCTCCTTCATTATTTCCTTTCTTCTATTTTGAGGTTTACCCCATCATTTTTGTGTGTGTGTTTGCCTTTTTGAGTCACAGATCTGTCTTACAGTTTAAAAGTCCAACCAGACTATCACTGGAGAAACAAAGGCAGTTCTGTACACAACCGAGAGGCGGGTGGGGTGAAAGAGGAAGAGGTGCCTGAAGGTGTAATGACTAGCTTTAACGCTGCCAGAGTGATGTGGCACCTGCCTTGGTTCTGTGCCAAGGTATACACGTAGGTGGTGCCTGGGGAGATGGACAGCGAAGATAGCATTGGGCTGCTCTGAGCGTCATCTCTCCAGCAAACAGAGCTCCTGGAAAGGTGCCAGTCTCCACGTGCACTCTTGGTCCAGGTGAGACAAGCCAAGACAGACTGTGTTGGGGTCAAGCTCAGGTGGCAGGGCCAGGGGTTTCAAAAAACAAAAGAACCAATCAAAATATATTGTCAGTTCCCAGGCCCTCTGCCTCTGCTTGTATGTGGAGGTGTGCATGTGTAGGGTCCTACCACACAGAGCCTGGGATGCAGGCTGTGAATAGCAGCTGACCCAGCTGAGGCCCCAAAAATATCTTTTGTCCCCTGCCCTCGCCCACAGGGAACACATTTTCTGTTCAAAGGAAGAAAGAGGCAGGTCTGCTGTTTGAGTTGATTGCGTCCTGGTAGTGGACACAGCTGTCCCCACAGGAGCTGGAACTTTCAGTACAAGCTGTGCAGCTGAAGCCACTCGCCCATCCCATCTGGAGTCAACCATGGGCTGGGCATGCTCCTCGTCAGGGACCTGCTGTGCTCTGGGGCCAGGTAGCTGTCCTGGCATGGTCTCACGGGCATCACTCACAGAAAGTGAGTGCCAGACTCTCCCAAAAGCAGGTCGTCAACATGCAGATGCCTTGGCTCTGCCCACATAAGTAGGTCTGGGTGATGCCTAGGAATCTGAGTTCTAGAAACTCCCTCCTGGCCGTGAAGCAGCGCACCAGGAGAGCCAGGCCTAAGGCCTCATGGCCCTGGGCCCTGCGGAAGACGGTGGGAGCCACAGCAGGAACCTGGATTCACAGCAAGGTACCCTGAACTCAGACCAGGCCTCCCTCCAGCCCCAGGGCAGGGAGAGACCTTAGAGTCTCAATCCCAGGGATTTCGACTTCAACACATGCTCAACAAGGGGTCAGCCTCACACTGCCATCTCCGTGGTGCATTTGCTCCAAGGGGCTAGGGAGGCCGGGGGTAAAATGGGAGTTGGAAATGGGATTTACAAAAGCAGGAAGGTAAAAAAGAGGTCCAACAGCTGTTGCATAATGTTCATTTAATTAAAATACACTCTTAATAATCCTTCAAGCAGTGATAATGACATGATATTCCACCTAATCAACTAATTTCTGATCAGTCCTAATAGCTAGACAGCTTATTCTATAGAGGTCTTTCAAAATGGAAAAGAATCAAATCCAAAGATATTTTAAAACCTCTGCAGGACCCAGCTGAAATTAAGCTTCTTAAAAATCCAGTTGGCAGGGGATCTGAATTAGCCCTGGATTGTGGCAGGTCTGTCTCACTCTGAAGTTTTCAGTCCAAAGCACCCCAGTGCTTCACCTGAGTGTTCTCATACCTTGCACTGCATCTGACCCTGACAGGAGTGTGTTCTTATACCAAGAACGAGAAGGTGTCTGAAACCCTTCTTGAGACATCAGAAACTGGAGTCTGTTGTGTTTACCACTCTCCCTTTGAAGTCCTCTGATCCCCTGGAAAAGCCAAGCATTCCAGAGGTGAAAGGGTAGCAGACGGTCCACGAGTACAGACTCCTCACTGAAGTCACTGCAGCAGAGCCACGGAGAACACACGCTGCCCAGAACACACAGGGTCCTCTCCCGGCCCCGAGGGAGTGCATGTCAGGCTTCTACTTGCTGCTTTCAGCCAGGGCCTTTAGGAGAAAGCAAACTATTTTCTCATTCAAAGAGTATCACCTGCCCTTTACTGCCTCCAGTTTTACAGATACTAAATTTTAACTGAGAACTTTTTCAAGGGTGAAGAGCTACTGAATGTTGAGAAAGTAACAGCCCTGGATGAAGCCCTTTGAGGTTCTTATCCTTCCAAGTGCACTTCAGGCAGGACCTCCTGTTCATGGCTGGGGAAGTCAGAGCAGAGAGAAAGCAGAGCTTGAACTTCTTACCCCTTCCGATGCAGGGAGCCACCCTCTTGGGATGAGGGTACACACTGTTTATCAGAGAGTGAGAGCCATGGGTCCCCACCTGTTCCACAGACACAGGTGACCTCCACCTTCCTCCCGGACTCAAGTTTCCAAGTTTCTCTTTGCACTGCTCTGTGAAAAGACCTGCTCCCTGCTGTCTTGGGGTTGATCATGTGAGCCCCTCCTGGCTTTAGTCAGACAACCGGCTTTCTTCTCTGTCCTGCATCCTTCTCTTTCAATCCTCCCCCCAAATTCGGGTCAAATAATCCCTGGGACTGGAGGGATGGCAGGTTCAAGTGCACGGACCTTGTTGTGGTTCTGACTTTTAAAGACACTGACGTTGTCAAGGAAGATGCTTTTGGGTACTTTTCAAAGACAGTTAACTCTATGTTTTTGCTTGTTGTACAAAGATAAAATGTTCACCCACTTCCTCACAAGGATGAAAGGCAAACAGAAGAGTTTTGTAACTGGAAGCAGAACCCTTGGCCCCAGCCCATCAGGGTTTCACACAAATAACCAAACGAATACCCAGCACTTGGCTTGAGATGACCTCTTCCCACCCTCTTCAACCAAAGCTAGGGTGGTATCTTGTTTCCTTAGACCTTGCTCATGTCAAGTGTAACAGCATCCTTTTGGAATCTTGGGGGAAAAAAATTAACTTTTAATTAATGGCAGAATGATGGTATGTTACGGTAAAGGATGATGAAGTTATCTGATTCTTGCTTCCTGACACCGACAGTTACTGCGTCTGTGCTCAGAACTTCTGACTGCAATGTCGTGGAGGCTCTCTTGTGCACGCCTGAAAAAGGGCATAACCATCTTGGTAACACAAAAGTCACACCCCTCTTGCTCCCTTCTTATAGAGCTTGTTTTGGGCAAACTGCCAAGCCCTAGAGATGAGTTCTGCTTGGCCAAAGACAAACTCCTTTCCCTAGCCTCCACCATGATCACCAATAACCATGACAGTTCTGGTTAACGAATAGTAACAGAAAATCTGCTGGGGGTATTCCAGAAAAGATGTACTTTGCTGATAAAAGCAGACAGTCCCTAAAGAAAAGACTATTTTGGACCCCTTTGCTTCCTGCCTTGAAAGTAATTATGATGCATGGAGCTATGGCGGCTTTCCTGAAACTATACAAGGCAAAAAAGATAAGGCAGAAAAACCAAAAAAAAAAAAAAAAAAAAAAAAAAGGCAGAGAGACAAATCACTGGTGTTTCTAAACAAGAAAAAGGATTTAGTGCATATGAATATGATATTATACCAATATACTTGAAAACCAAGTGGCATTTATAATAAGCTATAAGTTATCAAAATTAATTCAAGTGAAGCACAGGAAAATTTACCATGTGTCAATATCCATAAAGGAATTTTAAGTTATCCAAGGATTACACTGATTCAAACAAAAACAGGTCTAGGTTTAGATGACTTTTACAGGTGAATTTCAAGAAACTCCTTTTCCTTTATAAATAAGTTTTTCTTAAGCATCTTTTTTTTTTTTACACATATGTTCTAAATTTATTTTATAAAGTTAGCATAAGTGTAAAGCCAAAGCCAGATGAAGGGAGGAAGAGGGAAGGGAATGGAGGAGACCATGGATAATTTCAATCAGGAATCTTAATTCAAGACCCCAAATAAAATACCAACCAAATTCAGCAGTTTACTGATAAAATTCTGGTAGATTCTCTGAACTAAATAATGTACTGACTTTTAAAAATATACTTCCCTTCAAATGAATGGGCAAAGAGGTTACAAAAAAAATACTCACCCCAATACCGTTAGCATTAAAAAGTAAAGAAACAAACTCCACTCCCATCAGCAGAGAACTAGATAAACAGAAAATCAAATATACAAAGCCATTTAATATGAACACTAGATTTAAAATGTTTTCTGTGTATCACTGAGTGAAAACAGTAGACTGCCCAACAGCAACTGCAGTGTTGTGCAGCCTATACCAAGCGTACGCATCTGGCTACTGGGAGACACGGGAGACGGGAGACACGTCAGGAAGGATCCCCTAGCAGCTTTCAAGTATCCCACCTGGCAGTGTTAACTATGGTCACCATGCTGTACAGCACATCCCCAGAACTTATCTATCCTACAACTGGAAGTTTGTAACTTGTGATTACCTTTATCCAATTCCTCCACCTTCTACCTCTGCCTCTGGGAGCCAAATCTGATGAGGTTTTTAGTTCACATGTAAGCAAGATCATATAGTATTTATTTCTCTTCATCTGAATTATCTCACTTAGCAAAATGCCTTCAAGATCCATCCATGTAGTCACAAATGGCAGAATTTCCTTCTTTTTTATGGCTAGATAACTTTCCATTGTACATGCATGTGTGTGCAAGTAGGTAACATCCATTCATCCCTCAGTGGACACTGAGGTTGCTTACATGTCTTAGAAAGAAAGTGTTAGTCACTCAGTCGTGTCCAATTCTTTGAGACGCCATGGACTGTAGTCCGCCAGGCTCCTCTGTCCGTGGAATCCTCTAGGTAAGAATACTGAAAGTGAAGTGAAGTGAAAAATACTGGAGTGGTTGCCATTTCCTTCTCCAGGGGATCCCCCCAATCCAGGGATCAAACCCGAGAGTCCTGCATTGCAGGCAGATTATTTACTGTCTGAGCCACCAGGGGGCTTTCCATGTCTTGGCTAATATAAATAATGCTGCAGTGAACACAGAAGTGCAGATTATCTCTGAGACAGTGATTTCATTTCCTTTGGAGATATACCCAGGAGTGAAATTGCTGGGTGGCGTGGTATCAATAGTTTCATTTTTTATTTTTTGAGGAACCTCCACACATTTTCCACAGTGGCCACACCAATTTACTTTCCCACCAACACTGCACAAGGGTTCCCTCTTCTCCACATCCTCACCAACACTTGTTATCTGTTATCTTTTTCATGATAGTCAATCTAACAGGTGTGAAGTGATTATCTCCCTGTGGTTTGACTGGCATTTCCCTGACGATTAATGAAGCTGAGCACATTTTCATGTACCCTTTGGCCATTTTACCAACAGGAACATGAAAAGGTACATTTACCTTCTTTGGAAAAATGTCTATTCCTGTTCTGGTCCTTTGCTTACCTTTTGATAACCTTTGATTATTATTTTTGCTATTTATATGAGTTCTTTAAATATGATTTGCTAACATGTCCTCCCTCCCATTCTGCAGGCTGTCCTTTACTTTACTGGTTGTTCCTTTTGCTGTATTAACCACCCATTTATTACTGAACCCTTGACCTTGACCCCTACACATCTGATCCCCATATTTGTTTTCTCACTATTGCATTTAACACTGTCTTATTCCATATAATCTGATCATTTATTTTACTCTCTTCTATTTTCATTCCCTTGACATAAGCTCTAAAAAGGCAAAAAAATTTTTTTATCAATTTTCTTCATTGCTCTTTCCCTGGTGACCTGTCACAAGGCAAGCACTCAAATCCTTACTGAATGAATGCAGAAATGCAAGAGTCAAAATAAATCAACAATGAATAGTATAAAAATTTGAATCTAAGTACAATATTCCTACTGGAATATTTTCTTCTTTTAATGCGCTTGAATTTTCACAGACATGAATTTTTCTCTTTCTTTCATCATTGTCAGATGGGGAAATCATGGTTGATCCAATATACTTAAGATGAATATTATTCTAAATCTGTACTTTTGATTTTATAGATTGAAAGGGAATCTGGGTTCTCACAGATTCCATCACTAGCACTTAACAGCCAGAGTATGTGTGGATGGTTCAGTTCCCAGGACAAGCAGGCAGATGTTTGGGGGTAAGTGTGGGGATACATCCACGGACAACACTGCTGCTTTCAAGCTCATCAGAAAAGTTAAAAGAATGCCTGGAATCTTCAGCCTAAATGACTAACAAAGTTATAACACATTTTATAATATTGGGGTTATTTCCTAAAATATTCTAGACTTCCATTGAAAAGGATTTTTTTTTTAATTGTTTCATGGTTCCATGGTGATGGTGAAGCAACTCATTTAAAAGTGTGGCTAAAACAAGATGGTTTTTGTTCAGACCCACTGATTCATCTGATTTACAAAGCAACACTCTGCTGACTCCATTTTAATTGCCCTGATTTCTTCTGAAACAGGTGGGATTGCTGTTTCAAAGTGGTTTCTCCAACTGCTTTTGGTCAATAATGAAACACTCCAAGGTCGTGGTGCAGTGAGAAGACCCAGGTGTCCCTCAGTGTCACACATGGGAAGCTGAACATCTGCCCTCCATGCCACACTCACGTCGGGAGCACTCGAAGCTAGCTTCACACACTCACACGCCACTAGGCGCAGACAACAGCAACAAAATATCCTGTATTTGTACTGCTGTTTGCAGTTTATGAAATTCTTTCATAGACATCTGAGCCTAAGAAAAATCTGTACGATGCACAGGGCAGGTGTTATGGTTTTGTAGCTAAGAAATCCAGGGTTTAAAGAGATTATTTCAACCTTAGTCTGACAGTAACAGAAGCTACACCTCCCAACTTCAAGTCCACTCTATTTTTATGTACTCTCTTTTGGGACAGACGTTGCTGCTTAAAACAAAATTTATGAACTGTGAACTTCCCACTGAATTTAGTTCCAAATAGAACACTCAGCTTTTTCTTGCTCTCAGTGATAGTAAAAAGTTGCTTGTTGTACATCAACCTACCCACTGAAAGCAACTAGAAATTCTGGATGAAACACATCAAAAACATTGATTTGAAGGAACTGGAGATCGAAAAGGCATCTGGGTTCTTGATCTAGCCAGGTGCTGTAGGGCCAGGTTCTCAGAAGGAAGAGGAGTCCTGGGAGTAAGTCCAACACTCTCTGATCCTCCTCCCCCAGGCAGTGTGGAGCCAAGAGACTGAACGAGCCAGGAAGACATGGAGCTGCAGGTGGCATGGGGCTGGGGGGCCAGACTGGAGTCAAGTCCACAAGGAAGAGGGCCTCTGACACACAGCCCGGACTCCCAGGGAGAATCCCAGTGGGCTGCTGCCCAGGAGCGCAGAGATCTGAATGCTCACCAGCTCTCTCACAAAAGACCGAACTCCAGCTCTGTTTCAGCTCAATTCCAGACTCAAGGCAATCTGCCCTATTCTAAGTGCCTGCCAGAGAGCAAAACTAGATCCTCTTCAGAGGAAGAAAACATCAGCTACAGACTGTAAATATCTCCATATCTGTTCATACACAGCAAAATATAATAACTGAAATTAAAGTTAAATAGGTGGGTTTGAAAGCAGAATAGATTTCCAAAGCAGGGAAAAGAATTCAGGGGCTGGAAGGCAGGCCAATAGAATTATGTCCAGACTGAAGCTCAAGGAATAAAGAATAAAAAAGTATAGAAAATAGCATCAGAGGGACACAGGACTTGCGGAAATATCTAACAAAGATGTAGTTAGAGCCCAGAGGGAGTGGGGAGAGAAGATGGGGCACAAGAAAAACGGACACAGTACAAAGCTCTAAGATTCAGGGATGAGCAGAAACTCCGGCCATGTTCCACACGATGACAGTGTCAGGCGCAGTCTAATGAGGCCGCTGAAGCCAAAGACAATATACTCACAGCAGCCGGAGAACACAGTCAAGGTGCCTTCAAAAAGCAACGATAAGACTATCATTTGATATTCCACCAGGAAGAATGGAGGCCAGAAGACAAGTAAATGGTGAAGTAAAAGTTCAGAAAGTAACTGTCAACCTGGGCATCTCTATTCAGTGAAAACACTCTTCGAAAATGAAAATGAAATAAAGATTTTTTCAGATAAAATGAAAGGACAGATTTCACTGCCAGCAAATTGGCACAGAAAGAAATACTTACAGAAGCTATGAGAACTGAGGAAACCATACCAGGTGGGAAAATGAAAACATAAAAAATGAGGGAAAATGGAAATATCAATATGCAGGTAAATCTAAAGGATATTTGCTGTAAAAAACCAATATACGATATCCAGTAGGGTTTGTACGTAAATAAGGAATTAAACCAAATGACAATAATGCATCAAAGGCAGTGGAGGGGAAGTGGTCTGTGCCTTGTCCAGGAAGAAATGAGAGTATTCGTTTACGTTAGATTCTAATTGCCAAGTTAATGGTGCAGGAAATACTTAGTCCAAAGGAAGCATGAAAGGAGAGGAGAAGAAACACGAAATGGGTGGGAAAAATAGAACCCACCAGAAGAACAGAACCAGACGGTGAAACCATAGTGGTTTTTTTTTTTTTTAAAGTTATAGTTTTGTCCAGATATATGCCCATGAGTGGGATTGGTGGATCATATGGCAACTGTATTTTAGTTTTTTGAGAAAATTCTGTACTATTTTCCATAGGGGCCACACAAACTTACATTCCCACCAACAGTGTAGGAGGGTTCCCTTTTCTCCACACCCTCTCCAGCATTTGTTATTTGTAGACTTTTTATGATGGCAAATTTGACCAGCGTGAGGTGGTACTTCACTGTAGTTTTGATTTGCATTTCTCTAATAATTAGTGACACTGAGTTTATTTTCATGTATCTGTTGGCCATCTGTATGTCTTTTCTGAAGAAATGGTCTATGCAGGTTTTCTGCCCATTTTTTGATAGGGTCCTTTGTTTTTTTGTTGTTGAGTTGTATGAGCTGTTTGCATATTTTGGAAATTAAGCCTTTGTCGGTCACCTTATTTGCAAATATTTTTCTCCTACTCCTGGGTTGTCTTTTTGTTTATGGTTTCTTTTACTGTACAGAAGCTTCTAAGTTTGATTAGGTCCCATTTGTTTATTTTTGCTTTTGTTTCTAATGCCTTGGGAAACTGACCTAAGAAAACATCAGTATGATTCATGTCAGAGAATGTTTTCGCTGCGTCTTCATCTAGGAGTGTTACGGTGTCATGTCTTAAGACATTTTGAGTTTCTTCTTGTGTATGGTGTGAGGGTGTGTTAAAACTTCATTGATTTATATGTGGCTGTCCAGCTTTCCCAACACCACTTGCTGAAGAGACTGTATTTTCCTACTGTGTATTCTTACCTCCTCTTGCCCAAGATTGCCTGACTACAGCTGTATGGGTTTATTTCTGGGGTCTCCATTCTGCCCCACTGATCCACGTTTGTTTTTGTGCCAATGCCACGTTGTTTTGATTCCTGTGGCTTTATAGTTATGCCTGAAGTCTGGGAGGGTTATGCCTCCTGCTTTGTTTTTTCTAGGATTGATTGCTTTGGCAATTCTGGGTCATTTATGGTTCCATACACAGTTTAGAATTATTTGTTCTTGTTTTATGAAAAATGTCATAGGTAATTTGGTTTGGAGAACATTAAATCTGTAGATTGCTTTGTGTAGGAAAGTCATTTTATTAGTAACAATATTAATTCTTTCAATCAAAGAGCATGGGATACCTTCCCATTTCTTTGAATCAGCTTCCATTTCCTTTAATAATGTTTTGCAGTTCTCAACATATGTCTTTTAGGTCAGGTTTATTGCTAGGTATTTTATTTTTTTGCATGTGATTTTAAAGGGGTTTTCTTTCTTTCTTTCTTTCTTTTTAACATTTCCTTTCTGATAGAACACTGTTAGTATAAAGAAATGCAACTGACTTCTATATGTTAATCTTGTATCCTTCTACTTAGTTTTTGTTTCAGTTCCAGTAGCTTTTGTGTGGAGTCTTTAGGATTTTCTATATATAGTACCATGTCATCTGAATATAAATGACAATTTTACGTCTTCCCTTCCAATTTGGATAGCTTTTATTTCTTTTTCTTGTCTGATTGCTGTGGCTAGGACTTCCAATACTATGTTGATTAGCAGTGATGAGAATGGGCATCTTAGTCTTGTTCCAGATTTCAGCAAGAAGGCTTTCTCAGCTTTTCATAGGTGAATATTATATTGGTTGTGGCATGTTTGTCATAAATGGCTTTTATTATGTTGAGAAATGTTTCCTCAGGCCCAGAGTATTCTTTAATTGAGATACACGTAAGGCCTGAAATGATCTAAAAGGAAGAACATATAAAGGTCAAAAGACAGTGGTCCTGGTGCTAAAAACTTGGAGTTGGTTTTACGAAAACACTAAAAATAAAAACAAACAAACAGAAAGCAAAGGGACAGGTGAGGGGCAATGGCATGGCTTTGGTCTGAATCTGGTGCTCAAGGTGCAAGTCAGGCCACACGAGGAGCTGGGGGTGGGGGTTGAAGCAAAACGCCTTGCAGCTGGCCTCCTCCGGCTGCCCGGCTGCTCGGCATCCGCACCTGCCCGCCTCCCATGCCAGGGCAGGGGGCTCACACTGACGGCACACAGGCAGCAGCCTCACCGCCCCCAGCGTGCAAGAACATTCCAGGGGAACGGAAACAGTGTGTTCTGCAGTTACACTGCCCGGAGAACCCGAGGCTGGAAAAAGGGGACAAAAACCTTGGTTTTTCTCAATTTCTCAGGATTCTGTCAGTATGTGTCCAGCTAGGAACACGATGTCTCAAGCCACCAACATCCAGCTCTTCCTGCTTTTTGGGTGCATTCAGCCCTCATGCCTGAAAACTGGCAGCAGAAAAGACAGCTGTGCAGGGCAGATGGTAAGGCACCGAGTCTAGAACATGGGACTGTGTGCAGGAACCTGGGCACCCAGAGCTCTATCCCTTCCCCTTACTGCCTGCCCCTTGCCCACCATGTGTGATGCCAGGCAGGTGATCCTGCCCCACAGCAGTGGCCAGCTCTCCCACCTGCCGCATGGACTGGAATAAACCACATGACACAATAACTGTTAACATCTAGGACTTGTGGGGGAAGGGCTCTAGACAGGGGGGTGCCTGGACAGAGGTCTCAGGGACTTGCATATGTCACCTGGAGAAGGTGACATTTGCTGACTCAGACGAAGTAAGATGTAGCATGTAAAAGGCTGGGCACAGGCCAGGACACCCTCACAATGCCCAACAATGTGTTGTGGTTACTGTCAGACAGGCTTTCAAGTCTTACTGTCACACTACACCCAGCCCTGCCAGTCACAAATGCCGATGAGGCTGCTGAAACCCAGAACATGCAATGGGCCCAGCTCTGAGAAGCCAGCCCTATCCACCAAGACCCTGCCCACAGGGACCCACAGGGTCAGAGGGGGTCCACTGGGCCTCTGGCTGACCCTTTGAATGCAGAGCAGCTGGGGCAGCAGCCATGCCAGAGGCTTGGTTGTGTATGCTTATAAAATGCCACTTTGATAAGAAAAATGTGATATGAAAGAAAGCCTCAGGCCCCCGCAATGAGATACCCTCCCATACCCACTGACAAGGAGCAGAATGCCCTTCGGAGCTGGGCTTCCTCTTGTTTCTCCAGATCTCTTGCCTCCTAAAAATAAGACTGAATCTCACAATAACTGCCTTCAGAGCTTCATGCCAAGCTGCTGAGTTTACCCTGAGAACCCTTCCGTGGCTTCAGCAATGTTTACTCTTTCCAAGTAACAGTGAGAAGTCTGGAGGGTATCCGTCCCACAGCCCTTAATCCTGAGTAGCCACTCTCCTAAGACAACTGAACGCAGCCCTGACGTGCCACCAGAGCAACGAACACGGCCCATTACTGTAGTGCTAGCCCGCTGGTTGAAACTTTCTTAAAAAAAAAATAGCCTCTCAGGAGCTCTGATCTCTGTTTGGGCTGCATTAAAGCCAGACATTTTAAGAGTGGTCAAAACAGAGTTCTTTAAAAACAGAAAAACCAAGTCCTTTAGTGACTCTTAAACAAAGCAAAAGCTTACAACTGTAATTTATAAACTGAGTCAACACACTTTGTCCTTGATGGAAAGGCTGCCAGAAAGCCCATCAGGTGTGTGACGTGGATGAAATTCTCTCCCATAGAAGGACCCTCATGGGGTCATGGTTGGGCTGCTCTAGTCTCAGGAGCAATACTTCAGTTTTAGATTTTAAAAAATGCCTTAAAACCCTTCATTTTTAATGTAATGATAAAAGGGAAAGGTGTCAACACAGAAGGAAGTCTCTCATGATTTAAACTTTTGAAACCTGAAGGATCTGCTCCTCAACTAAGTGGTTCTCCCTTTTAAGAGACTTACTGCTGCTGCTGCTGCTAAGTCGCTTCAGTCATGTCCTACATAAATAAATAAAAGGCACAGTACTGGCTGATGTGGGAGAGAAGAAAACAAGATAATGTTTCTCCCCAAAGGGTTTATTTGATTTCACTTATATAAACAATTTTAAAGTAAACCATCTAGAGCTCTCCCCAGCAGACAGAATGATGTTCTATACACGTCCCAGGCTCCAGTCCACTTCTATACCTCACTTCCCCATCATATGCAGCTCTGGACAAACACCAGAAAAGAGAACACAACACAAAGCCTTTCTGAGCCAGATTCTGGAAAAGGCTTTCGCGGGGACAACCCTATCCTCACAATAGCTCTGCTCTAAAGAAGGTAGCAGAGCATCTCCGCTGGGGTCTTGGCACTGCGTGAGGTTTGAGCCCCTACAGAGCTTGGACTGGACTCCGGTCAGCCTGGGTTTTAAATTTGCTCTCAGTGTTAGATCATCCAGAGAGGGTCCTGGGCCCCTCTCCTCCTTGTGCATGTTCACTGTCTGGGGGATGACACCCCAGCTCATGGTTTAAAATATCATCTGTGCACTCAACATTCCCAAACCGACATTCCCGCTAAGACCTTTCTCCTACACATTTCCAAACACTAACAGAACAAGTCTGCCTACCTTAGATGCTCAATGCATCTTGGACTTAACCTGTCTGAATTTTACCCGCTGACCTGTCCCCTAGATCTGTACCACTCACATTTCTTCCATCTCATGAGGGGCTTCAGCCTGAGCCACCTTGCCTGTCCATCCATCAGCCCATTCTGTTGACCCTGCCTTCAGAATATGCCCAAATCTGACTGCCTCTCACCACCTTCAATGCTGCCTCCCATGATCTTTTGTCAAGAGAGGAAAAACAGCTTCCAAAGGTGAGGGGGGAAGAAGCAAGTCATCTGAAAAGGCATCTAAAAAATTCCCATTGGTTTAATCTGCTAAGTCTTCATCATTTATTTGAAATTTCAAATAACATTAATTGAGGTAGAAAATCTTTATTTTCAACTGAGAAACTGTTCAAGACTGGGATGGGCTACCACTTTTCTAATTTCGTGACTCTAAGAGTTCCAGTATGTCATATCCAGTATTTCACTCAGAGCAGGCTTTTCTACACTTCCTCCTTCATATAAATATTTTTTCTTGGCACAGTATTTGTTACACACTTAAAAAGGCAAATAAAGCCTAACCCCAAAGTATAGGTTTTTGTTTGTTTGGAAGGTTCTGAACTTGATTTCTTGGCTCTACCCCAGAACACAGTGAATAAGGGGTAAGTTGTAAGTGCATCACCTTCCAGTCCTTTGAGAACCTACCACACAAGAATCAGCAGTTCAGCAGCTCTTCCTTACTGCTTAAAAATCTCCCTTTCATTGACCTTTGTTCTTTTATGACTCTTCATATTAAATTTACTGGGTACTCACCATATGCCTGCCACTGAGCCAGGCAATTCACTCACTCAACAAATACTAAGTTTAACGAGTGCCATGAGATGTCTGAATAATAACCCCAGACACAGTCAAGTGGGCCTTAGGAAGCATCACTATGAACAAATCTAGTGGAGGTGATGGAATTCCAGTTGAGCTATTTCAAACCCTAAAAGATAATGCTGTTAAAGTGCTGCACTCAGTATGCCAGCAAATTTGGAAAACTCAGCAGTGGCCACAGGAATGGAAAAGGTCAGTTTTCATTCCAATCCCAATGAAGATCAATGCCAAAGAATATTCAAACTACTGCACAATTGCCTCATCTCATACGCTAGCAAAGTAATGTTCAAAATTCTACAAGCCAGGCTTTAACAGTACGTGAACTGTGAACTTTCAGATGTTCGAGCTGGTTTTAGAAAAGGCAGAGGAACCAGAAATCAAATTGCCAACATCTGTTGGATCATATAAAAAGCAAGAAAGTTCCAGAAAAACAGCTCCTTCTTCTTAAAGAGATGGGAATACCACATCACCTGATCTGCCTCCTGAGAAATCTGTGTGCAGGAAGAAGCAACAGTTAGAACAGGACATGAAACAATGGACTGGTTCCAAATAGGGAAAGGAGTATGTCAAAGTTGTATATTGTCACCCTGCTTATTTAACTTATATGCAGAGTATATCATGTGAAATGCCAGGCTGGATGAAGCACAATCTGGAATCAAGATTGCCGGGAGAAATATCAATAACCTCAGATACACTGATGACATCTTGATGAAAGTGAAAGAGGAGAGTGAAAAAGTTGGCTTAAAGCTCGACATTCAGAAAACTAAGATCATGGCATCCGGTCCCATCACTTCATGGGAAATAGATGGGGAAACAATGGAAACTTTATTTTCTTGGGCTCCCAAATCACTGCAGATGGTGACTGCAGCCATGAAATTAAAAGACGCTTACTCCTTGGCAGAAAAGCTATGACCACCCTAGACAGCACATTAAAAAGCAGAGACATTACTTTGCCAACAAAGGTCCATCTAGTCAAAGCTATGTTTTTTCCAGTAGTCACGTATGGATGTGAGAGTTGGACTATAAATAAAGCTGAGTGCTGAAGAACTGATGCTTTTGAACTGTGGTGTTGGAGAAGACTCTTGAGAGTCCCTTGGACTGCAAGGAGATCCAACCAGTCAATCCTAAAGGAAATCAGTCCTGAATACTCACTAGAAGGACTGATGCTGAAACTCCAATACTTTGGCCACTTGATGTGAAGAACTGACTCATTGGAAAAGACCCTGATGCTGGGAAAGATTGAAGGCAGGAGGAGAAGGGGACAACAGAGGATGAGACGGTTGGATGGCATCACTGACTCAATGGACATGAGTTTGAGCAAACTCCGGGAGTTGGTGATGGATAGGGAAGCCTGGTGTGCTGCAGTTTATGGGGTCACAAAGAGTCCAACATGACTGAGTGACTGAACTGAATTAAACTGAATAGCCCACGACCTTAATGAGTACATTCAGATCAACATATAAATAGGTGAGACACATGGTGTGTAGGTGGTGATGAAGATCGTGGAGAAGAATCAACCAGAGAAGTGGGTGGGGATGCTGAAGGGAGAGGCTGGGACCTCACTCCCAGGGCAGGAGGTCAAAGGAGGCGGGTCTGGAACAGAATCTTAGAGAAGGAGGAGCCAGCGTTTGGGAATATTTCCTTTAACCCTCACAGTAACCAGATCATAACATCATAATGTCACAGGATTTAATAAATGACAAAGGCCACAGGATTAGGAATTGGAGAAATGGGATTTCAAACAAGGTGTCTATGACTCCCAAACCTTTGTTCTTAACCTCTACCTTCACTGCTTTCAGACTTATCATAAGTAAAGACTGAATTCCACAGGCAACCATTTCCATCAGTCTACACAAAGGGAGATGCTGCAGAGCCAAAAATATGGTGTTTATACAGGAATGTCAAATGCTTTAACAGCCCTCTATTAGATATGGGTTAGGGGTGGGATTCAAATCAGTAACTTAATCTCCTTAGCCTGACATTCAATAATACTGGCTGTTCTAAAGCTGAGTCTTTGCAGACAGGACGTTGGCTCAACTCCAGGCATCAAATTGACTTTGGGGAGATTTTAATTTAGCCCAAATCCAACAAACGTGGCAGGCATCCCAGCTGCTCCTTTCGCACATGCAGATGAACATGACACAGTAGCTGGAACTAAAATTAAAGCCACCTAAAACACAGCCCACTGCAGGATGAATATTCAAACATCTGTTTGGACAAACTCATATTTCAAAAACTGAAAAAATATATATAGTTTTGGGAATATTTAAGGCACTTGAGGTGGAGACAGAACTCCAGTCTGCGCACTGCTGAGCATCAGAAAGAACACCATTTTTTTCTCAGCTGTGAGGAAAGGTCACACAGGAAAACAGCTCTTAAACCAAAAAGTAAAAGAAAACTCACACCATCTCACGGAGATGTCATTCTAAGTGGTGGATTCCAGTCACCAGGAACAATTTTTGAACTAGATTCTGCTAGAACTTGAACCTCTCTCCTGAGTTTAGGCCAAATCCCAGACTGTCTCCTAAGTAGAAGCGATGCTAACTCCTTCTGGCCTCAGCCACTGCTCCCAGCACAGGGCACGTTATAAACATTGCTCTCTATACAGTGAGGACAACCTTCATGTCCCGAGGCATGAGCTACGGGAGCGACTGGCACAGGACGGGTCCAGAGGGCTCAGTGAGCCGAGCGGTGAGAGTGGTGGGGACGCAGGCCCCTGCGACCCTCCCCAGACATGCAAGCAGCACCACATACGGCTGTGCACCAGCTTCGGGGCCTTGCACCCAGAGGCCACGGGTCCTTGAATCCTAGCTCAGGAACTTCTATTCTAGACAGGGTGCTTACCAGTTACCCATGCTGACCCCAACCAGCAGCCCATCACAGGGGCTTAGTAAAGCTGCCTTAAACATAAATTAATAGGTTATAACAAATACTAAGCAAAGACAATCTTCTAGGCTAAATTTAGAAAAATGATGAGATTCTTAGTATCATGTACAACATATATGTTTATATACTGATCATATGTTTCATATATTATCTCTCTCACACACACAAACACACACACAACTTCCTGAGTCTGAAAGAACTGTAACTGTACACACTTGTGAGCTGCTCTGGGTATACAGAGTTGACTACAACCCAAACTCCCCTGAAATCAGGAAAGAAGAGGAAAAGCGTTAACATGTGTTCACGTGGAGCCTGGTGGCTCTTGTTTCTCTCCAGCTCACTGGCCCTTCAGTACCCAGAACTGGCAGCCAGAGGCATGGAACCCCAGCTGGCACTCTGCAGGCCCAGAGCTGCCTGTCAGAGCTGGTCACTGGCCTCCTGCCTGGATGCCTACAGTTCAAGACTCTCCTAGACGTTCATTGCCTGAGTGTCCTAAATACACTGGTCTGGAGCAGACTGTCCAAGGGCACACTGCCACACACCTCCTCCTGCCCCCCACCTCCTATCCTCTCCAGGCAGAGCAGGAGAGGTTTCTCTGCTGGAACCCCAGGATCCAAGCACAGCGTCTGCATCACAGTGGATGTGGCAGCCACGTACCTTTACATAATGGATGGACAACTCTAAAGGACGCCTGGTGAGCAGGAAGGCCTAGCAGCATCTAGGGAAACAGCTGCCCTCCAAAAGCAGCTCCTTATTTTATAATAAAACCAGATTAACCATCTAAGGCCCCCAATGTGAACAGCGTTCCAATGAGAGACGGTTGCCAGCAAGGCTCAAAGGCACAGAGTAGCCGTGAGGGTCATGTTACCACCTCCGCGGTCAGTGTGACAAACGCACGTTCGGGGATCTGGAGGCCTCCCATGCTGTGCCTGAGAACCCCTCGTTCCCCGAGAATCAAGGGACGGATGCAGAGCACAGCCTGTGCCCCGAGCACTTGGAGTGGGGACCCTGCTCCAAGTTTATTCTCAATTTAACTTCAACCCTGAGGTGCTGTTTCGTTCTCTTTACTGGTTTCTAGAACATTCCCAACTTGAAGCTTCCCAATAAGCAAGACTCTTTTTTCCCAGTAAGGCTGTGAACAACAGAAAATTGTTTTGTGAATGGATTTTAAAAATGAGTGACCAGTGCACACGAGGGGAGTAACACATTTCTCCTGGTGACTCCCATGCTCTGACCAGCAGCCTGGACATGCCAGGGGGGCCAGGAGGACTGGAACTTGACCTCAAGCAGCGCTTCCCTCCTTCCAGGGGAAGTGTCACTGCAACACGCCTCAAACTTTCCTAGTTTTCCGACCCTGTGAAGACACGGCACACACTGTTTTGAAGAGTTAACAGAAGAAACAAGCATCCCAACAGAAGTTACTCACTGTCAGACAGGAAGTGGTCAAGCTGGCGCCCAGCCGTAGACTGACACTTACTGGTCATGCCTAGTGTCGGGAACTGCTCTGTCCATCCGCAGCTTATCGCTCTCCACTTGGTTGAACTTGTTGCGGGCATAGGGGTCCTGCCCGGAGCGGACCATTGTCCCGCCAACGTAAGCCTCCTGGTTAAAGTCCCGCCATCGCACTTTCCCTGCAAGGAGCAGAGCAGAGTGTGGGATGTGGGCATGAGGGACCAGAGAGCTTGGTGCATGGGCTGCGCATCAGCGTGACTTCAAGGAGCAGTGCCAGGGCTGCAGCTGATGGCAATTTGAACCAACGGGCTACCTGAGAATGGCCCAAACAAACAGCAGTAACTGAACTGTTATAATTTGCAATGTGAAAGTTAAAACCCAGATTTCAAGCATTTCTCCAGTGAACAGAATTCTATGCCCAAATACCCAGGAGAATGGCACCACTTACACTTCATACAAAAAGAAATACTGTGCTTGTCCCACCTTCCCAGGGATTACAGTAACACCAAAAGCACCTCAGACACGGTGACAAAGTTTCTGAACAAATGAAAGTAAGGTATCCCATCATGAGACATCAGGTGTCCTCCAAACACCATCAAAAGAATGCCGTGTTCCTTTCTCTATTGCAGAGATGAGGAAACTGAGATGCAGTTATATGTGACTTGTTCCAGGTTGTAGAGTAAATTTTCTATATAAAAGCCCATCTGCTTCCTGTTACAATTGTCCTGCAAGGTCAAAAGCCCCATCTCATCTCAGCTGGTTGCCATGGAAATGATGCTGGGGGGTCACAGAGGTCTGGCCTCTCAAATGGGAAAGCAATTCCAAAACCCATGAGATCCCAGACCATGAGCAATTTTCGGTCTCTGATAAACACTGGGTTACAGGAGCCAGCCCCCTGCCTGCATTCTCTTCAGCCTAAGATAAAATGTTTCTAGCACACGTTTTCCATTCTACAGCCCTAGAAGTACCTATGGATCCTCCACTCTCCCCACTTCTGCCTTCACCCTGGGCTCCCGCACTCCAGCCCCTCCTCCTCACCACATGAGCTCACCTCTCCCCGGCTACACGAATCAGAAGCCCTGCCAAAACTTACCCCAGCAGCACTGACACAGAATGCAAATAGGCTGGTTCCCATTAAACTAACTTGTTTAATGGCCTGAAAACTCTTCACTGCAACAAGGAACTTAGAAGTATAGTGCCCCATCTCAAGTCAGAGAAAGGACCATCACCCACGAGATGCTGTCTCTAGTTCTGCTTCTTGCCTGGAGAACTAGGCTCAGCAGGAAGTGGCCTGGTAGGTGGGGAGTGGAAGGGGGGTGTCCTGTGTATAGGGGTTGGGATCAAGGCCCCTGCTGAGTTTCTGGTCCTTCAATCCCCCTGTGCCATGACAGCCCCGAACCCTTTCTGCAATAAGGCAGCAGAGGGCTTTATGGATGACTCACATGGATCAGCTCTGGGGCTGGGGGTGTCCCTGTCTTGGCCTCACCAGATGTTGACTATGTGCTAGGGATCTCATTGGCTCCTGCAGGTACATCAACAAAAACAGAGCTGATGCCTGCCTGTGAAAGTCATGCTCTGGGAGACTGGTGGCAGGGTGGCGGGTACAGACAAGAATATAATGACCATGCTAGCAACTGTAGCATTGAAACCTGAGCTAAGTACTCAGATCGCGAGCACTGCAGTTCTATGGAGGCATCTAACAGAGGAGCCTGGTCTAGATGTGAAGAGGGGCCAGGAGAGGCCCTCTGAGGAAGGAGCATCTGAGCTGAGATCTGAGGGACCACGGAGCAGTGGAAGAGAAGCTGTCACAAGATCCTACTGTTCTTTAGCCTCCAAAGATGGTATGACCCACTCAGGAGCTCTCCTCAGGGACCCCTGCCCTCTGACACGACAGCCTTTACAGCACTCCTGGGGGCCCTGCCTGGCCTGGTGACAGCTAATTTCCCAAGGCACACACCATTGTACTGGAGACAGGTGATAAATGACCTTTCTTTCATAAAAGCTTAGCAGTATATCAGAGTACTGCAGGGACTTTCAAACGTATTTGACTCTGACAGACAGCTCACATCGTGGCCTGGACATCATGGTGTAAACACAGAGGTGAAATGAAGGTTTCCTTCTTTGCTACCTGTGAACACATACATTCTATTGTTTCATGTGGGTGTGACTCACAAAACTGCCTCCACACTCTAGCTATTGTTGTTCAGTTGCTAAGTCATGTCTGACTCTTCACAACCCCATAGATTGCAGCATGCCAGGCTTCCCTGTCCTTCACTATCTTCTAGAATTTGCTCAGATTCACGTCCATTGAGTCGGTGATGCTATCTAATCATCTTATCCTCTGCCACCCCCTTCTCCTTTTGCATTCAACCTCTCCCAGCATCGGGGTTTTTCCTGATGAGTCAGTGGGTAAAGAATCCACCTGCAATGCAGGAGACACAGGAGATGTGGGTTTGATCCCAGAGCTGGGAAGATCCCGTGGACAAGAGAATGGCAACCCACTCCAGTATTCTTGCCTGGAGAATCCCAAAGCAGAGGAGCCTGGTGGGCTACAGTCCCTGGGGTTGCAAAGCAACTCAGCACACACAGCTCCACCCTCTAAGAATGTGGGTTACAGGACCAGTGATTTCTGCATTACAGAGCTGCCAGGGCTGGAGCAGGAAAAGGCAGCAAAAGCAGTGTTCTCAGAGGGAACACGCGCCTGAATGCAACCCCAGGCAGTAAGGCAAGAAGCAGACATGGAGGTAACCTGGGACTGGGCGGCTAAGGCAGAGGCTGGAGAGAGTCAAAACTACAGACACCGAGTCTGAATATACTGACATAAAAAACTACACTTATAAATCACCTTGTATTTTTATCACATTTTAAAATCTTAGAAAGAGCTTTAGAATAAGAGTTTCAAAAAATTACATGGAAATTTAGTGAAATGGACCTGGCTAAGCAGAAGCAGTGGATGGAAAATACCCCACAGATACGAAACTTTTCATGAGAAAGCAGAAGACGCCAGCTTCAACACTGAGACAACAGGAAAACAGAAGAGGCACTGAAACAGCAGGAGGGGAGAAAAGGACCCTCACCCTGAGAAGGGCTGTGGAAACTGCTCACTTGTTACACAGGCTTCTAAAGATCTCGACGAGGAGATGCATTTCTAGCAGACAGACCTTCAAAGCTAAAGGAGGAATGGTGTGACCCCAAGCGTTGACACCTCTGGTTCCACACAAGGTGAGGCTTCCTGACGGTTCCGCCAGGCTTCCCCCGCTCCCATCCTTCGAGCAACCCCCTAGCCCCCTTTTGTGGACACACGCAGCCACTCAAGTCCTCCCCACCCTTCAAGGCCAAGCTCGTCTCCTGGGTCCCTGCTACACCATTTCTCCCAGGGTGAGGAACAGGCTCCTGGGGGGCACGGACCAGCCCTCTACCTTGACCCCAGCCCAGGATGGCAGTGGGGAAGCACCAAGCAAGACCTGAGTCACTCGGAAGAAGGCCTGGTGTCTCCCGCTGACCCCGGGCCTGAGGACTGCTCTCACATACGCTGGACGCTGGCTTGAGACCTCCTTCCACTGGCTTGCAGGCATTTTCTAAACGGCGCCCTCTCAAGCCATTTTTCCATCCCCTCAACAAGGAGTCACAGAAGCCAGGCTTCAGGGGCAGCATCTCTGCTTCTGCCAACATTAATTACCAGATCCCCACTCTGGTCAGCTTTGTTCCGAGGCCCTCCATGGTGACCTGTAAACTCTTACTGAACCACAGACCACCCCCACTGGCCACACAGAGCCCAGGCCAAGTATGCTCACACACAAGAGACTGTGATACTAGAAGGCAGGGCTGTTCTAATTCACTTACTCCAGCCTGCCAGCTGCCTAGCTGCCTCCCAGGGTGGCCACCTCCTCCAGGAAGCCTCTCTGGAATCCTCAGCTGCAGTTCCTCCCCAGGGCCTTCCTCACTCACAGCTCCATCCTGAAAAGGGTTTTCTCACACACCTATTGTCAGAGGGCCTCACAGTTTTTACCACTCCCTCATCTAATAACTAAATCAAAATTGTGCCAAGGCACAGCTCAAGTCTGCCCACTTCTAACTGCTGTTTGCCCTGCTCTGCTGGCACCTTGCTGGCTCAGGATCCCCAGGAACCCTGTGCCCTGTCTCTATATGGTCTGGACTCGGAGACACGCTCATTTAAACCATTCAGTATCCTCCTAACAGCATCTTTGTACCTCTTTCCAGTCTGGACATCAAGATCCAGGTGAAGACAGGAATAAGTGGTCCTAAGGTGAGGACCTCCTGCCTCTCCTACCACTGGGCCACTCTGCCAGACACACCATCCACTGGCCGCCCTGTTGTTACATACACTGCTCCCTGGCCCAGCAATTCCTTCTCTTCTTCCTTTCCCATCTCTTACTTACTAGGCAAACCTGCCACTAACATTCTTCCTGTTACATCTGCTGTCCCTCACAAGGCTTTGCAGTTGATACATCCTAGAATCCAGAGTTTCTTCTCTCTTCCCCTTATCCACCCATCGGCCTTAAGTTACATTGTCTTTCCAGAATCTTTTTCTTCCTAGTTGAGTTTTGGGATTTACCCTCCTATCCATCTTATCTAGACTGGAGAACAGCACAGCATCTTTGGAGCAGAGGCTAGCTGGGGATCATAACATGCATGGTCCAGTGCCTGCATGGGATGCGGAGGTCAGGGGGGTCCCAGGTCTGTGCCCTGTGGGGTCTGGGCAAGGCTGGCTCACACACGGTCCCAAGTGCCTCTCAGGACATCACTGTCATGGGAATGCACATTCTAGGCTCCAAATAACCAATCCTCAAATTACCATTTAGAAAAGACGCTTTTATATTCAGGAAATTGCTTGCCTTTGGATGATGTGTTCGATTAACTTTTAAAATATTACTACACTTCCAAACACTGTCATTTTTTCTCAAAATTTTTATTTTTACTAAACCTCATATTTAAAGAAAACAATGATGTAAATCTATGGAAATGAGCGTTCAAAGGATTAACACCACAAAACATTTGGCAACACCAAAACATACACGGTCTTCAGATGAGAGCCCTCTCAGGTGAGTCAGCCCTGTGGTAGATCAGGACCCTCTGACACACACCCCAGGGGAGCCTCATTGTCTGCATCAGCAGATGCAAGTCGGGAGGTGACAGGCCCTGCTGGCGCAGCCCTGCCCGCCAGGGGGCAGGGATGGTGTGAGATGTCTGGACTCTGCTCTGGCAACACAGCCACACAGCAAATCTTCATTCAATTCTCCCCGGGAAGGACAGCTTAAACAAACTGAAAGCCTGCCTGTGTGAAACAGCGAGCCTCTTCTGGGAAAGCAGCCAAGAAGGGAAATAGAATGAATTTTAAATCAAAGGACAAAGCTCTCCAATTTATTTTAACCTCTCAGTTGATCTCAGATTGAATGTAATTTTACTATGCTTAAAAGGAAACAATTCCTCATATTCTTCCTCTAGAAGGTCATACTGTTGCGCCAGGAAAGAGAAGACCAGGGAAAGCCCAGAATTACAAACAAATGTGTCCATTTAAATGACAAAGATAAGTAAATAATACTATTATTTGTCTTTATTATTTGTGTGACAGGCTTTTCCACCTATGAGACACTGTCTCCTGAAATAAGGGATCCTACACAATTCATTTTTAAGGATGAAAAAATAGAAAATTCAAAGAGTGATTAAAAGCTAGTTAGAAGACAATATAAGAAAAAAAAATCAGATGCTATAGGGTAAATACTCTAAATTTATTTACAATTCTCTGGACTGCCAAAATAACTAAAACCCACTGTGAAACGCTATAGCTTGCATTACGAGGTCTATACCTGGCTTAAAATCAAGGAATCTTCATATACATATTTCTTTTCCAAACGGTAAATAGAAATTCCTCCTTCTCCCTCTATGAGTAATAGTGTCTAAACACAATAAATTTAGTTCGCTGTATATGGTTTTTCATCCCAAATATTAGTAGAAGTATCAAAGCGAACCTCCTGCTCAGAACTGGGGCTGATAGTTGAACGACAGGAGGAGAGAAAGAAGGGCCCACCCACCAGCGCCCACAGGACAGCGGCTCCGCACGGCCCTGCCCAGCACGCAGCACCCTGCAAAGCACGTGCCGCCACCACAGCTTGCGTGTTGTTTAGTCGCTCAGTCGTGTCCAGCTCTTGGCAATCCCATGAACTGTAGACCGCCAGGCTCCTCTGTCCATGGGGATTTCCAGGCAAGACTACTGGAGCAGGTTGCATTTTCTCCTCCAGGGGATACTCGTGATCCAGGGACTGAACTCTGTCTCCAGCAAGTCTCTTGCACTGCAGGCATATTCTTTACCCCTGAGCCACCAGGGACTTCACTGCAGTTTCCACTGTGCTAACTGGGCAACTGAGATGCGGAAGTTAAACTATAAAATGGAACTACAACTCAAACCTGGGTCTCTCTCTTCTCAAAGTTGTGTTCCTTCCATTGTGGCTGACAACTCACTTTGAAGTGGGTGGAACTGTAACCAAGCACCAAAAAGCATCCCCGCAGTGCAGGTCCCATTCCTTCCTTCCAGAGGGCACCAGCCTCCCCCGCCCCGTCCTGGCACACTGGAGTCTGAGTGGAGGAGGTGGGGCCTCTCCTAAAGGCTGACGTCACGTGTTGAAGTCAGAAGGCACCAGGGATGTGGATGTGAAGAGCTCTTCGTTCAACCCCCAACATGCAGCCAGCCAGAGCTGCCAGCCTGTACTTCCTTCTACAACAACACAGCTTCCCTGCAACTTCCACTCTCTGGAGTCTCAAAAAAAAGGAAAAAAAAATAGCCTCAGCCTCTTCTCTGTGGTACCTTTTCAAATATTTGGGCATCATGATCCCATTTTGCCCTTCTCACCCCTCTGTAAAAACATCCATTTAAGTGCTCTTCATCAGATGTTGTTCCAGCCTCCTCCCCATCTGAGTCATCATCATCTGGACCTACTCGAATTTATAAGCATCTCTGAACACCCTGTGCCCAGAACAGAATGAAATATGTGAGGGGTGGGCGACAGCACAGAGGACACTGGACGCTGTTGGAATTGTTTTGGGCGTTACGTTTCTACTAACACAGCTCAGAGTCATGTTGCTTTAAGAGCTCCACCCCTATTCTGGCTACTGACCTGACCTAAGTCCTTTGTTTTGCTTTCTTACTCATTGGAATGGGGGACAACAGAAGATTTGTTTTTAATGTTGGCTAGGGGGCAACATATAGGTACTCTCTAGAAGACAACTTGGCTATTAATATTAAAAAAAAAAAATAATCCTTAAACGCATGTGTTGCTACTGATCCTGAAATTTCACTTTAGGGAATTCATTTCAAGAAAATAATTAGGGACACACAGATTTATAAGACTTACATATAAAGATACTGGCTGGAAACCTTGTGTGTCCTATAATACAGGAAAAACGCAATTAGCTTATAGTAAGTGATGCACGTTGTCATTTAACACACAGGAGTTATTTAAGGACACAAGAAGGTATTTATGACATATTACCTTAGTAAGAAATAGGCAAGAACAGTGTAGTGCCGTATCTGTAATAATCTGGATGTAAGCAGATAGTAGGGGCTGCCTGTCACCCGTCCGGAGCTATTTCAGGAGGAAGGTAGAGGAGGGGGCCCCTCTCAGAGACCTGGTGAGAACCTCAAGGTGCTGTTGCTGGGAGAGAGGCATATGTGTGGGTAGACTGCCCAGTTAATCCTCAAGATCTCGGGCAGTGTTATCCATCTAGTATATGACTTGGAACGTGGCACAATGGGGATGTGTGGACAGAGGGGCCCAAAGGCCCAGGAGATAGTGTTGGACTCAAGAGATTGAGGTGTCTGGGCTCAGGCCTCCGTGCTGGGTTTGGCGCACCCGAGAGGCTGCAGACACCGCTCACTGCAGCCATGGGTGTGAGTGCGCCCAGGTGTCCGCCCAGTGGAAGACTGGGGAACACGTGGTGGGAGAGCCGCAGTCATTAAGAGGTGGTAGAATTATATGTTGGAGAAGGCAATGGCACCCCACTCCAGTACTCTTGCCTGGAGAATCCCATGGATGGGGGAGCCTGGTAGGCTGCAGCCCATGGGGTCGCTAAGAGTCGGACACGACTGAGCAACTTCGCTTTCACTTTTCACTTTCATGCATTGGAGGAGGAAATGGCAACGCACTCCAGTGTTCTTGCCTGGAGAATCCCAGGGACGGGGGAGCCTGGTGGGCTGCCATCTATGGGGTCACATAGAGTCGGACACGACTGAAGTGACTTAGCATAGCATAGCATAGCATAGTATTATATGTGAATACAATGCTCTTATTTTTGTTTCTCTGAATTTCTTAAATTTTCTCTGAATTTCTTAAAATTTCTAAAAGGAAACATCATTGTTGTTTAGTTGCTAAGTCATGTCCAACTAACTCTGTGACCCCATGCTCCTGGCAGCTTGTCAGGCTCCTCTGTCCATGGAATTTTCCAGGCAGGAATATTGGAGTGGGGTGGCATTTCCATCTCCAGGGAATCTTCTTGACCCAGAGATCGAACTCACATCTCCTGCATTACAGGCAGATTATTTACTGTTGAGCCACTGAGGTTATTTGCTTTTAAAATACTTCTCTAGGGATACTCAAAGCTACTTCTTTTCCTGTCGAGGACACTGGGCAGACCCTGGGGCCTCAGGCCTGGGTCGCAGGAGCCGCGTGGTGTTAGCTGTCCCCTGGCTGCTCCACATGCTACCAGAGGACGTGGCTCATGGCGTCCAGGTGCAGAGGGGCAGTAGAGGACTGTCCAACCTTGAGAAGGAGGGAGACGCTGACGCACGCTATCTGCCACAGGGATGCTGCAGCAAGCAAAACAAGCCTGTCACAGGAGAAAAAATACCACGTGACTCCACCTATGAGGTGCCTGGAAGAGAGGGGTGGCTGCCAGGGGCTGGAGAGGGGATGGGAAGTCAGTGTTTAATGGGGGACAGAGTCTCCGTTTGAGAAGATGAGAAAGCTCTGGAGGTGGATGGAAATGGCCGTGGCAGACAAGGTGAATGTACTTAATTGCCACTGACCTCTGTACTTCAAAATGGTTAAAATGGCAAATTTTATGTTATATATATTTGAACATGATTTTTTTAAAAAAGCACAATGTTGGAACCCATGAAATCCCTCAGGAGGAGGAGAGGTCAGGGGAGCAGTCCTCCTGACCCTGAAACATAGCATTGTAAAAGCTGTTTGAGAAAATGTACACAGGACATTCCAGCCAATTCTATTCAAGGTCATCTAACCAATCTGAAAAATCCCAGTTCAAGTCGAGTTTATCGTATGTGCCAAATACACACACAGTTGGTTTACCTTACTGCTCTTCCCTGGGAGGCAGAACCGCTAAACATGTGAGCATCAGTGGCAACTCAGACCCAGGATAAGACCTGCTACACACTTCGCCATTCCCATTTCATTCATCTTTACATGAACGTAAATTCTGCTTTTTGACATCAAGTGTCTCCAGTGATGAACCAGCAGCAGGTGAGAGGGGTGGGGTGAAGATCCAGCCAAGGATGGGAAGGACCTCCTAGATACCCCAAAACCTAACCAGGACTCTCCTTTCCACACTCTCCATACCCACTCTCCAAGGTTCACCCCCTCACAAGAGGTTTCCAATGAACACCAGAGTAACACTGAGGTCTTGTAAAAGCAAGAAGAAAATCTGCTCTCAGAAGGCATGTCTTCTAAGGATGGGAGCTCCTGGGCAAGAACCTCCACCAACAGCCACCCTCAAAGCCAGATATCGGCCATTCAAATGCAACTGGCCTGTTCCTTCTGTGTCACCTGCTACCCTGCCAACCAGTCTCACCAATCAGATCAGAGATGCCGAGGAGACAAGAGAAGGAGATACAGGAGGGAGAATTACAAACAGAAACTGATTTTTCAAACCCCAAAGCTTTTTCTGCACCCAGAGAAAAAAGATAAAACTTATCTCCATTAGACAGATTTTCAAAAAAACAAAAAACTGATGAATAAATACTCTATTTGAAACACTTCGGAAATCAGTATTTGAAAAAAAGAAATCCAGTGCTTCCAGCTGGAAAACATGATGATGAAGTAGAAACGATGGTCACAGAATCTAAGGGCGGCTTATTTTAGGAATTCTAGTACTGTAACTACCATAATAATATGTCAAAGGTAAGAATATTCTAAATTATAAATGAGATGTTTGATAAAATTCAATAGTGATACCTGATTATTAAAATTTCTTAGTAAAGCAGTTAAAAAAAAAAAAAAAAAAAGAATCTAAGGGCAAAAGTCCTCCATCCTGGACCTGAAATGCTTTTGCTTACGGGGTGTGTGGTTAAAGAACACTGGAGGCCGTGGCCTCAGGGCATCACTGCTATCTTACATCTGGCTCCTGCATCTCTCAGTGGGCCAGGCTGAGTCACCAGGTTGTGGGCCACCGCCTTCCTCCCATCTGCCAGACATCCAACACCTAGAACACAGGAAGCCACGGCATTCCCAAACAACCTACTCAGAGAGTGCAAAGTGCTGTGACCAGTGGTTCCTTGCAGACCCAGAATTCTGTCCATGCCCATCATTCTCGGAGAAAATATACTTCTTAACCATAACAAAATAGTTTCTAAAGGAAAAAAATCACACATATGATGGATGAGTAAGAAAAAACATTTTAAACAAGAAAGGAAGATAAAGTCCTTTAAAGGCAAAATAAAAGGATTTGGTGCATTCATCAAAAGTTATTAGTAACATTTCAAAAAAGAGGAGAATCAGTACATTCCTATCTCTTTAAAGATAAAGAAATCAACTGTATAACAGTTAAGAACAAGAAACTCAGGTCAGTGCCACATCGATTTTAACTACTGGGTCAGACTGTAGCAAGTAGTTACATGTAGGACATATCCTGAAGACAGCTTCTCCCTCTCTCTTCAGTATGCCTGAAAGTCCAAGAGAACACTTGGTTTTATTAATATAAGACAACCCACAGGAAATCTCTCATTAATCCACACAGCAGAAATACATCCTATTATGATAATAAAGAAACATTTATTAGCTAACTGTTCTGTTCAGATGCTCCCCACTACACAGGTAAAGCCTGTCTCACATAGGAAGGAGCTGTGTTTGGGGCTTCTGACTCAGTGGGGAGAGAGGGGGCAGATCTAATGCAGATGTCTAACGCACACACAAGCTCCCAAGTTGAGGGCAGCTGGAACCTGTGCTGGGTGTTACACAGGCCTGGACTCCCTGGACTGACAGTGTCCCAGAAAGAAACACTAATAATCAAACTCTCTGTCACTATTAAAGCAAAATTTCATGCACTAACTTCCTGTTTTCAGGAGTTTGTAAGTTATTACTCTAACCCAACAGATAAACAAGCTGAAAAGCCAACAAGTCCTCTCAGATTGCTCAGAGAAGTGAAGTTACAGGGCAAACTGCTGCTCCCAAAACTGGGGAGACCAGCTGGTGAATACAGAGAATCACAACTTCCCAGAGCAGCAACCGGGGGGAGGCAGAGCCTGAGGAGGAAACCTGAGCTGCAGGATGAACAACTGGAGGCTCGCTGTGGATGAGTCGAGTGCTAAGGTCAGGGGTCCCCACACTCCCGTGAGTTTTACCTCCAGGAGCTTAACCAGGTTTCCCAGAGTGACTACTGGAGATAGAACCCCTCATGCCTCCAGTGGAGGAGGGGAAGGAGCTGTTCTGAAAGAGAAGGCGCACTCTGGTGGCTCAGCAGTAAAGGATCCACAGGCAATGCAGAAGATGTGGGTTCGTTCCCTGAGTCAGGAAGATCCCCTGGAGTGGGAAACGGCAACCCACTCCAGTAATCTTGCCAGGAAAATCCATGGACAGAGGAGCCAGATGGGCTTCAATCCATTTGGGCTGGAAGAGCTGGATATGACTTAACTAAACCACCATCTGTTGTTAGTAAGGCTTGCCCCCAAGAACTTGACCAACTGGGCTGTTATCAGAGCCTAATCAATCTGAAGGAAGGGAAATACCCAACTCCAGGGACTCTGACTATCCTGTTCCACCTGAGTGGGAGGAAAGCTGAGATGCATTTGTGAAATAGATGCTAGGGGTGTAGGCTCACTAGGAGACTGAGACCTGCCCACTATGGCACCAAAGGCTAGGTTATGGGAGCTCCTCTTACCCAGGACATCGTATCTGGCTTTTAAGAAAAAAATTACAAGACACACTGAAAAGGAAAAGGAATGCTTGAAGAGAAGCACCCAAATCAGACTCACATACGGCAGGATGTCGGAATTATCAGGCTGGGAATTTAAAGCAGCTATAATCAATATGCTAAGAGCGCTAACAAAAAAAGTAGATGAAATGAAGGAAAAAATGAATACCATGGGCAAAGAGATAAAAATTCTAAGAAAGAATTATAAAATAATGGTAGAGATCAAAACTACTAACAGAAATGAAGAATGACTTGGAGGGGACTGGACATGGCTGATGAGATGACCTCAGGGCTTGAGGATATGACAACAGAAACTTCCAAAATAAAAATCGAAGCTAAAAAACAAGACCAGGAAAAAAAAAAACAAACCCAAAGCAAAACAGAATACCTAAGAACTGTTGAATAACTACAAAAGGTGTAAGAGGTATAAGTGGTTCCACTTACAGAAAAAAGACAGAAAGGAATATAAGAAATATTTGAAGCAATAATGACTGAAAATTTCCTCATGTTAACTACAACAGCAAACCACAGATTCAGCAAGCTCAGAGAACACCATACAGGATATATACAAAAAACTCCACCCAAGCATACTCAAACTGTAGAAAATTAATCATAAAGAAAAAACCTTGAAAGAAGACACAGGGGGAAAAACAGCTTTACAGAAACAAAGATATGAATTACATCCAACTTCTCCTCAGAAACCATGCAAGCAAGAAGAGAGTACAATGAACTATTTAAAGGGTTGAGAGAAAAAAAATCATCAACCTAGAATTCTGGACCCTGTGAAATCTCCAAAAGTGAAAGGGAAATAAAGACTTTCTCAAATTACAAAAACTGAGGGAATATGTTGCCAGTAGACCTGCCTTGCATGAAGTGTTAGAAGAAGCTCTTCAGAGAGAAGGAAAATGATTTATGTCAGAAATGCAGATCACTATAAAGAAAGGAAGAGCATCAGAGAAGGGATAATTGAAGGTAAATTTACAACTTTAATTTTTCTTTTCTTCTTCTTAATTGACCTAACGGATATATTTGCTCAAAAATAATAATAGCCATCATATATTTGATTCTGTATGCTTATATATGCATTTATGTATATGACTAACATGTGTGAAATGAATGACAGTAATGATACAAAGAATGGGGGGAGAGATTCATAACATTTTACTGTTAGATACCTGTGCTGTGAAGCAGGATATTGTTGTCTGAAATTAAACTTGTATTATCTGTAATAAAATGTAAAAAAGGGAGAAAGTGGGATCATGTAAAATGCTTAATTAAAACTACAAAAGGCAGACAAAGAGTGGAAGAGAAAAGGACAAAGAACAAGAGCAAGGAACAGACAAGAATTACAAACATGGCAGACACTGGTACAATTCTATAATAATTACTTTACATTGTCAGGATCTAAATACACCAGTTAAAAGACAGACTCTCAGAATGCATAAAAAAAACAAGCCCCAACTACCTACATGTTGTGTACAAGAAATCTACTTTAAAGACACATATAAATGAAAAGTAAAGCGATGGAAAAAAATACTAATCAAAAGATGGCAGGAGGAGCTGTATTAGCTCAAACAGAACAAACTTCACCCCAAGAAAAGTTACCAGGAATAAAGAAGGGAAATACATAAGATGACATAATAATCCTTAATGTGTGTGTGCCTAACAAGAGCATTAAAACACATGATACAGAAACTAAGAAACCTGCAAGGAGGAACAGAATACATAGGTCAAAGAACAAATCTTAGTGAAATTAAAAAATATTCCAAATCAAATAAGAATGAAAATACAAGTTACCAAAATTTGTGTAATGCCGTGAAATCAGTGCATGACAAGAAAATGACAGCATTGAATACAATATGGAAAAGAAGAAAGATCTGAAATTAATCATCTAAGCTTCTACCTCAGAAAACTAGAAAAGGAGAATAAATCCTAAGTAAACAAAAGAAAATAAAGAATAAAAATTACAAAGCTAAGAAATGGGAAAGAATTCTAAAAACTGGTTCTTTGAAAAGAGCAATAAAATCAATAAGCCTCTAGTCAGGCTACCTATGAACAAATGAGAAAAGACACAAATTAGAATGTCAGAAATGAAAGAGGGTACATCAGTATACAGATCCTGTGGACGTTAAAAGGAGAATAAAGGAATACTATGAACACCTCTATGCCTGCAAATTTGATAACCTAGATGAATGGACTAATTTCTTGAAAGACATAATCTCCAAAACTAAGACAAGAAAAAATAGGCAATTTCAACAGGCCTATATCTATCTTAAAAATTGAATCAATAGTTACTAACCTCCTATAACAAATGGCACTAGACCCAGCTGCATTCATTGGTGAATTCTGCCAAACATTCAAGGAAGAAACTATACTAATTCTCTATAGTCTCTTCCAGAAGATAGAGGCAGAGAGAATACTTTATTTTACGAGGCCAGTGTTAACCCTAATAACAAAACCAGACAAACACATTACAAGAAAAAAAAAATTAAACCAATACTTCTTATGAATAAGTTGAATCCAACAATGTGTAAAAAAGAACTGTACACAATGACCAAATATGATTTATCCCAGGTATGCAAGTCTGGTTCAATATATGAAAATCAGTTAATGTAATCTACCACACTAAGAAGTTAAAGAAGGAAAATCCCATGATCATAGTTACAAATGCAGAAAAAGCATGTGATCAAATTCAACACTTGTTCACAATAAAAATTTTCAGCAAACTAAGAACAGAGGGGAAACTTCCTCAACTTGATAAAGAACATCTAAAAAAACCTTCACCTAACATCATATTTAATGGTGAGAAACAAAAAGCTTTCCTTCTAAGATCAGGAACAGGGCAAGAATGTCTTCTCTCATCACTCCCTTTTAATATCATACTAGAAGTCCCAGCTAATGCAGTTAAGACAAGAAAACAGAACAAAAGATATAATACAGATTGAGAAGGAAGAAATAAAACTGTCTTTGTTTGCAGGTGACATGATTATCTATGTAGAAAAACCAAAAGAATCAACAAAAAAACAATCCCTGGAACTGTTAAGTAATTACAACAATCCTTGCTATAATTGCAGGATATACAATAAATACACAAAAGTCAATTGCTTTCAGGGTGGGGCACACATGTATACCTGTGGCGGATTCATTTTGATATTTGGCAAAACTAATTATGTAAAGTTTAAAAATAAAAAAAAATTAAAAAAAAAGTCAATTGCTTTCCTATAGTAAATGAACAAGCGGAATTTAAAATTAAAAGCACAATACCATTTACATTGGTGCTAAGGTGCTAAGTCGCGTCAGTCGTGTCCGACTCTGTGCGACCCCATAGATGGCAGCCCACCAGGCTCCCCCGTCCCTGGGATTCTCCAGGCAAGAACACTGGAGTGGGTTGCCATTTCCTTCTCCAGTGCATGAAAGTGAAAAGTGAAAATGAAGTCGCTCAGTCGTGTCCAACTCCTAGCGACCCCATGGACTGCAGCGCACCAGGCTCCTCCGTCCATGGGATTCTCCAGGCAAGAGTACTGGAGTGGGGTGCCATTGCCTTCTCCCACCATTTACATTAGCACCCTCAAAATACAGATACTTTGGTACAAGTTTAACAAAATAGACACAAAAATTTATATGACCAAAACCAAAAATCTCTAATGAAAAAAATTTAAAAAGAACTAAATAAATGGATAGATACTCCATGTTCATGGATTGGAAAACTCAATATTGTCAAAATGTCAATTCTTACTAACTTGATCTGTAGACTCAACACAAACTAAATCAAAATCCCAGCAAGTTATTTTGTGAGTACCAACAAATTCTAAAGTTTATATGAAAAGGCAAAACAAAAAACCAGAAAGCCCAACACAAGATTAAAGGGAAAGAACAAAATTGGAAGACAAACATTATCCAACTTCAAGATTAAATCTAAAGGGAAAGTAGTATTGGAAAGAATAAACTGATAGATCTTTGGAACAAAGACAGCTCAGAAACAGACCCACATAAATATAGTCAACTGATTTTTGACAAAGGAATAAAGGCAATAACAAAACAATGATGGCCTATTCAATAACTAATACTGGAACTACTGGATATCTGTATGAAAGGAATAAAATTCTAGGCACAGACCCTACAACCTTAAACTCTTCTCAAAAATTAACTCAAAATGGATCACAGGCCTAAATATGGAACACAAAATAATAAAAATCCTAGAAGATAACACAGGAAAAAGAATCTAGGTAACCTTGAATATGGCAATGACTTTTTAGTTATATTGAAGGTATACTCTGTGAAGGAACTGATAAAGATAAACCTCATTAACTTAAACCTTTCTGCTCTGAGAAAGACACTATCAAGAGACTAAGAAGACAAGCCACAGACAAAGTGTTTGCATATTATATATCCAACAAAGGACAATTATCCAAAATACACAGAGAACTCTTAAAAGTTAACATTAAGAAAATGAACAACCCAGTTACAATGTGGGAAGAAGACTTAAACAGACATTTCCGCAATGAAATTGTACATGTGACAAATAAACATATCGTGGCTCTAGTGGCCAAGAACGCACCTGCCAATAAGCTATCACTTCCAGCCTAGTAGAAGGGCCAGACTAAAAACCGGGACAATACCAATTGCTGCTCAGGATGTGGAGCAACAGGAACTCTCATTCACTGCTGGCCGGAGTGCAAAATCGTACAGACACTTTGGAAGACAGTTTGGCAGTTTCTTATAAGTGTATTCCTGCCATATGATCCTTGTATTTACCCAAATGAATTGAAAACTTATGTCTACACACAAAAAATTGAACACAGATGTTTATAGCAGCTTTATTCATAGCTGCCAAACTTGGAAGCAAGCATGATCTCCTTCTGAATGTCCTTCCTAGCTGAATGGATAAATAAATTGATACATCCAGACAACAGACTATTCACAATAAAAACAAAAGGGTTATCAAGCCATGAAAAGACATAGATAAACGCTCAGTGCATGTTACTACGTGAAAGAAGTCAATGTGAAAAGGCTACATACTATTTGATTCCAAGTATGACATTATGGAAAATGCAAAAATCATGGAGACAGTAAAAGGACCAGTGGTTGCCAGGGCTTGGGGGAAGGAAGGATGACGAGGCAGAGCAGAGAGGATTGTTAGGGCAGTGAAACTACTGTATATGATCCTGTAGTGCTGCATGCATGGCACTGAATAGAGAACACCATGCTGCTGCTGCTGCTGCTAAGTCGCTTCAGTCGTGTCCGACTCTGTGCGACCCCATAGACGGCAGCCCACCAGGCTCCCCCGTCCCTGGGATTCTCCAGGCAAGAGCACTGGAGTGGGTTGCCATTTCCTTCTCCAATGCATGAAAGTGAAAAGGGAAAGTGAAGTCGCTCAGTCGTGTCTGACTCTTAGCGAGCCCATGGACTGTACCCTACCAGGCTCCTCTGTCCATGGGATTTTCCATGCAAGAGTACTGAAAGTCCTAAAATAAACTACGGACTTTGGGTGATTCTGATGTATCAGTGTTGGTTCATTGATTTTAACAAATGTCCCATTGTGGGGGGCGGGGGTGTTGATAGTGGGAGTGCCTGTGTATGGGGGCGAGGAGTATATGGAAACCTCTGTACACTCTGCTCAGTTTTGTTGAGAACCTAAAACTGCTCTAAAAAAAATTAAGTTTGTTTAAAAAAAATCAGTGAACTGATACATACCATCGTGTATTATTTTTAATTCTATTTTTTTCTTTCAAGAAATTTTGGTCACCTCCCAGTAAAGTCATTTCACAAGGCACTTGGGGCTTGAAGGAAGGCAGGAGAATGCTGCTCTAGGGTAGTGTCTCCACTGCCTTGCGAAATCCATTCTCTACCCGCAGGAGACTTGCTCCAAATGCCACATCCAGCTCATTCACTAGGGGCAAGACAGGTCCGCACCCCCCCCCCCACCCCCGCCCCCACCAGCAGCCCAGGCTGGCCTGGCCCTGGAGGCGGCTGCCGTACCTGGAGGGAGGGTCTCCATGCTGTGTGCCTTCTCATCCCCGTTGCTGTGATGAAGGTCTTTCTTTTTAATTGGGTCAATGTCATTCCAGTCCTCCTGGGAGAGAAAAGACACCAAATGAGTTGACAGGTTCCTGGAGCACACTTCCATTCATCAGGTCAATAAACAGTGAATCTTTCTAGGCAAGTGGACGGTGGGGACACAGCAAGGTGACATCTCCCATCTACAGGATCGCACCCCAGACCTGCTCAGTGGTGGAGACCCAAGGACAGAAGTGTGGGACCTGCTTTTCTTTCTCCATTTGCTATGTATAACACTTATGTATTGAAAGAAATACTCTGGAGACTTCGGGAGGGTGGAGAAGGGAGACAGGGAAACTAGATTAAATAAGAGAATTCAATAGTGGCTAAATCAAAGCCATTAAAATCAGGGTAGCTCTCAGGATGCCTTCTACAGCTTAAGGGTACCATAGGACCAGAGTCTCCCTCGGGCAACTGAACCAGGCTCAGAGATTATTAAATGATTTCTGTAATTCTACTGAATAATAGTGGAGGGAGGGGAAAGGATGGCCGAGCTTTCCTTCTGGCTAATAGGGCTACAAATTAAGGGCTTAATGTAAAACCAGATGATAGAAGCTCTGGCAGAATTTATTCAACTCATCTGCACAAACAATTTACTCTAATCTATCAATATTAATCAAGCTAAATAACAACCTCATGACCACAGAGCTAAATATATTTTTCAACCACTTGGGACCTGGTTTCTGTGAATACCGTAAGGTTTCTGTATACACCCCCAAATCAGCAATACCCCATGGCTTGTAATCCTCCCACACAGACAGACATCTGTGGGCCAAGCCATCACCAACTGGCCATTTCCCCAGCAGATGCTATGAGGATGCCGTCTCCCTCAGGGGAAACCCAGCCTGTCTTGCTTGGATTTGTTCAGCCAGCATTCCTCCAGCCAGCGAGGACTGTGTGACCGCCAGACAAATTTTGGCTCTAAACAACGTAAAGTGAGATCTGCAGAAAGAGTAATTCTCAGGGGCTGGGCCAAATCAGACATGTTTCCCTAAATGCAACTGGCTCTGCCAGTAAGCTGCATTTTTACTCAAAAGGTAGAATAGTTAGAGTAATTGAGCCTAAGCCTCCTCCTCTGGAGGCCAGCTTGTCCTTCAGTTGCTTTTGAGATTTAATGAAGCTGGTTTATCCCAGCAAAGGAGGGATCGTGGGGGAGGAACGTACCACCCACTTATCACAAGGCCTTCTCAGGCCTCCAAGTGCTATGACTTTTGAAGATCCTAGCTTCCCTTGTGGCTCAGCTGGTAAAGAATCCACCCGCAATGCGGGAAACCTGGGTTCGATCCCTGGGTTGGGAAGATCTCCTGGAGAAAGGAAAGGCTAACCACTCCAGTATTCTGGCCTGGGGAGTTCCAAAGACTGTATAGTCCGTGGGGTCTCAAAGAGTCGGACACGACTGAGTGACTTTCACTTCAGCCCATTCTGTAACGAATGAATTAAAATGCATCTGGACCCCGTCTGGGCTTCCCAGGTGGCCCTAGTGGTAAAGAACGCGCCTGCCAACGCAGGAGACGTAAGAGACTAAGAGACGGAGGATTGATCCTTAGGTCAGGAAGATCCCCTGGAGGAGGGCATGGCAATCCACTCTAGTATTCTTGCCTGGGGAATCCCATGTGACAGAGGAGCCTGGCAGGCTACAGTCCATAGGGCTGCAAAGAGTTGGACACGACTGAAGCAATTTAGCACGCACAGCATGTACTCCATTTAAATACTTTTTGCTGCAAAAAATTTTTTGAAGGATATTTATATTTTGACTTTTGAGATTACTTGATTATAAATAAACTTTCAATTTACTATTGGCAAAGATTTCAAGACAATCTTGGCAACTGCCAGGGAGAGAATCTGACCTCTCTCTGCCTTCACAATATAAAGAGACATGTGAATACCAAATCCAGCAAGTAATGAAGCTACCAGAATCATACTGTGTAGACTTTTAATTAATTGAGCTTTATTAATTTTTGTTTTGTAGCTTGGTGGTAACATTTTGTGGCTAATAACTTTTTCCCACGGGCATCAGGCCTACTACACACACTGGCTAACCAATCATACCATTTAACCTTGTACTTGAATAAAATCAAACGTAAACAACAACAAAAAGTGAATTGCTGCTGGTGCGGCCACCATGCTGTAATGTTCACCAAATCAACATTTGTAAGTCAACCATCGATGTTTTCTTAGAAAATAAACATCATCTTCTTCGCACAAACGAGATTGACTAGTCCGTATGTAAAACTCCCTGACCTGTATCTACTCTTCCCCGCTTCATCCCAGCCATGTGGCAACGAACCAAGCCCACCATAGAACTGAGGCCAAAGATGAGGGCCGACTATATAACGAGGGTACCGCAAAGTCCCAGCAGGGGACGGGATGCTAAGCACCACTGACGAGCACCTACGCACCAGGCACTGCAGGAGGATACTTTGTCATCCTGGCAACAAGTCTGCCATTTTATTAGTCCTATCCAACAACAGGGACACAGAAGATCAGAGAGGTTAAGCACACTGTCCAGGTTACACAGCGGGCAAGCAGCTCAAGTTGGCCCTTCAGAAAGCAGGAGGGGATGGCCGGCTAGGGCCCAGTTGGAACCAAGTTACAAGAGCCCGATTCTCACAGTGTCACAAAAATCCAAGAATACGTTTCTAGGGAGTCATCCACAAAGGACCGTTCAGTCCTGCTGCTGCTGCTGCTAAGTCGCTTCAGTCGTGTCCGACTCTGTGCGACCCCATAGACGGCGGCCCACCAGGCTCCCCCGTCCCTGGGATTCTCCAGGCAAGAACACTGGAGTGGGTTGCCATTTCCTTCTCCAGTGCATGAAAGTGAAAAGTGAAAGTGAAGTCGCTCAGTCGTGACCAACTCTTGGCAACCCCATGGACTGCAGCCTACCAGGCTCCTCCGTCCATGGGATTTTCCAGGCAAGAGTACTGGAGTGGGGTGCCATCGCCTTCTTCGGTTTAGTCCTGCACTCAAAGTCAAAAAGTACAAATCACCACATTGACTACTTGCTCCTAGAGGAGGGTGGGGAGGGGGAGGAGGGGACAAAGAGGAGGGAGAAGGGAAGGGAGGAGGAGCACTTCGGCCGCTAACACTCACAGGGCAGTTGCTAGGGGCTGAAGCCCATCCTAGACCCTGCCCACATGTCCATCCTCAGTCTCAGTCTACTGATGAGAAAGAAGGCTGAGGCACCAATCATGGAGTCAGAGCACACTGCAAGGCTGGAGTCCAGCCCAGAGCTCAGTCTCAAACCTCCCTGTGCCCCACCCTTAGAGAAGACAGCTCCCCTCTACCACCACAACAGTCAAAACTAGAGAAAAACAGTGCATTTCCTATTCCCCTCAGGACATGACAGGGCACTGAAAAGTCCTCTCGGTCGGGCTGGCCCATCGGAGCCACTGGCTGAGATGACGCCCACACAACTGCCTGCCGCAGGTCTGCCCATTCACAGCTGTCACCACCCCATGTTGCTGCTGGACATTTGGGAAGGGCTGAGGGCAACCCACTCCAGTACTCTTGCCTGGAGAATCCCACGGACAGAGAAGCCTGGTGGGCTACAGTCTATGGGCTCGCAGAGAGTTGGACACGACTGGAGCAACTTAGCGCACACAGCACGAGGGTGCAGGGACACCCACCTGGGGCCATCGTGACCCGTGCCTGGGGCCGCTGCCCCTCAGCAGAGTCCAGACCAGACCCCACAAGAAAAACGAGGAAACAGAATGACAGGGAGGAGATTTGAGACTTGTGTTGTGGAAATGTCGCTCTGGCTGTGGTGAGGGAGGAATTGGAGGGGGTGGGAGACGGGCCCGGAGGCCAGAAGGTGAGGCGGCTGGGGTGGGGGCACTGCTGGGGGGCCGCAGGTGGGAGGGAAGTAGCACGGGGACAGTCATCCACAAGACACGTGGGGAAGTCATTAGGGTAGGGCAGGGGTGGCACTAGGAAGGAAGAGGGGGCTGTCCTGGAGATGCTGGGTTACCCCAAGACACCACAAGCAGGAAAAAAAGATGGGAGGAAGGCGACCAGAGTGAGGACACAGTCCAGGGTGGCAGGAGAGGCTGGCATGCCAGGGATAGGCCAAGACACATGGCGTGCTGAGATGAGGCCTGGCCTGTGAGCCAGAGCCCCGGGTTCTGGCCACGGTTTTGCTTTGCTGCTGGTGGGGTCTGAGTAAGAAGCCTGCCTCCTTGAAGATGGGGATGTGGGGCTAAGGCACTGGAGGGCCCCTGGGAGTCCCAGGGAACAGACCCAGGTATGAGCACTTGATCACATGTCCTGCCTATAATCCACTAATGGTCAATACCTAAAAGCAACACAGGCCCTTTCAAGGCAAAGGATGGGGGTGGTCTCCAGCACATTTCTTTGTACCCATAGCACCCAGCATGGTGGTAGTCTTAGGGTAACTGCTCAATAATAAATGCAATCGAAAAAAATCCTCACTCTATTTACTCAGATTAATTTTACTGGCTTTGCTCACTTTCCAGAGGAAACCTTTCATTACAACCATCCCCCTCATACGTTTACACATATCATAAGACATACACACATCAGTGGAGGCTCTATTTAAAAACAGAAACGCACTGAATAGAATCAGAGTGGCTCCTTCACCCAGGATCTGCTGGTATCCAGGATGTGCCACCGGTGAAAATGACGCATGGACAGACAGATCCTCTTTGCAGTGACAAGCATAAACTGCTCAGGTTAGTGGAGTGATGATGTGGTTTGATGCTGGCTGGGCCAAAAGTTGCAGAGAATCCAAAGCCTGTGATCCGACCCATAAGTCTGCTTTTATTTCCCAGGATGCAGCTCCATCTCTGCTGTGCTCCTCCTGCCCAAAGAGGGATGCTGACATTGACTATGTAATGACTCATCCACACACGGAAGATGCTGCAGATACAGGCACACCAGGCGAGCTTGGTGGTTCTAAATGAAAGCGACATTCTGTCAGGAAATGGGACCCAAGGACTAGGATTCTCTGCTGACCAGACTGAGGGGATGCCACTGGCCTGGCATGACTTCATCGTTTGGATGAAACCTTGGATACACTCACATGCAGCACCAGAAAGATGCAGAAGGCACTGACCAGGGCACTGAGACTCTCTCCCTTTTCAGATGGCATTTGGCCAGATACTGCATACACTAACTCCTGCCCTCCTCACTGACTTACCTGGCAGGTAGTTATTACTATTAGATACTTGAATTTGGTTAGTTTTCAGTCCAAAAGCTCAAGGTATGCATTACTCTTACAAATGCATACAGCAGAAGCAGTCTATTGCCTGAAACACAAGTGGAATTAAATCAGGCCAGGAGTGAGATCAAATGAAAATAAACAACTGAAAAATGTCTATTTATCTACCATAATTAAAGAGTATGGCAGCCAAAATCCATCCTATTTCTAAGTAGATAAAGGAGCAATGACTTTTAACAAAACGACATCAGTTTCAGAAACAGTAAATCCAATAGGTGGGTTTGTTGAATAGTTATGAAAATTAAGGATAAATAGGCTTAGCTATTAAAATAACTTTCTGCACTATATTTCCAATGTGATCTGTCTCTGTTTCAAAATAAGAGGAAATAAATAAAACGTGGGCTTGGTGTTTGCCTGAGACAAAGCGTCAGTCTTGGTGGTGGGGGGCTGGGCCAAGGGGGAGCAGGGATGGGGGCTTGCACAGAGGTGGGAAGCAGCCAGTGTCAGGCGACCCCTGAGGCTCAGCAGACAGCCACCACCTTGCTAAGGGCCCTAGGCCAGCCCTCATGTCCCAGGTGGGGGGACAGCCAGAAGGGTGGGGTGACTTCTTGTTGTTACCAGCCGCTGCCAAACAGATCCCCTCAAAACTTAGTAACTTAGGGAAAAAACACTTAATACCTCACACACCGTCAGAAGGCCAAGGATCTGCCTGCTTCTGGCCCACAGTCTCTCACGAAGCAACACGGCAGCCGGGGCTGTGGCCATCTGAAGGTCAGACGGGGCCCAGCGCTACTTCCAGTGAGCAAGCTGGGAGGGGAGAGGGGCGGGAGAGGGGACCCCAGGCCCAGCCCGGGAACTGCATGCGGTCACAGCTTCTGGTCATCCAGGAGAGGTGAGCCAACAGTTCAATCCACACTCCAGAGGGGGGCCCAGACCCCTTCTGAGCGGAGGCAGGCACAGACGAGGCCACTTCCCACAGACTGACAGAACACTGCAGCACCCCAGCGGCCACTCACACGTGCAAGGCTGTGCAGCGAACTGTCACTCCACCGCACACTGACCTCTTCACCACCACCCAACACAGAGACTATTCCCCCGTGGTAACATGTGTGAATTATGAACCACCACCAAAACAAACATGCCTATACATACAAGACCAGATAACAAAGAATAAACATACATGGCTAAACCATCAAAGGCTGCCTTCATAAAGTTTAAATGCCTAATGCAATATTTGTTAGCAAAGGTAAAAACATCACTGGGCAGGAAAAAAAGAAAATAAACAGGTTGTTTTCACTCCCTCCCTACTGAAATACATTTTGTCACCATTAAATTCCTTCAGCTGACTAGACCGTATGCTCAGAGGCAGATCAAGTTACCAAAAATACCACCTGAAGGACTTCTTGAATCTTTTCTCATCAAATGTCTACTTTTCACTGTTATTTAATGACTGTTCAGTAATTGCCACCACTAGGAACAACATTCTAGTTTGGGGGGAAAAAAAGCCAGGTTACCAGATGTGTTAAAAAGATGTTCTATTTCCACAGCCCATTTCTTTTTTTTTTTTTTAATTTTAGTTTTTATTTTTTTTTTTTAATTTATTTTATTTTTATTTATTTTTTAATTTTATTTTATTTTTAGACTTTACATAACTGTATTAGTTTTGCCAAACATCAAAATGAATCCGCCACAGGTATACATGTGTCCCCCATCCCGAACCCCCCTCCCTCCTCCCTCCCCATTCCATCCCTCTGGGTCGTCCCAGTGCACCAGCCCCAAGCATCCAGTATCGTGCATCGAACCTGGACTGGTGACTCGTTTCATACATGATATTATACATGTTTCAATGTCATTCTCCCAAATCTTCCCACCCTCTCCCTCTCCCACAGAGTCCATAAGACTGTACTATACATCAGTGTCTCTTTTGCTATCTCGTACACAGGGTTATTGTCACCATCTTTCTAAATTGCATATATATGTGTTAGTATACTGTATTGGTGTCTTTCTTTCTGGCTTACTTCACTCTGTATAATAGGCTCCAGTTTCATCCACCTCATTAGAACTGATTCAAATGTATTCTTTTTAATGGCTGAGTAATACTCCATTGTGTATATGTATCACAGCTTTCTTATCCATTCATCTGCTGATGGACATCTAGGTTGCTTCCATGTCCTGGCTATTATAAACAGTGCTGCGATGAACATTGGGGTACACGTGTCTCTTTCCCTTCTGGTTTCCTCCGTGTGTATGCCCAGCAGTGGGATTGCTGGATCATAAGGCAGGTCTATTTCCAGTTTTTTAAGGAATCTCCACACTGTTCTCCATAGTGGCTGTACTTGTTTGCATTCCCACCAACAGTGTAAAAGGGTTCCCTTTTATCCACACCCTCTCCAGAATTTATTGCTTGCAGACTTTTGGATTGCAGCCATTCTGACTGGTGTGAAATGGTACCTCATAGTGGTTTTGATTTGCATTTCTCTGATAATGAGTGATGTTGAGCATCTTTTCATGTGTTTGTTAGCCATCTGTATGTCTTCTTTGGAGAAATGTCTGTTTAGTTCTTTGGCCCATTTTTGATTGGGTCATTTATTTTTCTGGAATTGAGCTGTAGGAGTTGCTTGTATATTTTTGAGATTAGTTGTTTGTCAGTTGCTTCATTTGCTATTATTTTCTCCCATTCTGAAGGCTGTCTTTTCACCTTGCTAATAGTTTCCTTTTTGTGCAGAAGCCTTTAAGTTTAATTAGGTCCCATTTGTTTATTTTTGCTTTTATTTCCAATATTCTGGGAGGTGGGTCATAGAGGATCCTGCTGTGATGTATGTTGGAGAGTGTTTTGCCTATGTTCTCCTCTAGGAGTTTTATAGTTTCTGGTCTTACGTTGAGATCTTTAATCCATTTTGAGTTCATTTTTGTGTATGGTGTTAGAAAGTGTTCTAGTTTCATTCTTTTACAAGTGGTTGACCAGTTTTCCCAGCACCACTTGTTAAAGAGATTGTCTTTAATCCATTGTACATTCTTGCCTTCTTTGTCAAAGATAAGGTGTCCATATGTGCATGGATTTATCTCTGGGCTTTCTATCTTGTTCCATTGATCTATATTTCTGTCTTTGTGCCAGTACCATACTGTCTTGATGACTGTGGCTTTGTAGTAGAGCCTGAAGTCAGGTAGGTTGATTCCTCCAGTTCCATTCTTCTTTCTCAAGATAGCTTTCACAGCCCATTTCTTAAGAGTACATTGCCAAGCTAAGAACAGAAAACTGCTAAGCAGTTTGCTTGAAAGCAAATTTTAAAGAGTGGATGTAGTTTTCTGTTGAAGACCTAGATCCCTAACCCCAGAACTCTCCCTCCAAAGTGATCACAGCATAACTGCAGAGTCCTCTAAGTGTTCAGGTGGCGGCCCCCCAGGTGGTGCAGGGAGCGGTCAGGCCTTCTCACCAGAGGATGAGGAAGCCGCTGACACAAGGAAATGTATCTATACCTTCTACCTCAGACCCAACATGCAACATGGAAACACCTCTATCCAAGCCCCTGAAAGGACATAGCTGGCAGGGCCCCCGCGAATTGTTACATCATTTAAACTCTGAGTCCATGTTCACTGACAACATTTAACCTCCTTCTCCCACTATGAAGACCCAGTCTTTATTCCTCTTTTAATTATCCTACTCCAACCACTAAACTTCCTCCTTTCTGCCCATAACGAGCTCATTCTTGGACTTGTCAAAATATATTCGTATGTTATTCATATGTTATCTCGTATGTTATACTCCCAAACCTGTGGTTGATGTTGTTTAGTCGCTAAGTCATGTCCGACTCTTTGGCGACCCCACAAACTATAGCCCACCAGGCTCCTCTATCTCATAGGATTTCCCAGGCAAGAACACTGGAGTGGGTTGCCATTTCCTCCTCCAGGGGAATCTTCCTGACCCAGGGACTGAACCTTCATTTCCTGCATTGGCAGGTGGATTCTTTACCACTGAGCCACCAGTGAACCCCCCTTAAACATGTAACTTCAGCTTAATCATGAGAAAAACACCAGACAAACCCCAAATGAGGGATATTCTACAAAATCTCTGACCAGGCCTCCTCAAAACTATCAAAGTCATCAAAACAAGGCAGGCAGGAAACCATTACAGCCCAGAGGAGCCTAAGGAGATACAATGACTTAATGAAATTGGTACCTGGACAGGCTGTTGAAAGAGAAAGAGGACATTAAGGAGAAACTCAGGAAATCTGAGTAAAGTAGTTAACAACAACATTATCAATACTGGTTCTTTAATAATAAGGGAAACTGGTTATAGTTGGCATGGGAACTCTGTACTATGCTCCCATTTTTTCTGTAAATCTAAAATTGCTCTAAAAGTAAAGTGTGCACATAGATCTTACACCTACATAAAAGGAAAATAATCACATTAAACACTCCTGTATTTATCAGTCATGTATTTCTAGGGCATCTGTCCATTTTAAATGGCAATGTTAAGCCCTCTCCACATCCTTCAGGGAACTAAGGTGTGAGTCAGCATTTCCTGATTTTAAAGCCAATTTTGTAACGAGACACACACCTAGGAGCAATCTACTTCGCACCACAATCCTCTTCCAAAGCAATCAATCCCCTCCCCCCGACTAAAGCAGCAGGTGGCCCAGGTCAGAGGGAGCACAAGTAGGACTATTAACATTCCTTATTCTCGAAGGAGTTTATGATGCAAGACAGCTCTTGGGCCGGGTCCTAAACATCCATGGAGTGGATGATGGAGCAGAGCCTACAGGTGAGCTGAGTGCCTGCCATTTACGGCCTCATTCTCTATCACGTGGGCTGATTCCACCTCTTTCTTCTGTAAGCAGAGAAACAAATGGCTTCTCCTGTTAGGAGTCTGCACACAGCCCCTTCTTAACTGCTGCTTCTCTTCCTGTTCTTCACATTAGCTGAAGCAGAAAACTTGACTCAAAAATGTCTTTTTAAAAAAAAAAATGAGTTTTAAAAAGATTTTCCCCCATGACTTATGAATAAGTCAATTTTTTTTTTAATGTTAAAAATAATTCCCAACAGATGAAGAAAAAAGTGGCAGGAGAGAAGTTACAGAAGCAACTGCCCGGCCAGCACCGAGCGGCACTGCAGTGAGAAGCAGGGACACCCTCATAGGCCTCAGGTCACTGCGCGCTCCCCTCCACCTCCAGGAGCCACACCATGCCACCACCCTTCTGTATGCTCACCTCCCCCACTGCGGGACCCAACCTCAGGGTCAATGCTCTAGAGGCAAAGGGGCTTCCCCACTTGTTTGGGCTCCCAGCTGGATGAGGGCGCATAGAACTGGCTGCAATACCACCTTGTAACCAGTAGGTGTCACCGGCCCGCACTTCATCCCCACCACTGGTCCTCACCCCAGGGGTCCCGGTCCGCTCAGTTCCAGGGAACCACCTGAGTCAGAACTGGCTCCAGGGAGGGATGACTGAGACCCTCCATGGACTCCAAATCTCGGGTCTGTTTTGAAGAGCGTATGCAGGGGAAAATGTTATGTGAAGGACTCCAAAGGAACCCAGGGTTAGAAACTTAAATGGAAATTTTGTAATTAATTTTTCCCCCTTCTATAATCACAAATCATCACGGAGTCAGAAATTCCTGGCAGTAAGCATGCGGGCACCGACTCTCTGGGTATCATTCATGGACGACCACCCCACAGGAACACACAAATGCCCGCCAAGGTGGATACGGGGACTTGGGGGAGAGTCCTAGTTCAAGGACAATGTGGATGTTGACCCACTTCTCTTCTGTGATAATGAGAGTCAGAGACCTAGATGTGGGGAAAAAGGCAAGTGTGGGACAGTCAGGGGAGGGGAGGGAGCCTTCCCAGAGCTGCCCTGGGAGAGGAGAGGGAGGGGCGCCCAACACAGCCCACGGCCAGACCAGGTCCAGCAACCTGAAGGTGGGAGGAGGAGGTGTTTGAAGGATATTTGAAAATTTGTATCAAGGTCGGCAGGTAAAATGAAGGTGACCACATGGATTTTAAAAAAAATAAAACTAGTGGATGTGGCTAGAGGGCCAGAAATACCATGTAGGATGCACATCTCAAAAGATGTATGTCATATGCAACCAAGAAATAAACTCGGGAGCATCTCAGTGAGATGTGGGGAGACATTTGCTAAAGTTTCTAGCAAATGAGCAACAGTAAATGGGAACTGTACAGCATTTTTATTAATTTAAAACTTACATGTCCTCATTAACCTTCTCTTGATTTATAGTTCAGTGGCTAATTGCCATGTGAGTATCACCCAAAGAGTTGGACACGACTGAGCGACTGAACTGATTACCCAAAAAGTCCAAAAGGGTTGTCCTGTATCTATTTTTCCCAAAAGGTCTTTATTCATTTCAAATTCCTCTTTCAGAATGAATTTGTGCCAACAGCACACTCATGCCCCGTTAGCCCACTTCACAGACAAGTGACCCCTGGGAACGGGGGTTCATGTGGTACTCTGGAGTCTGGATTCCATTCGAACCCGTTGTAAAATGTTGGTTTTGCCACAGCTCCAAGTTTTTTTCTAAAAGATGATTGAGACCACATTACAGAATCCAGATGGAGCACCCCTAATGTCAATAAGCTGTGGCAGGACTGCACAGAGAGACCCGCCCCCAAGAGGAGCAGGGAAGCCAGCCTACTGGGCAGATTCCAGGGTGCTTGCTGTGTGCCTCTCCCGCTCATGTTCTGCATGGGGCAAGGTGCACAGCCCCTGCCAGGGACAGGGAGCTGGATTCTTTATCTCTGGCACACTTGTTTACATATCCATATCCATTGTTTACATATCCATTCTCTGCCTGGGATGTCTTCCGCACAATTCCAGTATGTGTTATTACAACATGGGCTAAAAATGTCTCACTATCTTATTTAAAAGAAAAAGGACTGGGTGTAAATTAGTTGAATTTGACTGGAAAGTAATTTGGCGCCATGTATCAAGACAGGTTCTGGAAAGACACAGAACCGTTAAGCTGAGAAATCTCGTTTCTGTGAATTTATACTCATGAACTAACCCAAAATAAGGAACAAATTTTATACATGGATGTTGCAGCATTGTTCATAAAAGAAAAAAAGAAGAAACTTAAAATATTCACTGACAGGTTGGTTAAATTATGTCACAGCCCCTCAGAAGAATATTAGGCAACCATTAAGAATTATAAAGACCACCCAGTTATATGCAAAATGCATATAATACATTAAATGAAAATGTAGGAGACAAAATTTTATGTATACAATGAAACAAACTATAAAAAAAAGTATCCATATAGATAAGCCTGGAATGAAATGCACTGAAATAAACATGGTTGTGTTGAGAGTGGAGAATGATGCGTGTTGTCTCCATGTCTTAAACTTTCTGTCATATTATTAAATTACTTTCATGAATAATAAATTTTAACACAGGCATGTTTAGGTTGGAACTTGAAACCTACCCAATATTTCATATCAATAACGCATCAGGCCCACACCTGGCCTGAGGCTACGAAAGCTGCCCAAGATGGCACAGGAGCTGCTTCCAGAAACAGGTGTGTGCCTGGCCCTGCGTTCACGGTGTGTGGTTGAAGCACTACTCCAGAGCCCACGCAGGCCGCCCCTGCCCTGGAGTTGGGGAGGACTGAGAGGGCGTGCTGGCCTGGGCAGGGCTCGGTGCTGCCAGACTCTGCTCCTGCAGGCCTGCTGAGGACCCAACTCCTCCGGGTCCAGCCCTTTCCTTCTGAGTGTTTTTTCCCAAGAAACTGGTCAACAAAAGACTGAACTGATCCTGTGTGCTTGCGGCCACAGCTGGCACTGATCTGTCAAACAAAGGGGGAGCTGGACCTTCTCATGAGTTCCCTGGCAACTACATGCAGAGACCACAGCCCATTGTTCTTCCAGGCCCGTCAGTGACTGTCCTGACAGAGGACACGGAGGTGGGAATCACAATGACAGGGGCGCCGCCCCCACAGAGCTGACGCTCACTGAGAGATCCCAGTTCACGGGTCCTGGGGCAGCCGTGTGCATGTGTCCCCGCCACTCTTCACACGCCCTTGAGGAGCAGGGTTAATGTCCACAGTGAAAAGCAAGAAACCTGAGAACCAAAGAGACTGAATCAAGAGCAAGAAGCCAACGGGCAGTGAAGGCACGAGAGTTCACACTCTGTCCACAAGGCCAGGCCAGCCCTGGGTGGTCTGACCGTCCCCTGCCCTTCGGGGGCAGGCCTGGTTCAGCGGCCTGACTGACTGGCCTCGCCTGAGACGGGATCCACAATAACTCGGAGGAACCCACCCTTGTCTTCCCTTATTCAACTTAAAAAAAGTTATCATTTTACAGTTATTTTTTTTTCCCAAGGCTGCTTTTCGTGCCCACATGTTTTATCTTGCTTAATTATAAGGAGAAAAACGGTATGAAGGTGATTTGCTGCATGGAACTCAGGCTTCACAGGCAAATTCAGATTCCTGCTCTGGAGTTCATTCAGTAGGAATCACGACTGCTACCCACGGGGACACTGCAGGAATGAAGGGAGACACGTGCAGTGAACGCTAAAGCCTGACATACTACAGGCTCTCAATACGTGAGCCCCCATCCCACATCACAGGCCTAGATGTTTAAGGCACTTCATTTTACAGCAGAGAAAAGTGAAGCGCACACACACAGAAGTTATCCAAGATCCCACAGTTAAAAAAGTCATGAGACTTCTATCCATTGCAGACCCAGAGTCTATAGAATTCAAGAATCACCACCAGGATATGCCAACTGCATGGAATTTGTTTAAGCAGTGCTTGCCTCTCATCACTAATGTATGTTAAAGTCTGAGAGTTTAACCACCTCTTTTGATATAGTTATTTCTAATTAAGATTTTAATTTAATGTTGAGTTTCAAAGAGCCAGTTTATCTCTTAATTTACTCTCTACACCCCAAAGATTCATGTATACATTGGCTTTGAAACTAGAAAAACTAGATTCAAATCCATGTTCCAGAACTTTACAAATTATCAATCTTTCTAATTCTCAGTAGCATATATCCAGAATGCTGGACGTTGAGAGGTTTAAAGAAAGTAAATGTGAAATACTTTGAACACAGTAGAGCTAACACCTTGAGGATGTGTTGCTGCTGCTGCTGCTACTTCTGCTAAGTCGCTTCAGTCGTGTCCGACTCTGTGCGACCCCACAGACAGCGGCCCACCAGGCTCCCCCGTCCCTGGGACTCTCCACGCAAGAACACTGGAGTGGGTTGCCATTTCCTTCTCCAATGCATGAAAGTGAAAAGGGAAAGTGAAGTCGCTCAGTCGTGTCTGACTCTTAGCTACCCATGGACTGCAGCCTACCAGGCTCCTCCGTCCATGGGATTTTCCAGGCAAGAGTACTGGAGTGGGGTGCCATTGCCTTCTCCAGTGAGGATGTGTTGGACCAGATGAATTAAGCGCCAGAAAGAACTCATTAAAGTCAGTGGGCCTTACATGGGTGTGAAACACAGAAGAGTTTACTTGAAGCAAATCAAGCAGAACATGCAAACACACTCTGACTCATGTGCAAAGAGGCCTAGGAAACAGCCCTATAATCCCGGATCCCGCCAGCAAAACCCATAACTGGGGAGTGCCAGGGTTTGTTTTTCAAGAAATTCTGCTGGTGAGCATCTCCAAAAGTTTATACCTCCTATCTTTCAAAAGGGAGTGGGTGGCTTAAAATAAAAAATCTAAATAGAAACACCAAAGAAATGGAACATCAAGACTGTGGAAATGAGGAAGCACATTTGAATTCTCATCTTGAGCTTTCCAAAGACAAAAGTAAACAAAGTAACATAAAGAAGAATTACGATGTGATGAGAAGTTGTCAAAGGTGAGGAATCTGCCCAAGGTGAACAGGACATGATCAGGTAAGAACCCATTCAGATCAGAGACTCCTATCCCTCGTGAAGCCCTAAGTACCTTAACACAGACTGCATTTCTGGTGGCAAATCCTAAAATTTGTCATGAAAGGAATGGATTTGGAGTCACGGGTGGTGGTAGATTAAAGTGTCTGCATTTCTTTGCTGCTCCTCTCCAGGGTGCTGGAGTGCACGGCCCCAAGCCGCCTGGACCCTGGCCCTGGGACTTACTGTAGCTCACTGGGCGGCAGCAACTCAGAGAGCAAGATAGGCTCGTCATCCTGTTCTCCGGCCGCCCCTCCGAACTCGGCCCTATGGCCCGCAGGCATAAGGAAGCAGCCCGGGTCCTGGAAAGCCAAGGTGCCCCAGAAAGCAACTAGCAAGGCCTGGGGCAGGCAGGTGGGGCCAGCTTGGCCAGCCGGCAACCCAGCTGTCCCTTGGCTGAATGAATACATACAACCCGCGGGGAGCACAGTCAACCCGAGGGCTGCAGGAAGTGAGAAACCACCCCTGTTTCGGGGTGGTGGGCTCGGCAGCAGCAGATAAGGGAAACATGGATGCAGAACAGGCCCCCACAAGACATTTCCAACAACAGCTCCCCGGCATCAGGAAGCTGCTGCTGTATGGCAGCTGCCCACAACACCTCGGGGTAAGATATGCAAGGACAATTTAGGCAAAGGGTTCCAAAGGAAGCAAAACCAGTGTCAGCCACACAGCTGGAGCAACAGCCTGCATTGTGAATATTATATTCCCCTCAGAAAGTATAAAAGGATCTGAGGGAGGCTGTACCAAAAAAAAAAAAAAAAAAAAGGGAGAGAGATAAAAGTGAGAGACCTTTTGAGTTTTAGAAGCCATTCCTGATATAACCGATTTATTCATTTAACAGGTATTTGTTTGAATGTTTACTTTTAGGCCAGGTCCTTTCCCAGGAGGTCGAGATGAAGAGGTAATTGTACACCATCAGGTCCCGCCCTCAAGAGTGTTGGACACATGCTGTGTGATCCCTGGCACGTCTGTGCCCTCCCTGGGGCCCGTGGTTAAGAGTCACTGCACAGAATCTCCGTGGCTCCTGGTACAGCGTCTGACGCGCTGCGTGATCGTTAGCGCTAGCGCTGGCACTCAGGTAGGCTCCACCAGTAGTACCAAGCGCCACCAACACCAATGGCGTTAGCACTGGGCAGCGGCTCACAGATGGGCGGGAGAGGTCGTAGGAGGGAGGACACGGGGAGAGGGAGTGTGAGACAGGGCTCCTAGGGGAGGACTGTGGTCCTCCTGGAGAGACAGAGGGCAAGGTCTGAAGAGGGTGCAGAGACCTGAACCCTGGCCCATGAACTAGACAGGGAGCAACCGGGTAGGACAGCTCCTGGATTGAGAACACAGTCTCCTTGCCCACCTGCCCCCTCAAAACTCCCAGCATCATTTCTGGTGAAAAGGCAAGGATGGTAAGCCCACCCACCAAGTCCTCCAGGCTGGGAGCACACTCTGGCAAGCAGGGCCAGGGCCCTGGGAAAGCCTGCAGTTCCCCAGCAGGGTCTCAGTCCTGCAGGTCCCCAGTGAGAGAGGGATTGAGAACCAGCAGGGCCACCGTGGCTAGAGGCGGCAGTCTGGAGGAGGGGGGTGGGCTGTGTCCCTCTACGCTGACCAGGGCTCAGCTGGCCCGTCCACGACAGACAGCCTTCCCCCTACCCAGGCCTCACCACAGGTCAGGGGGGCCGCCCACCCAGTCACAACCAAGAGGGTCTGGGCGACCTGGCACCTGGAGGCCAGATACACCCAAGGGTCCTTGAAGACTCCATGCGGGGTTCTGGGCAGCATGCAGCCCTGGGGCCAAACTTGAATGAAGAACCTTTCCCTCCCCACTGAGAAAAGTCGGGCACACCTGCTACCCAACAAGACTAGTTTTCAGTGTCTTCTTCAGACCAGGGTGAAATGCAAAGCAGGGATCCAAATAAAGACTGGGAATTAGGTGAAATTCTCCAGTTGACCTCACGTTGAGGGTTTTGAGGCCCTTCTTAAACTGAAGGGAACACTGAACATTTTGAGAGAAAAGCAATCAAGGGACTTAGCATCATGGGCACATTTAAGGAAACTTATGTGACATCATGGGCTTCCTTGGTGGCTCAGCTGATAAAGAATCTGCCTGAAGTGCTGGAGACCTGGGTTCGATCCCTGGGTTAGAAAGATCCCCTGGAAAAAGGAAAGGCTACCCTACCCCAGTATTCTGACTTGGAGAATTCCATGGACTACAGTTCATGGGATTGCAAAGAGTCAGACACAACTGAGCAACATTATGTGACACACGTTCCTGTGGAGGAAGTAAGAGAAAAGAAGGTTCCTGTGGTAAATAATAGAGCACATCCATAGTGACCAACCGCAGGGCGGACGGTGCGCTCCCAGAGCTGGGCCACCGCAAACCAGAGGTGACCGACTGCGGGTCAGAAAGGGTGCTTCATGCAAAGCTCTATGTCAACTGTTCCTCCTCGGCTCTGCTAAAAGCCGTGTCGGAGCCTCACCAGATACAAAGGCTACCCCTTCACCCACTTCAAACATCTGACGTCAGAGCAAACAAATCCCCGTCTGGCTGTGCAGTCGTGAACAGCTGGGGCTGGGATGCTGTTCAGAAAGACTCTGTCACCAGGGGCTCACAGCATGGTGCAGCCATATGGACAAGCCCTCCAGACAGCATTTGTCCAACTAACTTGGAGGCTAATAGTCCAAGACCTTTACCTGAGATGATGAAAGAAAACACAAGAGCTCCTGAGAAAGAGAAGCAAATGGGCACCATAAGTCTGTCCACTCGCAATCTGTCGTAATGTTTGCAAAGGGAGGAGTGATAGGAACCTCTGCAGGAGGCCAGGCTGCCCACCCATTAGGAGTTAAGGCTCTGCGGCCCCAGCTGACCACTTCTGCTCTTTGGTGTCTTTAAGGAAGGGCGCTTACATCAGCGACAGTGTCCAGCCTCCCTCCGGCTCCCTCCTACACACACTGGGTTCAGGCCTTGTCCACGTGCTGGGGAAATGTGCTGACCCCAGGCTGGGCCTTATCCATCCTCTCACACACAAAATGCTACCCTTATCCTGCCCGCCACTGCCCAGGCGGTCCCGAGGGCTCACCGTTTCCCAGCCCATCAGGCAGGCAACAACACTCCTTCAATGCCACTGCAGCTAGATCCCACCCCACACACTCAAGTTGATCTCTTACTGAAGCCTCAGCACTCATTCAAGTCTGCTCCCTTAGGTTCCCATACACACCATGATCATTCTCATTTCCTTGGCTGGGCTCAAGATTTTTTTTCATTTTTAAAGTAAGGTATAAAATAGATAACAATAAAATTCACTCCAGTCTATAGCTCTGAGTTCTGACAATTGTTCACAGCCATGCAACCATCAACACAAGCAAGACACAGCAGCTCGTCACCCAGAAAACTCCCCCATGCACCTTCAACCCCACTCCCAGGGAACCCTGATGTGCGTTCTGTCTGCAACGCTGCCTTTTCTAGAAGGTCATACAGACTGAATCAGGCAGTATGTGACCTTTGACTCTGGCTTCCTCCTCTCACATGACTGCCTGGGATCCACTGTGTGGACTGCTCCCTCGTGCAGGGGAGCCGTCCCCACTGCCAGCTGCCACGTCCCACATACAGGCGCCCACGCCCAGGCCATCCACTCCCCAGAGGAGGGCCAGTGAAGGAGTTCCCAGTTTAGGGCAAATACAAATAAAAGGTTCTGAATTCTGTGAGCACACAGATTTCCATTTCTCTCCAATAAATATCTAAGGGGTTACTGGGTGGCCTGGGAGCATGTCTAACTCTAAGAACTGCCAGCTGTCCTCCAAACCACAGCAGGCGTGAGCTCTGGTCGCTCTGCGTCCTCACCGTAGTGCTGTTATGATTTTGGGTTTTATTAAGTCATCCTAACAAGTGTATGTGCCATAATGCCGTTTCCTTATCTGCTGTAAGTACGCTCAGTACACACTAGGCATCATGCTCAACGGCTCACACACTCAATTAAGGCTGACTTCGGCTCTTCCCCTGGAGAAGGACATGGCAACCCACTCCAGTATTCTTGCCTGGAGAATCCCATGGACAGAGGAGCCTGGTGGGCTACAGTCCACGGGGTCGCAATGAGTCGGACAGACTGAACGACTTCACTCACTTCACTCACTCAGCTCTATAAAAAGTGCTTTCAAATGAGGACACTGAAGTGACCCTGATCCAGGGTCAAAAGACCACAAAATCCATGGCTTCCAATCAGATCTCTCCCACGAAGACTTTTCCTACCCCTTCATGGGGTCTCCATGTTCCTTCAGGCCCTGGGTCATACGTGACCTCCTGTGTAATAGTTTCTCCAAATCATAACATAATACAGCCCAGCCTGGCCTTTCTTGCATTTCATCAGTTCCTTAACTATTTTATTGATCTCTAGATAAAGAATCAAAGTATTCTCAAAATAGCTCATGCTTCTTATCTCCCAAGCAAGATGCTTCTTCTTGGGGCCAGAGCCTCTCTCTCTCTCCACCATTACCTTTTCACCTTTTGCGTTTCAGGCATGGACAGAAATGCATCAGAATATGTAGGTGTGTGGAAACCAGGGGCGAAGGTGTGCTCTAGAGAATGCCACCTACCTGCGCCCCAGGGCCCCACAACCTACAGGCTCATCCACCCTGCCAGGGTCATCAGGCAGCTAGGGCAGTTGAGCTGCAGAAAAGGTGGTCGGTTTGGGGTCAAGGTAAAGCCCTGCCCCACCCATCAGAAACCTCATCAACTGATCCATGACAAATGGGAATATAATATCCAGTGTCTAGGAAGCAGGGTAAAACAGCTCTTGGCAACACATGGAAAGAATCAAGAGTTTTAGCAACTAATATTAAACTCAAAAGACACGTAAGCCTCTTAGAGTTAACAAACCAATCACCATCCTCCCAGGGATGAGGAGACGTCCCAGGGTGACAGTGGAAAGCAAGGCTAAAGTCAGAACCAGTGCTGACCACACAGCTGACCTCAGCCTCGTCCCTGGAGATCTGGAAAGCAGCCCCACTGGGAGCCCCGTCGTGCGTGCAGTGACTCCTCATGTGCTGTCCCCACAGCTCACTCCTCCCCCAGGATGCAGGACACAGGGCTGCACTCCACATCCACTTCTCTAGACTCTGCCTCTCACCTTCTTCAAGCCCAGCCCCACGCTTCCACCTCTCCAAAGCAAAGCCTACTCACTGTTCCCATTGGCATTTGAGAGCAGGGACCCCAAACACATGCCCCACCCCACAAATGAAAGAAACAAAAGCCTCATCCTTTCTCTCCATCATCACCCATGGAAGCCCCCTGTCTCCCTTACCTCCACCCTCCCCTCTTGCATCACAGGGGCCACCACGGGTTCTCCCAAGGCCCTCTGGCCACCCCCATAGTCCATTGCACCGCAGTCCTAACCAGTCTCAATCGTTCCCTCTTCTCTCTAGCAGGCCTCTAGGGAACCCAACCCTTTGAAGGAACACTCTCACCCCTGCTTGGACCCTACAACGAAATTTCCTCACACTGAGACATCATTTCTCTGTAACCTTCGAGGCCTTCTCCTGACCAGCCCCATCTCTAATCTCTCTCCTCTGATCAGGCTGGGGGATTCCTCATCTTTGAGTTCCATTATCTGACTGCTCACTTGGGAAGCACAGTTTGGGTTTATAACCACACTCTCTCAGGAACAGTCTTTAGATGTCGTGTGCTGTGGCCCCCACAGCCTGGCTCTGAGTGTGTGTGTGTGTTGGGGGGGGTGCTGTGTCAAGAGTCCTATGCTGCCCACCCCCAGCCCCAGGGTTAAGACCCTATTTGGTCATCAGCCCCTTCACCTATCCTAAGGCTTGGAAGGAAGGGACTAAATGATCTCTCCCAACATATCCCAACTCCTGATCTGTTTTTGAAGGTCCAAGAATAAATTAAATTTTATTTTAGATTTCTGAGTTAGTGGCTGCCCTAAAGAAAGCTCCTGGTGGAGTTGTATCCAATTACTGGTCCATGGACAGCCTGGCCGGAGCACTGTCTGGGAGCCAGAGGTGAGCTGTGACAGGCACGGTGGCAGTGGCCGCTCTCCTGGAGGTCAGAGGCGGCAGGAGAGCCTGACTTCTCACCACAGCTCCCCCGAGCCCCAGGCTGAGCTCTGGGGGCACTGCCCTCTGCTTCCTGCTCTGTACATGTGGTGACACTCTTAGGCAGAAACTCAGGGAGAAGGGGAAATGCTTCTGCTGAAAACCAAATGGAGGACAGCAGAGGCTGCACACCCAAGCTGAAGTAGGTACTCAGAACAGAGAGAGGGCCAGCCCTACCTGGGGGGCCCTGATATGTGGGAAGCCAAGCCCCGCATCAAGGCCCTTCCTGGCAAAGACCCTGCGAGGTCACAGCAAGTCTTTTAAGTACTAGTGTTGAAATACCGTAACTGCAAGGATCTTGGGCCGGCATGCCCAATGGGAAAACCTCCATAAAGCTGATTTATGATAAACTGACAAACGCTACCTGATTGAGTTTGCTGGGGCTGCCATAACAACGTACCACAGACTGGGGGACCTAAACGCAGACATTTATTATCTCAATTCTGGAAGTCACAAGTGCAAAGTCAAGGTGCGGGCAGTGCCCTGCTCCCTCTGAAGGCCAAGGAGAGGGCTGCTGCGGGCCTCACTCCCTGGCAGGCCGATGGTCGTCTTCTTCTCCCTGCATCTTCACGTGGTCTTCCCTTCGTGTTTCTGTATGTCCCCCTTTTATAAGGACATCAGTCCTAATGGAGCAGGGTCCTCCCTAATGACCTCACTGTAACTTGATTATCTCTGTAAAGACCTCCCTACAAAAAAGTCACATTCTGAGGTCCTGGGGCTAGGACCCCATATCTTTGTTTTTGTGCGGGGACACATACTGTCTCCCAGACAGTTCACAGGAGCAGAGCACGTGAAAGAAGGGCTATTCCCCTCGCATTCAACCCTTGGCTTCGCCACTGACCTGGGCCATTTGTTCAAGGACCATCTGACTCAAGACTGTTCCTTAAAAAGACAGGTGTCAAGGGCTCTGAACCTTCCGGGGAAGTGGGAGTGGCCAGTGTGTGCATGGGCTTGTGGTCCCTCTCTATTAAGGAAGCATCCTAGCTGGAGGAAAACTTCATCACCTGCCTCTGTGACTTGGGCCTGCAGCTTAGTACCAAGCACGGGATGTGCAACTGCGTGATTTCTAATGGGAAGGAACAGTCAAAAACTTAAAACATGCAAAATATACATTCTTATTGCATAAGAGGGATAAATTCTGGGTAGCAGCTCAGCAGACACTCTGATTATGCAAGCTCTTTTCAGAAAGCTTCCAGCCTCCAAGAAGCTAATCTGACAGAGACTTATTATTCTCTCCAAATAATGGGTGAAAAAAGAAACCATTGCTGAGTCTTTATGAGACCGACCCCGAGGCAGACAGGCCTGCACAATCAATCTGCATAAAAGTTGGTGAGAGGGCTGGGCACCAGCAGTTTGTATGAAAGTATCAATTCCACCAGCCCCTGATGAAGGGAAGTGAGGGAGTGATAGGAGGCCCCAGCTCTGCGGCCCCCTTCGCTGCGACTGGCCTGACAGGAGGGCTAGGCCCAGGACAAAGGCGGCAATCCATCTCACAGAGTGAGGAGCAGGGCGCAGGAGACGGCTGAGCTCACTGTGTCTGACAAAAGGCACTTTTCACAACTGAGACCTTTGGGCTACAATTATGAAAAGACAGCGGGGGTGGGAGCCGGGAGGGTGCGGGAGGGGCTGATGACTGAAGGCTTAGAGGTGTCCTCAGACAAAATTGGATATTCTCTACGAATTATTTTTTTGAAAGGACTGGGTAAATTACACCAAGGTCATTGTAATGCTTGTTTCTATGTAGAAAGTATTATGGGTACTTTTTCCCTAACAGAGAATTAAAGTGTACTGGCCATGATTTAAAAAAACACAGACAGAAAAATCTCTAAGTTGTTCAAGGACGAGCCTCATAAATTACTGTCTCAGGATATTTGTCAAATCTGAATACAGAAATACTCTTTACAGAAAGACTGTAAGAAGAACAGTCTAGACCATCAGTGAGTATCTGCAGTTTGAGGCATGGCACCAGGCATGTGTAGTTCAGTCAGTTCATTTAAATTTATCTCATTTAAATATATTTAAAAGGACTGAATACATTTAGTCAAGTATTAAGTTTTACTGATAGCAATAGACAAAAACCCTTAAGGCAAGGGAAGACGGGAGTGATTTTCCAGAAGCCAGAAGTCAGAAGACGGCAACAGAACAGGTAACAGGAAGGAAACAGAGCCTGAGACCTTAAGGCAGATGGGAGATGTCCTCCTCCAAGTGTACCTGGGAGCCGGGGACCAAGAGGCAGACCCTGCCCCGTGAAGACAGGCAGGTCATGGGGTCATCTGTGTGTGGACAGAGGCTGGGAAGGAGCATGACACTCGCCACAGGCAACTAACAACAGGATGCACTGGTTCCCTGCTGGTTCCAGCAGCCCAGCGGCTGTCAAGCTTTTTTGCCAAAACCCACAGTAAGAGATATATTTGATGCAGAGAGGCAGCATACCATTCATATAATACATATACATAATGCATATATGTGGAGAAGGCAATGGCACCCCATGCCAGTACTCTCGCCTGGAAAATCCCATGGACGGAGGAGCCCAGTAGGCTGCAGTCCATGGGGTCACTAGGACACAACTGAGTGACTTCACTTTCACTTTTCACTTTCATGCATTGGAGAAGGAAATGGCAACCCACTCCAGTGTTCTTGCCTGGAGAATCCCAGGGACGGGGGAGCCTGGCGGGCTGCCATCTATGGGGTCGCAGAGTCGGACACAACTGAAGCGACTTAGCAGCAGCAGCAGCAATACATATATGCACACATAAAGTTTCATAAAATACTATCTACATTCACTATGTGTTATGTTCTAGTATTTTCTATCTTTTTAAAAAAATACTTTTACATTAGTTTCATTATCTACTTAGTGGTTGAGATTTAAAACTAGAGACTTGCCCTCGTCTTTGGAAGAGTCATGTTCAAGGTTCCAGCCTGTCCACTTGCACACCAGGAGTCCACACCCGAGGCAAAGAGGCAGAAGCTGTCACTGGTCTGAGCTGTAGGGAGTCGTCTTTTTGCTCCTTGGAGCTGAGACCTTTGATGAGCTCCAGGAGCCATGCAGCCCATCCTCGGGTCTGCCCACGAGGACTCTGGCTGAGCAGAGAAGATGTGCCAGGGAGGAAGTCTGAGCTAATCAGAGAACAGGAAGTCCTCCTCCTGGGGGGCGTTGCGGAGAACAGGGGTCAGGGTGTTAGTACTTTCACTAAGGAAACATGAACCTCTAATTACCTCCGCTATGGCATCCTGTGCTCTGAAGGCAGTTTACATTTCTGGCAGGGCCATCATTCCTGGCTTCATGGAGGTACCTGGGTGGACGATTAGACCGTTTATCACCTTTATTCTCTTTGACCTGGATCTGGGCTGCCCGGTGGCTCAGGTGGTAAAGAATTCACCTGCCAATTCAGGAGACACAAGAGACGTTGGTTCAATCCCTGGGTCAGGAAGATCCCCTGGAGAAGGAAATGGCAACCCACTCCAGTATTCTTGCCTGGAGAATCCATGGACAGAGAAACCTGGTGGGCTACAGTCCATGGGGCTGCAAAGAGTCAGACATGAGTGACTGCACACGCACGCACACACACATACACACAGCCCGGATCTTAACGTGCACCCCTGTGTTTGAATGAAAACAGCCGTCAGAACAGGAGATGCAGGAGTGAGGTTCTACTGACACAGCCCTCAGTGCCTGTTCCTGTGGGGGGACATCCTGGAGCCCCGCGAGCTCCAGCGATGGGAGGAGCAGAGAGAGAAGGCAGGGGTGGTCACCAACCGCCCTGTAATCATTATGCTGACAGAGAGCAAAGTCCAGGCCAGGAGGCTACACAAAATCCTGAACATATTTGTGCAAGAAAACAATATACTGTTTCCAGAAGCAACTCGGACAGTGTAACTTAACCAGAGGAAAGCTGAGTACAAGCACACAGAGGCACACAGCACTGCCGCGGCGGCGTCAGCCTGTACTCAGAGCTGCAAGCAGCAGCCCCGCCTGGGGGTTCTGTGAGTCCCTTTGAGGCCATGAGGACAGATTCCCCAGGGAAGGAAAAGCAAAGATGGTTTCCTCTGTGCTCAGGGGAGAGCGGGCATTCATCCCAAGCGGCACAGTCAGAGGCGAGCTGCAGAGCCCCAGTTCAGGAGGCTGACCGCCTGGGTGGGAGAGAGGCTGCTCTGTGCCTCCTGCCACCTAGAAAGGGCAAGCAGAGGGCTGCATGTCCCAGAACCTTCTCTCTTGTATGGCCAGACACCACAGCAGCTCTATAGAGGCACCCTGGAAAGACGGTCAGTGGAGTTTAAAGTCTCAAAACAAGAGAAAACTCCAGAAGAACTCTGAAACTACTGTAAAGGGAAAAGAGAATCTATAAGAAGATTCATCCACAGAGGAGAAGAGACTTTACTTCCAAAATAAAATAAGACGCACATGCCCTCCCAACCCCAAATTCAAACTCCAGTGGAGACGTTCACTTCTGAGAAGGCTGCTGACAAAAACAAAGCATCAGGACAGAGAAAACTGAGGCTGTTTTTGTGTATCTTCTTAAAACAGCTTTCAGAAATAGGTTCAAAATTAAAAAAAAAAAAAAAAAAAAAAAGATTTCTGATTGTTTTAACCAAACGCAAATTTCTGGAAGCAAACCTGCCCTCTGGGAGATGTATGAAATATGCCTGCAAGGTCACTTCTGGGTGTCCTCTCGTGGGCCTCCACGTGAGATCAAGAGGAAAGAAAAAGGGAGGCACAAAGAGGTGGGCAGCTATCCATGTGGCAAATAACCAAATGCACAGCCAGCTCCCCGACTCCAGAGCCCAGGATGGAGCAGCCTGCTGGGGAGACCCTCACCTGGGGCTGCCACACGTGCACTGTCACTCCACGTGGGGACACAGTCAGGGAGGACACTGGTGGGATACAAATTGCCTCTACAGATTAAATCAAGGGTGGGAGGCCCAGACAGGCCCCGGCACCTCAGGATCAACGGCCCCAAAGGCCCCAGAGAAGCTCTTCTGAGCTTTGTGCCAGCGGCCGCTGATCCGGAAGGAAGCCCTCAGGAGCGCGCACGGCTGAAGGCGGAGTCTGGGGGGCTCCACGGGGGCTCCATCCCACTGCGCTATTCTAAGTGAAGGGTGTGTAGCTGCAACTTCCTGCCCGGGACACAGAATTATTCAATGTATCTGTCTATTTATATTTATATGGCTGGAACATAAAACCACCAAACAATAACAAAGCCCACTGCCTACCTCATTAAGCTGACTCAGGCAGCGCACTGTGCCGGGGACGGACACACACACACGCAAGAGTGGTTTCCTCACTCTTCTTAATACAAGGGTCCTCAACCTTCTGCAGATTCCCAAGCACCAAAGGAGTCCAGGACCACGGGGAGGAGGGGGAACCTCCCTCCCCAAGACCCAAATTGCACACGCTGCAGGCAGCCAATGAAATAGCACCTTGAAGCTGGGGACTTGGTGGCCACCGCGACTGATGCTCCTGTACTCTAGGAGGTCCTGCACAGTTCCCCCCGGGAGAGATGAGGTCTAGTTAAAGAGCAGCAGCCTTTGCATTCAGGTGGCTGAGAATCAGATAGGAGGCCCGGTAAGAGGCTGAGCACTGAACGCTGGCTTGGAGGGAGGCGGCATCTTCAGGATGAGGCCTCTGCAGCAAGGAGGGTGGGGTTGGGGTGGGCAGCAAAGTCCGCTAGACAAGGGCCTAGCCAGTCCTGTGGGGCCTCAGGACCCGCTACCCTGCTCACAGACTTAGAATAGGATTCCACAGTCACAGAGACTGTGCTGAAATGTCCGGGGCTGAAGAACGCCCCTGTGGCATCCAGAAGAAAGGCCCCCAACAGCATCTGGCTCCCCCAGAGCATGAGGGGCACCCAGCTTCCCCGTGATCTCTCTCCTGGTGGGTGGCCTTCATGCCGTCCAACGACCCATCTCTGTTGGGCAGCATCTCTGTCTTTGAAGCTTGAAACCATGGACTTCCTTGGGGGTCCAGTGGTTACGCATACACCTTGCAATGCAGGGTACGCAGGTTCAATCCTCAGTCAGGGAGCTAAGATCCTGAAGGCCTTGGGGCAACTAAACCTGTGTGCTCCAACTACTGAGCCTGTGCTCGAGAGCCTGTGCTCTGCAATGAGAAGCCCCTGTGCCACAACGAAGACCCAGAGCAGCCAAATAGAAGAGCTGAAGTCAAAAAACGGAGAGAGAGGGAGGCCTGGGTCTGCTGGGCTGGGCATATCATCCAGGTGTCTAAGAGGTCATACCTGTATTTATTACTGTCAACCTTATCCTGGGGTCGGTGAGTGCAGACACTCAGGAGCACCGGGGCGGGGCAGGGAGTGGGTGGTGCTTGCCACTAAGACTCCTGAGCACCTGTTTGGGGGCCACAGTGAGGCGCAATGGAACCTCAGCGCATGGTCTCTGTCAGCTCCCCAATGGTGCACACCCAGCAGGTGAGGTTGAGACATCTGCCAGGAGACAGAACCCCACCAAGGACGGGAGGAAGGCAGCAGAGTAGGGAGAGGACAGCAGCCTCAACCCCCTAACAGAAGCCAGGTCAGCAACCTCCAAGATCCACCTGAGACTTTAAAAGGGAATGGAAGCGGGGAGCGGAGAGAGGGGATGTGGTCTGGCAGGGCCAAGGAAGGAGACACACGCTGCTGAAGCAGCCTGTGATCTCTCCCTCCCTTGGGGGAGAGGCACTCACCAGCCTCAGACCACAGCCATCCCCACTTGACCAGCTCTCCCGTCATTTCCGCCAGGAGTCAAGGACCTACAAAGTGAGTACACAGGCAAAACCATACCTTCACCTTGAAGTGGGTGGTGCCCTGTGAAATGTTTTCACCATAATGAATGTTTAATAAAATGAGATATAACTCATGGTCAGTTAAACTAGGAAATAAAATGCCAGAGGAAAGGTTTTGGGGGTGTTCGCTTTAATTGCTGTATTAATCATCCAGGGATGACATCCTGCAAGGAGCACAAAAGCAATTCCTCCAAACTGAGGATGGTGTCAAATCTCAGAACATCAAGTGGGATCACTTCTACCCCACCCCCTCCTCTGTGACACCCCCACCCACCCCCAGGCCCAGACCCCGGGCCTTACCACCTGTCCAGCTCTATGGACTCTGCTTCCTGTATCTGCCCCCAGGCTTGCTTCCCTGACACCCCGCTTCAGTGCATTAGGGGGAACACTGCACAGCACCACCACTCAGGGCCCCCACCATTCTCACCTCCGCCTTCCTACCGGTTCCGTTTCCAAGCACCCCCCCTACACACACCTCCAGCATCTGCCAGCTTATAAGTGACTTGCCAATAGACATGTATGACCCCTCCCCTCTTGCCCCTCCCAGGGAACAGACCACCCCTCTGGCTTAGCCTCGGTCCCCCTGCTCTGTAATCACTTGTTTTCTTGCCTTTCCTTCTGAAAAGATCAGCCCCAGCAGCAGCATGGGCTCCTAGCACCGCTGTGCAGGGCAAGCACAGCAGAGACATAACATGCAAGGTGCACACAGGTTCTCCCACAGAGGCCTTCCTCTTCCAGGATCTGACCGCTTCTCTCCAACCTGGCAGGAAAGGAGGGGCCCCAACCCACACTTCAAAGAAAAGGTTTTCTCAGAAAAAGTAAAGAATCAGAAACATGATTTAGTTATTAACAAAAAGTACTGGAGAAGGAGGGGTGGTGGCTCAGGGCCCTGCCTGGCGGGGTGGAGAGGGGACTCAGGACTCCCAGCCCTGCCCAGGGGTGGGGGCCCCCCACGTGCACCAAAGGGGAATCGCTGGCCAGCCTTCAGTTTCCAGGCTTCCCCTCTCCCATTCCAGACAGCGGAAGCACACAACTGGCTTTTCCATTCTGAGCCCAGAAGGAGGAAGGAAAAGAGAGCTTATTTTAGCCAGGCCTCCACAGCTCAGTGAGGGCTGAGGAGGAGAAAGGGCCCACTATAGGTCAGGGCCGCAGCAAACTGCGGCACACGGCACTGGGAATGTGGCCTGCGGGAGTGGGAACAGGTAGGGCGCTGGCTCTCAGCTCAGCTCATCCCTGAACCGCACGAGCCACAGGAGCCTCTGGAAAACACACTCTGCTCAGAGGGGTGGGTGGTGTGGGCGGCCTTCCCTGAGATTAAGTTTCTCACACACCCCACTCTTGTTTCAAATGGTGCCCTTCCACGTCCAGACGGACTCGCCGCCACCAGGATGACAGCTAACGCTCTTGTGGGGCTTCTTGCCTGGGCCTGGAGACACCACCCAGTCCGCCAGGGCCACGCAGCAAAGCCCGACCAGCTGTGGATCAGGATCCACTTGCCAACGCCCCAGCCCCAGCCCTGCCGTGGAACAGCTGGGTCCAAGGCCCCCCAGTGGATTCTGCTTGGCTGGCGTTTCTTACCCAGCACCAAAGTGTTCCAAACACAAGACAAAGCAGGAGCTGGAGACCAGCTTCAAACACCAGACACACAGGGGACCACAAGGTGCAGAAGAAAAGACCAGATTCCCAGAACAAACCACCTTGGAAGGCCTGGGCCTAAGCCGGACTCTAAGCTTTGGGTGCACAGGGAGGGCTCCAAATGCATGTTTCTGCTCCCATCTCCAGGATTCTGATCCCCAGAGCCTAGATTGGGATCTGCCTGTTCTCAAGCAACACAGGGGGCACACTCTGCGGAACAGTGGGCCCAGGACACTCTCGATGCCCACAGGGATGGAGGAGGATGACCAGCGAGTCTGTGCACATCACCAAGCAGCCGCCTGGCGCTGGGGGGCTGCCAGGAGTTGTTGGTGAGGCGAAGATAGATGGGCCCCAGGCTGAACAGCTGGAATCTGTTCCCTGCGGACAGATACTCCAAGACGAAGAGGCGGCGGAGCTGAGCCCTGCTGGTTAGATAGTATCACTGACTCAACGGACATGAATGTAAGCAAACTCCAGGAGACAGTGAAGGACAGAGAAGCCTGGTGTGCTTGGACACAACTTAGCGACTGAACAACAACACATAAAGAGACCTATACTCCTCATTCTCGAGATCAAGGAGACCTTTTTAACTATACATGTGCAGAAAAGCTCCATGGGTCAAAAGGGAGGGCACGTCAGGCCACAATAAGTGACGTCAACCTGCCCATAGGCCTCTGAGCTGCAGTCCATGTTGGCTAACAGATGGGCATGCACACGTGGGAGGACCCTGAGACAAACCCATACAGACTCAGAATCTGACAAAGCAGGTGACTGGCCAAAGAAAGCCAGAAGAAATCCCCATAAAAGTGTTCAAACTGCCATGAGCCCACCTGTGTTATCTCTCCACATATATCCTTTTCCTCCTAATAAACACTTTACTTGTTTCACTACCTTCTATCTCTATGTGGAAATTTACTTCTACACAGCTGAGGGGTCAGGGCCTTGTCACTAGCCACTGGTCTAGCAGCTAAGATTCAGCATTCTCACTGCTGTGGCCCGACCTCAGGAACCAAAATCTGCTTCCAGTCACTGCAGCCCAAGGCCACTGAGATCCCTGGATCTCAGCCCCTTTTCTCCTTGATTTCATAGGTTACCAAACAAGAGGAGCCTGACTTAACTACAGGGTCTTTCCCAAAGGCCTGCCAGCAGGTATCTGAAAACTGTGGAAGATTAACTCAGAGTCACATTGTCTCCACAATCAGTTTGGAAGCCACCATTTCAGAAACGCTCATCATACCCTTTGCACCAAACCAGCCACCTCTTCTCACAGGTTTCTTGTACCTTACAGAGCTCTGTCCTCTCACTAATCCCTCTGCTCTTCTTGCTCCACACAAGACTCAGACACAGGTTCATGATGCAGGAGCATCACAGAAGAAAAACAATGCTTGGGATCTGCTTGAAAATATACCAGCCATTTCACGCCAGTCAGAATGGCTGCAATCCAAAAGTCTACATAAATGCTGGAGAAGGTGCGGAGAAAAGGGAACCCTCTTACACTGTTGGTGGGAATGCAAACTAGTACAGCCACTATGGAGAACAGTGTGGAGATTCCTTAAAAAACTGGAAATAGAACTGCCATACGACCCAGCAATCCCACTGCTGGGCATACACACGGAGGAAACCAGAATTGAAAGAGACACGTGTACCCCAATGTTCATCACAGCACTGTTTATAATAGCCAGGACGTGGAAGCAATCTAGATGTCCATCAGCAGACAAATGGATAAGAAAGCTGTGGTACATATACAAAATGGAATATTACTCAGCCATTAAAAAGAATCCATTTGCATCAGTTCTAATGAGGTGGATGAAACTGGAGCCTATTATACAGAGTGAAGTAAGCCAGAAAGAAAAACACCAATACAGTATACTAATGCATATATATGGAATTTAGAAAGATAGTAATGATAACCCTGTATGTGAGACAGCAAAAGAGACACAGATGTATAGAACAGTCTTTTGGACTCTGTGGGAGAGGGCGAGGGTGGGATGATTTGGGAGAATTGCGCTGAAATATGTATACTATCATATGTGAAATGAATCGCCAGTCCAGGTTCAATGCATGATACAGGATGCTCGGGGCTGGTGCACTGGGATGACCCAGAGGGATGGGATGGGGAGGGAATTGGGAGGGGGGTTCAGGATGGGGACACATGTACACCCGTGGCAGATTCATGTTGATGTATGGCAGAACCAATGCAGTGTTGTAGGGTGGTTAGCCTCCAATTAAAATGGATAAATTTATATTTTAAAAAATTTAATAATTAAAAAAAGAACATATACCAGCCAAAGAGGGGTAAAAGCAAATATAAGAAAAGGCAAACCAAGCACAGAAAAATCCTGATGGCCACTGAAGTGGGGGTGGTAGGAATACAGGAGTTTATAGCATCTACGCCTATGGATTTTCCATAATAAAAAACTTTTTAAGATAAAATGCTAGGAGTCTGTGTATTTCTTACAATCATAATTATAACACTAGGCAGGGAGTAGGGGCCACTGGATCTGTGGTCATCTGGTCACAGGCCAGTGACCCACACTGTCCCAGGCTCCAGCTGCTCTCCTCAGGTAATTATCAGCCCTTGGCCTCCACATTCAGAAGCACTTGGCTGGACACTGAATCACGGTCACTCAGACAGGGAACAACCAGGGTCATTTTTGAAATGTGGCCCCAAAGCAGTACAGTGCCCGCCTCACCTCTGACCTTCTCTACATCGTGATCCAGGTTAAAATGCCGGCCCAGCTCTGCGCTCACACAGGGCTCCCCACAGGCGTCAGGTCTCAAAGCACTGTCCAGTTACGCTTTTGTAAACTGAATACATCCCGACAGCTTTCAGAGCACTCAGATTTCTGAAGGTTTTAAAAAGCACCACCTCTGTTCAGAAGGATGCTGCTTTTAATATGATGAAGATGTAAAGGTTAGCAATTAAAGCCACTAAAAACAAAAGTCTCAGTAACTGACAAATGCCTAAATGACAGGAAGACCACCACCACGTGGAAAAAGAAAATGAGCTAGGTACTGCCGAACTCGGTGCCAGGCAAGCAGCACCTGAACAAACAGACACGAACAGTCGTCACAGCTGGAAAGTCTGGGTGTCCCTTGGACGCCCTCCATGCAGTGTCACAGGTGAGGCAGGCGCGACACCCTCTGAAGGATGAGGGCGCACCTGAGGCTGAGGACCAGAGCTGCAGCCGGGCAAAGGGCGGTGGGAGGAGACAGCGAGCACAGCTGCCGGATGACGCTTCCTCCCGGGTCCCCCCACATCCGTCACACCCTGGACAAAGCAACATTGGCATGGGCCCCACGCAGGGCTTCTGGGGCACGGGCGTCGCCTGAAGGGTGGGAACCACTCTCCTCACGTACCGACACATCCTGAACTCCATTCTCTGCATTTCATCCTCACTCCCCACACCCCACTGCCACCCCCAGGCAGGGGGCCCCTCAAATCCATCACCAACCAGGAGGTAACTACAGAGCCTGCGGGTGGTCTCTCCCCTGGAGCTTTCAGCTGCAGAAACCAAGAGCTGGAGTGGGGACCTTACTCAGGTGACAAGGCTCCCTGGTGACACAGCAGCGTGGCCTGGCCACCCCTCTCCCAGTCCCCGGCCCCCGGCGCCCACTGCTCGGAGAGCCCTGGGGGTCCTGCCTCCGGACCCGGCTCCAGGAGCCCTGGAGCCACACAACCACTGCACTCAGGCAGCTGTGAGCCCGTGCCTCCGGCTGTGCCTCTGCCAGGGCAGAGCACCTCCTCGGTGCACGCTCAGGCTGACCCCACTGCAGACACTGAAAGGATAAGTGGTAAGTGAGTAGTCTGGAAAACCCAAGAAGACCAGTGTACACAGGCCCCCAGGTAAGGCAGAGGGAAGAGAAATCTCTGAGCAGTAAGTACCCGGAGAGCATTCAGCAAATAAGCGAATGTATTTTATTCAGGAAGTGAATAGTGTAGGCCATGCTCTGCTTAAGAAGTTAAATTTCAGACTCCCAGACACACCAGAAGTCAGACCATCTTCACCCACAGCATGGTCCCTGCTCACGTGGTACTCCCTGTGCTAAACCCACTCAGGTGGGCCTCAACACCCGCACAGGCAGGACGCGCCAGTCCTTTCACTCAGCAAGACAGAGGCACAGAGAGGTGACACCTCCTGCCCGGGGGTGGACTGCAAACTCACCTCTGGCTCCAGACCCTGGCCGTGAACCCTGGCCACGAGGCTCCCCTGCAGGACTGCTGGGGTGCTAAGTGCTGCCTCTGGAAACACCTGGCACTTCCACAGCTGTTGGAAAGAGACGGACCGGCCTCACGCTGCCTGGCGGAGAGTGGGGAAGGCTCCCGGCCACAGCCCGGGCTGTCTGCAGTCTCCCCTCACCCCGCAGGCCTCTGCCTCCCCAGCTCTGGTCTCTGCTAGGCTTCCCGGTCCTGAAACACAGTCCCATCTCTCGCTAAGCAGTGCATGGCTTTTCTGGGTGGACCAATTGACACCAACACCCTGTACAATGATTCTCCAAGTTCTAAACAGGTAACTCACAGAAAAGTGAAAACCCTTTACAGACCCTGTGAAATCACTTGCCAAAAACAGGGGGAGAAAGCCCATCACCCCATGGGGAAACGAGAGACAGAGAAGGTGCATTCCGCCCCCCATCAGGACATGGCCCTGGGCTGGCGGCAGTGCAGCCGTGGGCTCAGTGGGCAGCCCTGAGGGAGGGCCTGTGCTCGGCATCCTGGCCACAAGCTGAAACTTGACACAAACGGCTCAGCATGGCTTTGGAGTGCTGACCAGGCTTTGAGCCCTTTACATGTGTTGACATTTAATTCCCTCCACAACCCAAGGTCAAAATGCAAAGTAAGCCTACCAAAACCCCCAGAAAACAGCGAGTGCTGGTGATGATGTGGAGAAATCGGGATCCCTGCACACCGTCGCTGGGAGTGTCAACGGTGCAGCTGCAGTGCAAAACAGTACGGATGTTCCTCAAAAAGTTAAAAGTAGAACTGCCATATGACCCAGTAACCCCTCTCCTTGGAATATACTCAAAAGGACTGAAAGCAGAGGTCTGCATGCTCAAGTTCACAGCAGTATTATTCACAACACCCTAAAGACGGAAGCAACAGGTGTCCTCTGATGGAGGAGTGAAAAAACAAAATGTGATATAGCCACACAATGGAATGTTATTCAGCATTTAAAACGGGAGGAAACTCTGACACCTGCTATAACACGCATAAACTTCACATGATAATCAGTGAAACAAGCCAGTCACGAAAGGACCAATATTATAAGATTCCCTTAACGTGAGGTACCCATACTGTACGATTCCATTAATACGAGGTACCAAATTGGCCAAATTCATAGAGACAGAAAGCAGAAGGGCGGTCGTCAGGGCTGGGGGGCAGGGGGAATGCTTAATGGAGACTAAGCTATAATTTGGAAAGATGAAAATGTTCTGGAGATGGATGGTGGTGCTGGTTGGACAAAAATGTGAATGTTTTTAATGTCAATGGTACACTTAGGAAAGGTCAAGACGGTAAATTTTGTTATAAATATTTGACCAAAAAAAAAAAATGTTTTAAAGGAAAATAAAGGGCACCACCAGGGTCTGCTGAACCTCGTATGTAGCCCCGGAGCAGAGGCTATCTTAAATGACGGCAGGTCTTTTCTTTCAGCTGTAACATCAAGACTCCATGACACACTATTTCCAAAATCAATCAGCTCCAACTATCTTCTTCTCAGACCTAATTCACACCACTAACAACCCCTTTAAAAAACAGATTACCTAGAATGTTGGAAAGACATTCTACCAACATATGTTGGTATCCACATAGCTATACACGCCTGCTTAGTTTGTGCTTTGTTCCAAAACATACACATTTGCAAGGAATGAATGCTGAGATTTTTCCATGATGACACAAAACCAGAGAAATAAGGATACAGCCCGTTTACAACCCAGGAAAGCAGATATCTTCATTTTTCTTTCTTTTAACACCACCATTTGTTAAACAGATAGGAAATCCTTTGGGTAAATTTAACTACTGTGTAAGTGGGTTGTACAAAGACACATACCTCTGAGAGCCACCTCATTCACTGCACATTACACTAAATGACTTAGACAATTCACTCAGCACAAGGCGCACACAAGCCTCTCCTGGAAGGACAGACAGGGCAGGGGGCACTGAGGGGAGGTTCCTAAACAAGAGGGTATCTAAACACCTCAGACAGGATTAGGTGTAGGAGGGGGAAGAATGAATCTGTAATACATTTGCAAAAAAAGCCTCCTGCAGCAGGACCAGGAGCGAGCCAGCCCAGGCAATGCAGCCTGCAGAAATGACAAGCTTCCTAGCACCACTGCAACACTCCCAGCTAGGATTCTGAATCTCTATAGCAACAGGCAGTAGGCTTCAAAGGGACCTTACAAGCCACAGTGTCCTCCTAGCCCTGCCCCTCCGTGGGTTCCCAGAGACCATGGTATGTCCACCCAGGCACTGCAGGACACAAACTACGGTGGCGGGGAGGGCAACTGGGCCTGGGTGGCCAAGACGGGGAGCTGCAGGGGCAGAAACTGAACACAAGTTCTCTGCCAAACATCCCTGGCAGGGACCATGGTGCAGTTAACTCTTTATCTGTTCCCAAATATAAGGCACAGGCAAGGCAAGGACAAACTATTTCATGTGCCCAAACCCACAGCTCTAGCAATGGGAGAAGGAAGGCCTGGCGTGGAGGGCACCCTGGCACAGGCTCTAGTCTGGCTGGGGAGGGACACAGACATCTGGGCAAGCACAGCCTCTCTGAGAAGGCTGGACCAATTCACCTTTGCTCTCCCTCCCAATGCTGTGCAACCGAGTCTGTGAACACAACCTAACGACCAGCCCACCGCACAGTGAAAGGCATCCTGCAGCTTAAGGAGCTCCACACCCAGTTATAACCACAAAGCAAAATGATTCTCCAGGAAGCTGGGCAATCTTCACAGGTAGTAACAAGACCAGATTTCCTTCAACAGCAAACGGAATCCCATCTTTACCCCCTAGTCCATGCACTGGCAAATTACTGAGCTCAGTGCTTTGCTTTTTCTTCCCGAGAACTGTATTTTAAAAAACAAAAAACAAAAAAAAACAGAACTTCTGTTTACTGCTCTTTTTGTTGGTGGCCGTTTTCTCATGATCCTACCAGCTCTGGGTGGACTGGTAGGTTAGAGAGGTCCCCGCTTATCAGAAAGAAAAGGACAGCATGCAGGTAGAATCGGCCACTCAGGGCCGCACAAGCACTGCCTGGAGGTCAGGAGTTCACACCCCTGTCCCACGGCAGGGAACATGGTCTGCAAGTGTAGCACACACCTTCTCACAGTATCAGTGGTGCCAGCAGGTGTGCAGCACACTTGTCTCCCAGCAGCAATGCCACCAGTGTGCAGCACGGTCTCACGGCCGCAGTGATGAGCAGCTGGGAAGCACACCTGTTCCACAGCACCAATGACTGCTTTCCTCTGAGGAAAGGGAGGAGCCTCTGCAGCCACTCCACCAAGAGCAGGGCTTCTTTCTCTCTTTCCTGTAGAGACTGCAGAGGAGGGGGCGAGATCCCTCCGTGTAACCCAGCAGTGCACCCACCAGCAATTCAGGGGTGGAGGATCAGCCACTCGCACCCTCCACACCACCTCACAGCCCAAAATACATGCTGCAAATCCTCCTGTTCTGGTGAAAAGGGAAGCCCACTGTACACATGGTCCTTTTGTGTGTCTAGTTCTCTCTGATGCTAATGAATCGTCACACCTGCTTCCAGGCCACCCAGGGAGTGGGGCTAGGGCATGAGTCTCCTCAGTGTACAGAATCCACTATCCTCCCCTCACAGGCCAGGAGGTGAGCACTGCTGGGGTGGGGTGGGATCTCCATAGACCAGGCGTCTCTCTGTAGGGCTGTACAGCTCAGAGGCCAGCACAGTGGACACAGATGGACACACCTCGCATCACGAGTCAGATGCACAGGAGACAGTGCTCGGGTTCCAATGCTAACTCACAATTCTTTAGGAGCAGCAGAGACCTCAGTGTTCTCACCTAAATTTCCTTCTTTAAATATATGGAGATGGGGATGAATCCCCATCTCACAGTGAGGAAAGGGACCAGGGAAGTGAGATGATTGTCAGCAGTCCATGGTGAGAGAAAACTAGAAGCTGGAGGCTCCGAGCTGGTCTCATTTGACCACAGTCCCTGGAGACAGGATGCCAGGAGACATCCCTCAGGATCCCCACCACTGACATCTGATGGAACCATGGGGGTGGGGCGGGAGGCTGTAGCCAGAGGACTTAGGAAAGGTGTCAGCAGTGACAAGCAAGGGATTTCAATCAAGCCATCACTGAACAAAGATCAAGGAAAAAAAGGTAAAAGGGGTGAGTGAAGGACTCTCCTTTCAGTGTGTCTAGTTAAATGGGCTGGAATCCAAGCTGCACACCTCAAGGAGGGTTGGCAAATCCCCTTGGCTGTGTCAGGACACGGGGTCTGAAGCAGTGGGCTCCTGACACTCCGGCCAGGGAGAGCCCCAGAGTCAGGAGAATTTAATTAGAAAGCAATGGCCTTTCTTCAAAAAATTAAGTAATTCACATATACCCCTCAGCCTTGGGAGAGGCAGTGATTCGTTCCTGATTGTTGGAATGGTGGCAGTGGGCTGCCCAGCTGAGGGTCAGCAAGAAGCACCCTCTCCGGCAGCGGCAGGTGAGGAGGTGCAAGGCCCGCATCCCAGCCTCAGCACCTAAGTGCACCTTCCGGGTGACAGTGTGCGGTGACACCCGCCTGACCACAGCACGAGTCAGAACTATGCCGACTCCAGGGAAATCCTTCTTCTATGCTGGCCACCCCTGCATGGCAGGGACCCAGCTACACCGCCTTCCAGCCGGCCCGGAGCAGCGAGACAGACAGCAGCTCCTCTGTACAAGCGTTTGGCCTCACTGCTCCCACTAGGAGCGCTGGGGCGGCCCGCATCCCAGGGAGCTCTACCCTAGGAAAGAAGTGGGGAAGCAGAAGCCCTGGTGGCAGCACAGACTTCCACCTGGAGGAAAGAATCTCAACTCAGAAAGGACCCACAGCCCCCCAGCTGCTGCTCCTGCCACCCTGGGGACCGGTGAGAAGCCAGGGAAGGTAGTGGGGGGGTGGGCGACTGAGTAGGGGAGAAGCGCTTGGTCTCAGAGTGGTTTCCACACGTTCTTGCAGGATGACCTTGGACCAGACACTGACATTCTCGCTTCCTATAAAGGGCATGACCAGCAACCTCCTCCCACTCCTCCAGTCCAAGCCCTGGGAGGATCACACCAGTGGTGCCTGGAAGAGCCTAAGAGCATCAGTGCAGAACACTGGCCCATCATCTGCAAGGGACTCTCATGCCCAGGCCTCCAGGAGGAGAAGGGCCCCAAGTCTGTGACGCAAAGCCCCCTCTTTGGGGTGGACATACTCCCCCAGGGAGGGGGAGCTGTGGCTCTGGGCCAGGGGGCGGTCAGGAGGCCACACCATACACTGGAAATCATGCTAGGCAGGCACCTGGGACACCCAGGCCGTAGGGACACAGCATGTCTGAGACGCTGGGCTAAAGGGGAAGAGGGTGACTTGACACCTCCCCAACAAGGTGTGGACCCCACCTCCCTGAGAGCTCAATGGCAGGGTCACCTGCAGACAGCGGATGGCCAGACACACCTGGACAGTAAGACAAGGAGCAAATGTATCAGGCATGTTCTGATCCGGGGTCACCAGCAGTTACCTGATAACCCATTAAAAGAGTGGGACTTACATCTCCTGCTCTCCCCAGTGTCGCCCCAAACTCTTGAGACAAGTGAGAAGGAAAGTGATGTGTATTTAGTGTCCACAGCACACCCAGGGCTTCACACACTTAGCTCACTTCACTACGCTGACAAGGCTCCTGAGGAAATCTTTTATCCTCATTTTACAGTAAACTGAGGGTCAGAAACACGGCACTCGTTTCAAGGCAGAGACAAATTTCACATTCACACCCAAGCTCACCAGGCTTAAGAGGCTCCTCACATCCCTACCCCATTCTCTGCAGGGGCAGGATGAAGGCTAAGTCACCAAGGTCACCAAGAGACACCATCTTCTGACACCACCTCTCAGGGTAGGGCAGTCTGATGTGGCTGTCGACGCCTGACGATTCCAAGAAAGAAAGCTGGAAGGCACCTGGGCTGAATTCACAGGTTCTGTCAGCACAATGGAAGTGAGGTAAAGAAAAGCAGAGAATGGATTCTTCTCTCAAACAAGCGTCACCAAGTAGAATCACCAAGAGAAAGGAGCCTCAGGAATCTGCACAAACGTGAAGATTCTTGTTGGAGACTAAAGCCTGGGCTCACCAGGGACCGTCCTCAGCAGTCACCCATGAGCACCCGCACCACACCTGCAGCCGGACGGCACCTCCTTGGGGCTCTGTCAGCAGAGGCAGGTCCACACACCCAGCGAACATGCTCCTGGATGCAGGACTGTCCCCATGTCCACCCCTCTGAGAGGGAGGCAAGCCTGAAGATGGACCGTGGGACAGCCTATCCTGGTCTTTCTCTTAGAGATAGCAAAACAACAGTGCGTCTTACACGCCTCACACCTCAGACTGGAATTTATATTTTATAATGCTTTGAAATTATATAACATTTGTAGATGGTTCAAAATACTCTCAAATATCCTGTCTCATAGGAACTTCATCTGTCTCAGACGCAAGTCAAATAGGGTTTTAAATTCCCACTGTTCTTAAATAAAAGCAGAGGAACGGAGGCACGTTGCTCAGGGATTTTTTAAACAAGTGGCAACACCAACAATGGACCAGAACTTCTCAAGCTGGGCCCACGGGGAGGAGCCTAAAGTTCAGGCAGAAGCAGCAGGTAAATGCAGGGGGCCTGGCCCCACCTGCACTGGGCTCTAGGACTTGGCGCCCGTCTGAAGATCAAAGCCTCAAGATGAGCTGACTCGGGGGGAAGACCTCTGTAAACACAGAGCAGCACCGGCTTTAAAAGAGGCTGAGTCAAGGAAACCAGTCCTCCCCACTGAGCCCGGGATGCCCTCCACCTGGCCCCAGACCAGCAGGGGAGGATCGGGGAGGAAAGATTAGAAAGAGGCCCTGAAATAGAGCAACTGGCTGCTGTGTGTGGACAACGGGGCAGCTATTGGAGGGGGGTTGACTTAGAGCTCCCTTTCCCTAGTATCAAACAAATTCAGGTGGACGAAGAGTTAAAGGTGGAAACCAAGCAAACAAACCAAACATCAGAACACTGTGTAAGTAAATATTAGTTATATCTGATTTCTAGGTGAGAAAGGCATTTCTGAGCTTAAAAGCAATGGAAGACACCACAAATGAAGAGAATGAGAATTTAACTACACAAACTTAAGTCTCCTTAACTTAAAAGAAAAAAAACAGAAAAACTCTGCCGAACGATATAACCCCCCAGAAATAGACAAACAATTGTCATTTGTAATATTTAGTAAACAGCAAATACAAAGTCATGAGAAAAACAGTTAATCTAAGTGGGAAGCTGTTCCATTCAGTAGAATTAAAGAACTAAAAATGGCAATGTCAACTACCACCTACACGATGAACAAAGATTTTATTTGCAAATATTAATGTTTATTGTGGCAAAGGCACAAAATAGCCTGCTGGTCCAAGTATGAACTGATACAACCTTTCTGAAATGAAGCTGACAACATCTATCTCAGAAATGTTCAAACTCTCTGATCCTGTAATTCTGCTCTTAGGAATTTATTCTTACTGCTACTGCTGCTAAGTCACTTCAGTCGTGTCCGACTCTGTGCGACCCCACAGATGGCAGCCCACCAGGCTCCCCTGTCCCTGGGACTCTCCAGGAAAGAACACTGGAGTGGGTTGCCATTTCCTTCTCCAATGCATGAAAGTGAAAAGTGAAAGTGAAGTCACTCAGTCGTCTCCGACTCCTAGTGACCCCATGGACTGCAGCCTACCAGGCTCCTCCGTCCATGGGATTTTTCAGGCAAGAATACTGGAGTGGGTTGCCATTGCCTTCTCCGGAATTTATTCTTAAGGAAACGGTAAAAAATGCAGCCAAGGTTTGTGTACAAAGATATTCACTGTAAATTAAATGACTGACAGAGAATTATTAACAGCTTAGTAGATAGGGACACAACTTCACGTTGTTACTAAAAGCTTTCAGATCATGAAAATTTACTTATGATACAGTGTTTAAACTTTTAAAGCAGGGAAAAAACTGTACATGTTTTTATCTCAAGAATATTAAAAAAATAAATAAAATAAAGCTCAGAAGGAACCACAGCAGTGCTGCTTTTGAAGTATTGATTATATGTGTTAGTTCTTTCAGCTTCCTATGATATTCTTCTATATTTTTATATTTAATATGCATTCGTTCTATAAGGCAGGAGGGTAACAGGTGACTACCCTTACCCTTTCATCCAAGGCAAAAGGAGGCCATCACAAAAGACACTAGAATATTTTTAGTGACATTCAGAAAGAAAAGAAAATCTAACAGTAGTTCTTTATTCTGCAGCAAACTACTCAAAACATTTTTTAATCACTGCTTTAATTCTTCCAACCACTGGCTCCACCTGAGTCAAGAAATGCAGAGATCGCCCCTTTTCATCAAAGTACTGCCATCCATTCCTTCTTTCCCCCAAGTAAGCACCAAAACAACTCGCAAGTCACCAGGCTTGCCCAGTCCCTTCTTTAAGTCTCCTATTTTCACATTTATCAGCAAGACCCAGCCTTGCAGCAAAACCGGAGGTGGGGGCAGGGCCAGCTGGCAGGCAACATTCCAGTCCACCAGGGGTGAGCTGGAGAGTCTTCCCCTGGGTCCAGGAGCTTCAGTGCACACCAGGGAGCCCACCCCAGTATCAGCCAGAAAGATGGCCACTGGGCCCCTTGAGGGAGAGGAGTCAGTACGTTCTTTCCCCATAAGCCCCTGGTTCTTGGGTTGGAAGACCTGGCGTCCCCCATTTCTGTCCCCTTTGAGGCTATCTGCACCTGGCCCAGCCAAGCCCCTCCTTATCTCTCTGGGACTCACCCTCTAGCTTTCTGCTCCCGAGAAACAGAGCAGTCAGGTGGCAGGGGTCGGGGGGTGGGGGCGAGGGACCAGCCCCTTTAGCCACCATCCTGACCGCTTCCATCCTGGCCCAGGGTGCTGCTCCACTGCTGGCCCACAGACTTGTCCAAGTGGGTCGGCCACTGTCAGCCAAGCTCAGCTCAACACAGAGAGCTCAGACCTCCAAACCCAGCTAGGTGGAAATTCCAGACAGTCCATCTGCAGAGGTCCCCCAGGGACAGGCAGACGGGAGCACCCACAGGAGGAAGGAGCCAGGGCCAGGGAGGCCCGTCTGCTCCAGACCCTGAAGCTGGCTGCCTCCCCAGCAGACCCCAAGCTTTCTGGCCTGTGTCCCATGGGTACTCCTTGAGGCCCCCCCTCCCCAGTCATGGGAGTCCACACGAAGCGTCCAGACCTGTTTCAGTCGGGCTTGCAGCACAGCGCATCCTCCGCTCAGCTCATACACAGTAGCAGCCATAAACAAGCATTTAATGAGTGCTTTCTGGCTGCCAGAGCCTGTGGTGAGTGCTTCTGTGAGGCCACTGAATTTACTCCACAAGCAAGGCAGTTGTGCCTGAGCTGTGCGTGGACGCTCGGCTCACATACAAAAGGCTACGGCGCCAGCTCAGAAGCGGCAAGGAGTGCACGCACAGCGGGCTGTGGAGCAGGTGCTGAAGAACTCCTCAAAACCCGAAGATGTGGAGGGATTAGAGGCTGAGCGTACATCAGGAAGACCTGCATGGCAGAAGGTGGTGTGAGAGTGCTTTTCAGATATTTGGGAGACTTTCACACGCAGCAGGCATTAAGACCAGAAAGTCGCACAGTGGTGGATGTCAGCCAACCAGGAGCTTCAGAGACACCAGGGCTGTCGCGCGAACGCTGCACATTTCCAGAGAGGAGACCGAGGCCACACAGATCTTCCACACAACCTGGATGACACCAGCTGTGTCCTGCCCACTCAGAATGTTCCAGCAGGAGAGTCCTCGGGGGCCGAGGGGGAAATACGTGCACTGGGGCCCAGTTGTGGAAGCTTCTAGAGCTAATGCTCTGACACTGACTGAACATGTACCGAGGGAGGAGCCAGGCGTGTGGTCACTCCTGAAAGACACTTGGGAGACACTGTCCCCTCCAAAAGATTTAGATTTGTGAGTGTTCTCCTCAAACAGCACATAGGCTATAGGAGAGAAAAGAAGAATTAAGAAATAGAAAAATTCACAGCATATCTGCAGTCAGAATTTGGCTTTAAACCCTAGTAACATAATCTATTTTGAGCACTAGACAAGTTAGCTAATTCCCGAGGAGCCAGATTAAAAAGACTACAAACGAATAGCAAACTCATCACAAATTACAAGAGTGCCCAAAATACGCCCGTCACTTATGGGCTGCTAACAGTGCCAGTGGCCACTGAGAGGCTGGTGTCCTGGGGCCCAGGAGCAGTGCTGTCCTTTACAGAACTGCTTCCGGATCACTGAGCCCGCAGGCCCCAGACGACAGGGCTGAGCCACCCTGCCGGGCTCAGGGAGCCGGGCGAGCACAGGGCGCCCTACACCACCTCCAGAAGGCTGTCCTGGGTGGGGCCCGTCGGGGAGCACTCCAGCGGAGGGAAAAAGGGGTCCAGAGGAGGGGAGACTGGGACTTGAGCACGGAGGAGTCTGGAAGGAAGGGGCTTCTTGGCCGAAGCTCAGGTACTCTGACCAGTCAAGGAGACACACCCAGAAACATCCCTGGCAAACTCCCTTCTCTGCTCCCAGTTTCTGCTTTGCTGTCCATCCTCCCACCCAAGAAATGGTGATTTTCTGGAGACAAACTGGAACCCAGTGGTTCCAACCCCAGAACACAAGAACCAACTGGGCGCCTTTTTTCCATAGTCAGGGGCACCGGGCTCCACATCTTCAGTGGAGGGACCCTCTGGGCAGCGAGGCACTGACCTCCAGTGTCCGGGGCCGGTGAGGAGCCCTGAGCCCCAGTACCACTGGAATGATGGAAGGCCCTGTGCAGACCCCACGTGGGTACCAGGGCACATGGAACCCTGTCTGTGATGAGCGCGGGTGACAGCCCCACCCCCGCAGCCCTGGAGAACTCGGTGACCATCCCTGCAAAGATGAGACACTCTGGGGAAGGTGGAAAAAATCGTATCTGAGGTGGATGCTGGGTTCCATTTGTTCTCCAGCTCCCAGCACAGCCGCAGAAGCTGTCAGGGGTCAGGGGCCCCACAGGGGCACTGAGGTCATGGCAATGTTTTCAGAGCAGGACCCCGGGGACATCCTGTCTTCATCTGTGAAGATGCGCCATGCTGCACACCTCAGAGGCAGCACCCATGGTGGCCACGAGGACCCCGCCTCCAGCCAGCTGGGGGCGCTGACGGGCAGCACCCATGGTGGCCACGAGGACCCCGCCTCCAGCCAGCTGGGGGCGCGGACGGGCAGCACCCATGGCGGCCACGAGGACCCCGCCTCCAGCCAGCTGGGGGCGCTGACGAGCAGCACCCATGGTGGCCACGAGGACCCCGCCTCCAGCCAGCTGGGGGCGTTGACGGGCAGATGGTGCGGGCAGCTGCGGTGAGGAGCGCACATAGCAAAGGTGACCATGACCCATTCTCTTCATACACGACTTTCAAAATGAAGTTTAAATCAAGCACTAAGATAGGCCTCCAAAGCAGGTGCCTGGGCGAGCCACAAAGAGGACTCTGGGGCAGCTTCCGCCTGGCCCTTTTCCCAAATGAGGTGTTGCCAGCCTACAGGGAGGGGTGTATGTTTTCTGGGTCTTGTGCTGTGCAAACATCAACATCCGTCTTGAGAGCCGGAGACACTCTGGGCACACCCACAGCCAGCCACCAGGAACAGAGGAGCCCCAGGAGATGAGGCTGTGCGCCCACAGGAATGAAGGGCTGGGAGCTGAGGTCTCCCTCCCGACGCCGAGGGAGGGGTGTCCTGGGCACTGTTCACCCCCTGCTGGGTGTCGTCACCCCTTAGCTCCTTTTCTGGCCTCAACAGAGGGCACCAAGAAGCTACTTGTGGCTGTGAGCTGACAGGGTAGCCCACCTGAGGGTGCTCGCTCAGGGGGACCAGCAGATTTCTTCCTATCGTGGGGTGGGATTGGGGGGGGGTCTCATCCTCACCCCGATCTTCTCAAAGCATCAGCTCCATTCATCCTCCACTGCAGCCCCCTTTCCATCCAACAGTCACGCAGTTCCCACAGCGCCCCAGGGGGCCCCAAAGCCACTGGACAGCTGACCCCCTCTGGACCACACTCTTCACCAGGTCCATCTGTGCACCACGCACAGCACGGGGTACCTGCCTCCCCCATCTGGCTTTCACTGTGACCCCGGCGCCCTCTCTGCCCCAGGCACCTTGCCCAGGGAGGTTCTTCATCTCAGGGTCTCGCCTGGGCTGTCCATGGACCAGAACCATCTTGTCTCCACCTGCCATCTGGGTGATGCACCTCATCAGGGGAGTCTCCTCTCCAAGAGGCCCCTTCATCGGTCTCTTTGTTTATGTGCGGCCTCCACCTGGCTCTGGGCACTTGGGGAAGCCCACCCTCCCCACTGTCCGACAAGTTTTGGTCATGGAAACATGGAATTGAGACAGGAGGGGAAATCAGAACTCTGACACAAGTCCTTTCTGGAAGGGCAGGGCACATGAATTTCAATTCTAAAGAAAAGATGATATGAAGCATGACAAGAAGGTTTAAAATGAGCTTAGTTTTTCACTGAAAAGGAAATGGGAGTATCAGTGTTGAAAACCCTCAGAACTTGCTCACATAACACAAACTGGCCTGTTATCCTCTGCACCCCAGTATAATTTCTCAGTGCCCAACTCCTCAGGCACAGCTCTCCTGCCACCAAAATCTGTGACCCCCACTCTCCGCTACACAACTTACAACAGCTTCAATACCACTGATATTTCCATATGTGCAATAGACACAAAATTTAAGACATAATCTTGGCTGAAAGGCTTATAATCCAAACACAGTAAGTCAACCTTTCATCTCCCATTATTCAATCTGCCTTTAATTTAAAACTCATGATGCTCTCCCACTCTAGCTCAGTCTGGACTGACACTCCAGTGACACTGCTCAGGGTGGGGTCTGGCGGCATCCAGCACATCTGGAAAACACAGGGACCTTCCCGCAGCTGTTCTCTCTTCCTCCACGCCCCCTCCCCACCCTGTACAGCTTCCTTAGCCCCATCTCAGTTCATCTGACTTGGAAAAGGGAGCCTACACTGTGATTCTGAAATGGGGCATCACACCTTCAGAAGCTTGGTTATCTTCTCTTGACATCTACTGACTTTAAGCCAGGTTCAAGAAGCCTTCACATTGGACAAGAAAAGAAAGGAAGGACTTGGTAGAGATCAGATTACGTGATGACTCAAGTTTTTTCAGATTCTTCAACAAATAAAGCCAAATCTGAAGGGAGAAGGTGGTCTGCCTGGTAAAGAAGAAGACAGAGGTGGCACAGACAAGCCGCAATCTTCCAGCAATCAGACCACTGAGTGCGGAACCTGGACTTTACAGCCACACAGGTGGGTTCTGGAGGGAAAGACCATATTCCCAGACCAAACGGACCCTTACCTGCCATGAGGGGACCTGGGCAGGGCTATGAGCATTGGTCTCGCCTGTCTCTGCGGGCCCCCATTTTTGTTGCTGGATTCATGGGAAGGGCTCCAACCAAAGGCAAGTAGAAGTTCCAAGGCCCTGAGTTTTATTTCTCTGAGGACCTGAATGAATCCAGTGTGTTCAGGAATACTACAAGCACCTTCCAGTCTCTTTAACGAGAACTGCCACCCACCCTCACGAAGCACCCAGAGACCTGAAATTAAACCCCCATATGTGACACCTCAGCTACTTCCGGACACAGTGCAAACAGGGAGATTTTTCACCCTGTGGGCAGATTTGAGGAGAATTCCTAACTATATTTTCTTTGTTCATTAATGACACTTCATAACACTGGTGATAAGGGGACATGCCAGCTCGGCTCAGAAGGGCTCTTCCAGTGGCGGAACAGCCCTTTCAGCAATGACACCAGCACAGCATCACACTGTTCTTCAGAGCTGGCGTTTTTCCCTCTCCCGCCCTCCAAGTTTGCAGCAAAATTAAAGAGAAGAAAATAATCAAATCAATTCCAAGAAAGTACCTGTCAGTACTATGGCTTAAACTAATCCCATCTAACCTATGCCGGCTAATACTGTTCACCCTGGATAGATCTGATGAAACATCTTCCTTACTTTTCAGATTTGAGCCGGGCACAGGGTTGGTTCAGGTGCTGCTGAAGTCCGGAAGGCAGGGACCAGCCTTTCAGATCACCCATAAGCCACCGTCTGCACATTTTAATTACATGGCAGAAGCTGCACTTCGGGGTCTCCAAAGCTCACCAAGTGAACAGAAGTCTAAGAAACCAACACTGTGGTGTTCTCACACATTCAGAGTGCTCGCACAGAGGTTTTGGGGTTTGGTTTCTATATCACACTTGCTAAGGTCATTTTAAAACTGCAGATGCTGAGAAACAAAGGTTATGATCATTGGGCTAAAGCAGACAAAAGAAGGCAATTAGAACATCCTATTTCTCACAACATAAGCACACTTGCTGCCTTCTAGATGGTATATATCCCCCCACCTTCCATGTCATCAGAAAGCGAGGAAGCAAAGACGACCTCCAAAACACGAGGTAAAGATCTATCCCAACATGGTCTCAGACAGGACGTTCCCACATGGGCACAGAGTGAAAGACTAGACGGGGGAGCCTGCAGGGCCGGGGAGGCGCCGGGCTTGACTTTACCTGGGGGGGCAGCACACGCACGCCTCAGAGTCTGCACGGCTGGGCTGTGTTCGGATCCTGGTAGTCTAATGCCTGTGGCGTGAGGGGCCCCCACACAGCCCCGGGGCAGACCCTGGGCCCCCCCACAGCCCCGGGGCAGACCCTGGGCCCCCCACACAGTCCCGGGGCAGACCCTGGGCCACCCACACAGTCCCGGGGCAGACCCTGGGCCCCCCACACAGTCCTGGGGCAGACCCTGGGCCCCCCACACAGCCCCGGGGCAGACCCTGGGCCCCCCCCCACAGCCCCGGGGCAGACCCTGGGCCCCCCACACAGAGAGGCAGACCCTGGGCCCCCCACACAGCCCAGGGGCAGACCCTGGGCCCCCCACACAGAGAGGCAGACCCTGGGCCCCCCACACAGTCCCGGGGCAGACCCTGGGCCCCCCCCACAGCCCCGTTGCAGACCCTGGGCCCCCCAGACAGCGAGGCAGACCCTGGGCCCCCCACACAGTCCCGGGGCAGACCCTGGGCCCCCCCACAGCCCCAGGGCAGACCCTGGGCCCCCCACACTGTCCCGGGGCAGACCCTGGGCCCTCCACACAGTCCCGGGGCAGACCCTGGGCCACCCACACAGTCCCGGGGCAGACCCTGGGCCCCCCACACAGTCCCGGGGCAGACCCTGGGCCCCCCACACAGCCCCGGGGCAGACCCTGGGCCCCCCCACAGCCCCGGGGCAGACCCTGGGCCCCCCCACAGCCCCGGGGCAGACCCTGGGCACCCCCCCACAGCCCCGGGGCAGACCCTGGGCCCCGCACACAGAGAGGCAAACCCTGGGCCCCCCACACAGTCCCGGGGCAGACCCTGGGCCCCCCATACAGCCCCAGGGCAGACCCTGGGCCCCACCACAGCCCCGTGGCAGACCCTGGGCCCCACATACATCCCTGGGGCAGACCCTGGGCCCCCCACACAGTCCCAGGGCAGATCCTGGGCCCCCCCCACAGCCCCGTGGCAGACCCTGGGCCCCCCACACAGCCCAGGGGCAGACCCTGGGCCCCCCACACAGTCCCGGAGCAGACCCTGGGCACATCCACGATGCTGCCATGACGCAAAACATTTCTGGAACTCTTCCCATGGATGGCGCCTTCAGAGCCCACAGCATAATTTTCATCCTTTAAGGCTTACTTGTTTTGGGAAATAGCTAACAACCACTCAGAGCCAACAGTCATGAATAGGGTGGGTGACTAAGCTTGGTAATTTCATTCATGGTCAGAAACTCACAGTGGGCTGAGAACAACCAGTGCATATTCTCAGATGGCTTGTAATCCAGCTGCGGTGGTGATGCTGAGGGCAGCCCTCCAACTGTGCTCTGTGCAGGGATATGAGGGGGGTCCCCGCCCCAAACAGGATCTGGGAAGATCGCCCCTTCTCTGCACACACACATTCCAACGAGTCTGTGAAATCCAGCCCTCTGGTTTACAGTCATTCATGATAATCACTCCTGCGCATCCCCAACTCGACGCAGCCCCTAACAAGTTGTTATTACTGAGAGGACACTGCACACTTTATCAGTAATGCAAACCAGGAAGCACAGCCCTGCAGAGATGCCAGCACCGCATGGGTACAGCCAAGTCCCAGCAGCGAGTGTAAGCACAATGAGCATTCCACTCAGGGGGCAGATAAACATACACACACTGCACAGACTTACAACTCATCCCAATCATCTTTAGTGGGTTTATCCTAAACATAGACAATAAATTCAGTGTTAATAATAGCTGAGACCTTTAAAATCCTCTGAAGGGAAACACACACCACTCCACCTTTCACAGTGACTGACTGGCTGTGGTTTTCTGGTTTCTCTACAATTGGAAGAAAAAATTTGCATTAAAAAGGTGCAACTAAAAAACATGAGATAAAATACAAACACAAACACTAATGCAGGACCTCCCTGGAACACATGCTTCTCAACATGAAAATGTGTGGATTTCACTGGGTGGCGAGGAGTCCCTGACCTGGGAGCCTCGAGGCTTGGGTCTCAGATTCGCTAAACCTGAATCTAACGGACAGTGGATTTTCTCAAGGGAAGGTTATGCCACTTTCTTTTCCAAGAAAAGAAACAGCTGGGATACAGCCAGCTAATCTCTCTTATAATCATGTTGCAAGTCTCTCCAGTGTGGCCCTCCTCCCAGAGAAACACAGCACTAGTGATTCCAAGGTCAGATCACCCATCTCTGAGAGGATCAACAGGAGGATCTCCGCCCAGAACTAAGACAGATGCCGGTACTCCCCTGCAACACACACACACAAGCCTCACAAACTGCCTAACCACACATCTGTCTAAGCCTCTCTTCTTCAACCCCTACCTCAGGATTTAGGAACAGCACTAAAACTCTCCTTGGCAGCGATGCAGCCAATCAGAAAACTGATGCACAAAAGGAGAGATCTAGAGAGTGAAGTTTGTCTTGCAGCAGAAGCAGAACAGGAGGGAGAATCAGGAAAATGAAGAGGAGAGGACAGAAAGCAAAACAGAGTTGCCCAAGCGTGAAAGCCCTGCTGTGCTTCTTCCAGCACTGGGTGCCTCCCCGGCTGGGGCAGAGACAGCGCTCCTCCAGGGGGATCTGGTTCCCCTCAGATCCTCACACAGAGGACCACGGCCCCAGCAGACAAAAGGGATGAGCCAGAGTGGATACTCAGATCCTGGGGTGGACAGGGAAGCAGCTCCACCTCATGGGACACCAGTTGCAGCTGCTGTACGGTCGCCTCTAGATGGGGAATGAGTGGCCAGCACAACGCAGTGTCATGGAGAGGCACCTGCTCTGCACCCATCCTAGGGAACTTCTGATAGATGTGGAGAAAGGTGAGACATTGTAAACCAAGGTTAATCAACATCTAGCCTGGTGCCTACATCAAGGTTTGCTGATGAGGCACTCATTCTGTCAAAAAGTAAGGAAATAACTGGAAATTTTATTTCAACCATAGTGAAAAAGATGTGCCGCTACAGCCTCGCTGTCTGATCATGTGTGATGAGCAGGGGCATGGTCACTGGGAAGAAACACACCGGAGGGTGTGTGAGTGTGTACTAGAGAAAAAGGAAGGGAGGAAGGCTGAGTACAGAGTCCTGTGGAGGGAAGGGCTGAAGGAGCAGCTCTGGGTCTGAGCCACAAGGGCCTCATCAGTGTGTCCAGCTGGCCTGGTGATGCCAGAGAGGAGAGGTGTACAGGCTCCATTTAACACAGAACCTAGTGCACCACACAGCAAGATGTGGGGGTCACACAGATGGGCCTGACATTCCAAAGAACAAAGACTCAGGGAGACACGCGGATGGGGCTCAGGCACCAGGAGGATTTGCAGCCTGGCAGCTCCAGAGACACACCCTCTGCAGGAACCACATCCTTCTCAGGAAGAGTCCTGGCAGGCCTGATAGGGGTGCAGGCATCCACAAGGAGAGCTGAGACCCAACAACCTCACAGGCTGTTCATGAGCAGCTCCCAGGACAGTGGATGGGACTGTGGGAAGAGATGGGGAGACCCCAATAGAACACAGGCTAGGGGGCAGGCCTGGAGAAGCTCTGATGTTCTGTGTGACGGCACCAAAATGGCCAAGAACCCAAAGGTGGACCAACCTTATGCTGAGTCCGGACACATACGTCTCAGGAAAGGACACGAGGGTAGAGGTTGTCACGGTTATACCGAAAGTACCCACAAGTTTCAGCCAGGGCAGAGAGCACGGTGAGAAAACCCAGACACACCACTTGCTAATAGAAGGAACCAGGCTCTCTGGGAAAAAAGCCAGCTCTAGGTCTGGGCAGGACATAAACAATGTGACCCTGGAAATCTTATCATGTGAGCTAGCAAGCCAGGAGGATCACACCAAAAGGACCGAGGAGCCACTAAAGACTGTCCCACTGACCAAAGCTGGGACAAGTTTAACATTAATAAGAACAGTAACAGTAATACACCAAAACACAAACGTTTAAATCCCTGAGTTCACAGTGATCTAAATCCAAAGCAAATACAACTCCTGCTTGGTCACCACTGACTGAAAATTGAGAAATAGGAGAGAAAGAACCCGGAAGTGTGCGCTCTTTCCCACACGGACAGAACCCCAAGGTGAGCAGACAGTCGGGCAAGGCAGAGCTGTCCTTTCCAAAAGTCTTCAAACCAGGAAGTAAAAGCAGCTGATGAATGGGGTACTGTAAGCCAGGTATCTGGGGATGCAGGCACAGATACCAACAGCTGCTCAACTGGAGATTCCAGCCTGAAGAACAAAACTCCTCCCATGAGGGCGGCTAGCCCACCTCTCCAAAAATCAAAATAAAACCCAAACCTGAATCTCACCGTACTTCATATTCAACCTCCAATTCGCAGACATAAAGGAGCACCAAGGAACTGGCTAAACTCCACCCTGGGGATGCACCTGCCTAATTCAGACTGTGGAAATCTGTAGGCAAAGCCCAGCCCCCTGAACAAACGCATTATAAAAACAAACCAAGAAATAAGATCAAAACACAAGAAAGATAAAAGAGGAAACTGTGACTTACAAAAACAGACAATTAAATCATAAAGAGTGACTCTATCTGAATTCTGAATTAAGGAAAAACTATAAAATAAGTTCATGACATTCATGAACTAACTGGAAATGTGAATAATAATTAAATATTTGATGTTATTAAGCAATTTGTTCATTTGGGGGCATAATCCACACCTTATTAGGTTTGTTTAAAAGTCCTTATATTTGAGAGATATGTAGTAAAATATTTACAGATGAAAAAAGAAACATGTCTGGGCTCTGCTTGGAGGGGACCAGGGTGGGGGCAGGATGGACCTCAGGCTGCTGGTGCCTGCAGTAGGGCAATGGGTGTGTGGGGTTCATAATACCATTCTGTCTACTTACGTGTATTTGAACTCCTCCGTAATACCTTTTTTTTAAAAAAAAAAAAAAGGCAGGCTGGGCTAAGAGCTAGGTCCTCCCAGAGAAGGTGAGATCTGGACCAAGCTCTGCAGGCTGGGGTGACATCCTTACAGAGCTGGTGGGAGCACAGGGCAGGAGGCAATGACACAAGAGGACAACCGCCAGCCTGCCCCCTGTGGTCTGCACATTGGCATTCCCAAATTCACAGGTGGAAAGCCTAATGCTGAGTGTGTTAGGAGGTGGGCCTTTGGGAGGTGATCACATCACGAAGGGGGAGCCAGCATGAATGGGACCTTATAAAGGAGGAACCCCATTCCCCTCTGCCCTGCGAGGACACAGAAGTCTGAATCCTGCAAGAGGACCTCACAGAAACCATCCTCTGGCCCTGGGCCTGGTCTCAGCCCTCCAGCCCCCGGAACCCTCAGAAATCAATGTGTGCTGTTCACCTGGTCTGCAGTGCTGTGTTACAGCAACCTGAACAGACTGAGACACGTTCCTCACAGGACGAAAGGGGGGCCAACACTGAGGCTGGGGGCGGGGGGGAGAAAACATGGTCATGGATAGTCCTTCCTTTTACACCATCAAGCTGGGACTCCACAACAGGGAGACTGGCCATATTTATGATTCAAATGTGCCAGGTCAGCAGATGGAGGCCTGGTCAGTTATGTGCAACTAACGCCCCTCGTCCACTGCTGGCCTGCACATTGGAGACAGTGACCCGTTCTTACTGCTGTGATTAACTCCACACCACACGTACGCAGAGACTCAGAGCACAATCCTGGCTTCTAGACCAGACAGAAAAGTGAGCTGAGGACATGTATCCCAGATCAGGCGCACACTCCACCTCAGCAGGCCAGCTCACCGCCCGATCGAGGACCACCAGCTCGGGAGATCCCTGCCCATGGGGGTGGCCCAAGCCCACCACCAGTGTCCAGGTCGTCACGCTGCCTCATGAACCCACTCCCCATCCTCTGGCTAAGTGAGAGGAGGGGGAGTGGCTTACCTCCACCTCACTACCACTCAAAAATAATTGTTTTGCAGAGGTGATAACATGGAAAATGTCCGTCAATTTACTAACCTCACATGCCTTCCTGAATTTCACCAACAAACCATTCACCTGGAAAATTTCTTCACAAGAGTTTGAGGCTACCAGGTAAAGGCAGAGAAAGGGAAAGAAGGACTAAATCTCTCACTGGAATGAGATATGAAAACATCAGGAAACTCAACTGAAAACCCGATATTCAATATGGTAAAGAAGGAATCACTGTGGCCCATTTCAAACTCCTCGGATTACCAGGGATGCAGCTCAGTGTGTGGGGACCTCCAACTCCAGCTTAAGCCAGCTCTGAACTTAAAGGAGACAGAGGACAAAACCAGCTTCCCTCAGAAGGACACTGACGCTGAGGACTTCTGCACAATGGCCTCTGGGCCGTCACACTGAGTGCTGCACAGAGAGCCAGTCCTCCATCGATTGCCTCCCCTGGGTGTCAGCTACACAGCACACGTCAACATTACTCTGCAAAAAAGAAACTCAGTGACCAGCCCTGCACCATGGTGAAGAGTCTCAGCGGCATGGGGAAGAGGGGCCCCAGCTCCCAAATCAGCCCCCCATCTGCAAGCTCAGCACACCGGCCCCTCCCCCAGAAGCTCCTTGGAGAAGGTAGACGCCTGCTCATTAGGCACAAAGACTTGGACAGCACTTACCGCCTCTGAAGGGAGCTGGAGGGGCACCTGAAACCCACCACTGTCTGTGCTGGGCAAAGTCCCATGGGCACCTCAGCTCCCAAACCGCATGGCGATGGCCCCCCTCAGCCCTTCCGCACTTAGCAAAGGATGCTGCCCATCTTCACAAGTGCTCAGCTCTTGCCCGGAGATGGTCTCCAGCTGCTCTGCACAGGCTTCTGTCTTGGAGGGAGGGGATCCACACCCGCTCCCAGTGCTCCTGGTCAGAAGGGCTGCACCCTTTGCCTTCAAGTATATACTGGACACAGAGGAAGGCAGACTGGGTGTTGGATGAGGGGGAGGAGAGAGAGAGGAAGAAGTTGCACAGAGACAGCTGAGGCCCACAGGAAGGCAGGGCCCATGCTCCCAGGACCCCCAGCTGGACCACTGAAGCCCCAGGCAGAGGCCCCGGTGTCCAGTGAGGGGCCTGAGTCAGGCCATTCTGCAGCTCTCAGGCTGCCTCCCACCAGAGGCCAGGCCCCACGCAGTGACCTCCTCAGTTCAGTTCAGTTCAGTCACTCAGTCATGTCCAAATCTTTGCAATTCCATGGACTGCAGCACGCCAGGCTTCCCTGTCCATCACCAACTCCCAGAGCCTGCTCAAACTCATGTCCATTGAGTCGGTGACCTTCTCACACTCAGCTTTCAAACCCAGCAGGGAAAGGGCTGTGTGGCCATCTGTCCAGCCTGAACTATGTGGGTGCAGAGCTCCTCACAAGGCCAGCAGCACTGGAGGGAAGCCCCTCACTTGGGAACACACACACACACTCACACAGTCTCCTGAGGCCATGTCTCACTTCCAAGTCATTGGGAAGGCCTCAACGGCAAAAGTCCCTGGGTGGACCTCGGTGACTGCGGCCCTCGTGAGTGCGTGAAGGCACCGTCACCCGGGAGAGACACCTGTCTGCTGGAAGCTTCGGCCCTGGTGACACTCCAGCCTGGTGCTGCCCAGCGTGCTCCTCAAGCGCGGCCTGCAGCTCGGGGAGTTGGATGGAGCCTCCTCCAAGCCCGCAAACCCCACCTTTCATCCCTGCATTGCCCTCATACCCATGGACAGAAGCAAAGGACTTCAGACATTGCAGACACTGCTTCAAGCACGGAGAGGGCAGAGCTAGCAAGGTTGGAAGAGTGGAGCTGGGACCCGACAAGGTCACCACGGTCCAGGTTGTAGCCTAGTCCGTGGTCTGTCTGCACTGTTCCCATGCCCTAGTGCTCACATGGCTGTCTGAGGCCAGACAGCCTTCCTGCTCTCAGGACCATGAGATGTCACCACATCCCCAGGGTAAACTCCCTGTTCTGCCTAAAGTAGCCTTCAATCGTCTGCTTTAAAAAAAAAAAAAAAAAAAAATTATTTATTTGGCTGCACCAGGTCTGCAGAATCTTTAGTCGAGGTGTGTGGGATCGAGTTCCCTAACCAGGGATCAAACCTGGGCCCCCTGCAATGGGAGAGTGGAGTCTTAGCCACTGGACCACCAGGGAAGTCCTTCAATAGGCTGTTTTTACTTGTAACCAATAAGATCTTTTAAAAGAAAATACATTACAAATCAAAGAACAAAAAAGAGGCTACGATGTGTGAATCTGGTGACCACCACTCAGGTGATATAGGACAAGGGCAATCAACATTTTGCTCCCAGATTTCAAGTCCTAAACTCTAGACTCTAGACACACACATAGGTACATATACACACATACATCCCCTCCCCGCACCCATATTCTCACAAGTCAGGGATGACCAACACCTTCAACTCATCCTTTTCAGCTTCTGCCGGCTAGTGTGCTTCCAGCACTTGGGAGAGGAGAGTGCGAATTTCCCTGAGGTCGCAGGGTCTCCCTGCTCTGTGCAGAGCTCGCCTGGAGGGGCAGGTCCTGTGCGTGTGGTCCTATTCTGCATCTCTGCTCCCTGATCCACTGCAGCCCCCGACCCCCGTTCTCCAGAAAGGTGGGCTAACGCCCAAACCCTCTGAGCTCACGCTCACACACCCGCATTCTCAGTTTCAGCTCAACCAGGAGAGTACCTGGACAAATATGTTGGAGAAAAAATAAAATCCAGGAAAGCACAGCTGAAATGGACCCTCAGAGCTCAGGCAAAGAAGCCAGAAATCAGCAGATACTGTAGAGGCACAGCAAGGAATCTGTACGGTGTCACTCGGCGCCCCGCTGCCCCCTCGCCCAGCCTCTATGCGCTGCGGAAGCTCCCTCCTCGGCAGTGGGGGCCGGAACTGAGGTGACAGCATCACGCCCTCATGGCCGGGCTGGGCTCCCCCAAGGAGCCACACTCCAGCCACTGCAGCTCCTGGCCTGTGAGACTTGGGGGCACCCGGCCCCAGAATCTGTGACTCAGACAAGGACAGCCGAGAACATTATCTGTCCCTTCTTCCCTGAAACATGCCTCCCACACAGGAAGATGCACAAGACAGGTGAAGGAGGCCGCCACAAAACTGAAGGCCCACAGTAGGGACCATGAACTGCAAGCCGGACCGGGGCAGACCGGGGCAGACTGGGGCGGACCGGGGTGGGGCCCCTCCCGGGTGGGGCCCCTCCCCCGAGACCGCGGTTTATCTTCAGTCCGGATGTAACGGCTGCCAGCACGAGGGTGCAGGTGGAAGGACATGGGTCTCCTGGCGCTCGGCCCACAAGGCGACCACCCAGCACTACACGCGACACACGATTCTGCTCCACACCAGCTACCCCACCGCAGGAGCCAGAAACAAGCCTGGCACACGGACACCGACCATGTCCAAAGACCCAGAGGGTACACTCTTGTGAGATGAATGTCCTGGGCCTCTGGACTCTCAGGGCTCACGGCCTGCTCCCCCGTAACTGCCCCTCTCCCACCCCTGCTCGCTGCTGTGGGACCTGTCTTCCTGTTTCACAGACTGACCCCTCTCAGGGACTCCTCCCCACTGCTCCCACCTCTCCATCAGCCCTACAGCCTCCACAGCCTCTCCTGCTGCATCCAAGGCCCCGTCCCGTGAGAGCCGGGCCCTCCACCCCTTCCGGCCACCAGCCCCTGTGAACAGCACAGCTCCACCACTTGCCATTTTGTGCCCAGGGAGGTGTTCTTGATTGTTCTTCCAAGAGATGATTTAACTGGTCATCAAATCCTTTCTACCAGGGCCAGACTGGGCCTGGGAGCCAAGAAGCAAAATTTCACGGTGTAACCCTCACTGGACTCCCAAAGACATCAAATGTCATCAGTGGACAACAGCACGAGCAGCCTGTGGAGGCATCTGGGACAGAATTTTCAACATCCACACCCCAGGACAATTGGGCCAGAGCTGTGGCTGGCAGAACTCTCCGCTGCCCTGTCCAAAGCTAGCTCCTGGTCTCAATACCACCTTCCCTTTTCTGCTGCTCCAGCAGCCCCCCTTCGACCCCCACTCTGGCCACATCCAGTAGGGGCACTCACAGGCCTCTCATCACCTTCGCACACGAAGCAGTAAGATTCTCTAGCAGTGAGAGCACTCACTGGGCCACCTCCCCATGCTGGCTGCGGGAGCTCTGTGGAGAACAGGAGAGCCCCCATGCCCGTCACTGCACCTCTGCTGGGGGTGGGGTCATCCGAGGAGAAATGAGTCATCAGGAAGATAGGACAGGACAGGGACATGGGGAGCCAGCATCCTTCTGCCTGTCCTCAGGCTCTGCAGGGTCTAGGACTCGGGGGTCTTGGAGGCTTTCGGGGGGCATCAAGAGAAACAAGAGACACCCTGCACTGGGTCAGTGTCCACACGAGTGATGCCTCTGTGAGCAGCACAAGTGGTAGGTGTGTATTTCCCTCCCTTCACAAGGAAGAGAATGAAGGCTGAGAGAGACGAACAGCCACTGTGAGCAGGAGGGCCGCACAGCATGGAGGAGGCTCGGTGGAGGCAGGTCTCCATGTGAGAAGCGGGAAGATCTAGACAGGCTGCCCCAGCTCATCTCGCCGCACAGCTCTCCATCCAAATACCCAGGTGGGCCTGGTTATGCTTCAAGACTTCAGAGCACAAGATGCGTGCTGATGCCTGTGCAGAATTCAAGGCGAGCCCCCCAGCCCGCAGGTCAGGGGAGGGGGCCACAAGGGGGCATGAACCTGGGTCACTTGGGGCCTCCCGCCCTGCTGTCCATGCCCAAGTGGAAGTTGCCCCTCGCCACCATCCTTCAAGGCTGGGGTCTAGTCTTGTTGATAGTGTGTCCTCAACTTACAAACTCCCGGGGTGGAAAATAAATGGGTCAATGACTATGGCAGGGAAAAATAACTAAGTATCATAAGAGATGCAGGAAGCAGGCCTGGCTGCAGCAAAGGGGTGATCTGTTTAGGACAATGGTTCTTAACCTTGGCTGCTGATGCCTACCCCCTGCCTCCAAGAGACTGAGCCTGAGCAGGGGCTGCCCACGCCCAGGTATCAGCCGTGCACAGAACAAGCCTCCAGGTCATTCCCTGCTCCTCACGGTGGACATGGGCTTGGCACAGCTTACAGTTCTGCACCTCCCACAGAGCACAGCACAGACTCTGAATAAACACTGGTTGGTTTCTGATGATTCCAGATGAATGATCTCCTCATCAAATGCACATCCCTAAAAGGAAGAGCAGCCTTCATAAGCAGAGTCCATTTATATTTCTATCATTAACCATTTAGTGTCAGAGCTGGGTGGCTTCCACCTGCCCCATTTCACCAGGGTCTTCCAATTATCTGCAGATCTAACCTTGATAGATGTTGGGACTTCATAATGTTGCAGCCTGAGTCTTACCTAAATAGTAACCATGCCATAATACACACAGGGGAGCCAGTCGTGGCTGGGCCAGAGAATCCAAGAGCTGTTGGTGATCCAGACACAGACAGATGTCAGAGCGACTGACCATACAAACCCGTGCACGTGGCAGGGCTGCTATCCATGGGCCTGTTGGTCCTACAGGACGCTCAGGGCCCTGTCCCACTCCCCAAGGGAGCACAGCACCCACCTGCTCCTCCTTCCCTCCTGCCTATCAGTTCACAGCAGTGAAAACATCAAAGTACACTCAGCAATAGTCAGCTTGCCCGCTGGTCTCCTCAAACACCTCATGAAACATCTCGCCAAAATTCACCCAAAACCTCCTTAAGCATCAGGTCCTCTTACAGGTCTTCTGTCCTCACCTCTTTTAGGGAGACAGGCATCTCAGGGAAGGCCCATCTGCAGGGTGAGAGATCAATGCAGTGGCGTGAATCTGCACATTTTTCATGAGATAGCATAAAAAAAAAAAAAAGGATATTCAGCAGGATGGGTGGATGGATGGATAGATTTCACCTTCAAAACAATTAGAAAACCTCTTCCTAGATCATCTTATTTTGAGCTCACTGATAAAGATTTGAGCAGAACTGCTCTTTCAGGATCATCCACATTGCTTCATGGGTGGACAATCTCTTGTGGCCTTGAGTGCGAGCTCTTGGGTGCAGTGAGCCCACCTCTTCCTGCTGCCTCCACGCTAACCCAGCGCCCTGTCCTATGCAGTCTGCTGGACTTATGCGTGAGCTTGCCCAAACCTCACCACCTCTCACAGCACTCTACAGTTTATACAGACGATATCTGTCCACACCTGCATGAGGAATGGGAGGAAACACCCAGGGAGCCGAGTCCAGGACCCCAGGTTCCCATACAACCACCTCCAAGAGGCAGCCTCAGCCCCAGGAACTACTGGGTGCTACTTCCGTCTTCCTCAAGCTCTGATTCTGATTTTTAATGTCTCAAGTCTAATGAACATCTTTTAGAAAGATTTTTTTGTTTTACTCACGTAAACCACCCTCCAAAACTCCTGCTCCCGCAGAGATACATAAACCACTTTTAGTCATCAAAAACCTACTTGGAAGTTGAAAGAGCCCCATTACTCGCTTTTCTTTAATCAACAGATTAAACCACACACACACACAGTCTGTGAGAAGAAACTACGACTCGCGTTTCCTCGAATGAGTCCCTCTCCACCTGTCAAGGGCAGCTGGTCCCCCAACAAGGAGAAGGCAACTCACCGCATCCGTCAGTCAACCTCTGAGCCACAGCCATTTCTCACCATCACCTGTGAGTGACCTCCCTGCGCGTTTGAGATCTTACATCCTGCTGACAGGATGCCACCTTCCAGAGGAACGCTGGGCAGCCTGCCTTCTGGGTTCTACAGTCAAGTTTCTGGACCGGCTCCTTTGGCTCAGCTGTGAGCACGGGGCCCAGGGTTCAGATCGCCTACCCGTCGGGATGACCCCGGCACTGCTGCGATGTGGCCACCATGCCTCAAGACTACCTTTGCTTTGTCACCGAAAATACTGCCTCTTCAAGGTGTTATGGAACACCTGTGAGGGTGAAAGGCAGTGTGTGACCCCCTAGGGCTGTCCCGGGACACCAGTGTATACGGCCCACCTGCTGACTGAGGACTTGGCCCAGTGCTTGGCAAGAGCAACACTCAGTGAGGACTGAGGACCAAAGAAACCAGCAACAGGAGTATGAGTGAATGCACAGGAAATGCTCTCCAATCACTCATTCCGATCACATCATCCTGTCCCACCTCAACCCCCATGAATCTCTGAGGTCAAGTGAAATGAACAGGCGCTAAAGCCAAACACAAAACAAAACAACTGAAGCATCTCCAGGAGTGGGTGGGTTTACAAGCAGTGGCCAAATGACATGTGGTTTCAGCAAACTGCGGGGGCAGAGAGCCTCAGGTGTCCAGGGTCCCGCCCCCAGGCCGCAAGGGTGCTCCAGCTCCCAGAGGCAGCCTCCCTGCTGTCTTCTCCTGCTGGCGCCCCTTCTCACACTCAACTCTCTGGGTGACAAAATGCCCCTCCCTGCAAGGCACGGCCAGGCTCACAGAGGAATACACTCACTGCCCAGAGGCCCATGGCTTATTCATGTGGAGAACACAGAACTGTGCTATCATCAAGTGTCCAGGAGACAGAGGACAATGCCTGCTCACTGTGCAGACTTGAGCAAAAAGAGCTGACACAGACTTGTCACGTGGTTAATATGCAACTATTGCACAAGACCAGCCTCTGAGACGTCAGAGCCTAAAGAAATGAATCATCTTTACTGCATCCACCATGACGGCCTCTGAAACACCAACAGGGCTGAGAATAAAGGTGAGTGGGAGAGGCTCGAAAGATAAAGGGTGTGCCGACAGGGGCAGGGCCTGGACCTCGGAGCCTGGCCTCTGTCACTTACTGGCTGTGTCACAAACAAGCCTGGTGCCTGCAGCCCAATGTGTAAAATGGGGGTGATCATCCTCATGAGCCCACAGGTCGCTAACACCAGAGCAGATGTCAGTGTCCTGAGGAGCCAGGCTGCAAAGACACCCACAGGAGGCCCTGCTTTTGTACGCTGCTCTCTATGTACCGGCCACCCTTCATCCACACCAACCACCATGTGGATGAGGTGGGTCACAGAGAACACGTCCCCTGATCACAGGCAAGAGCCACAGAGGTCATCAAATTCAAGACCCAGCAACTGCAAGGCCGTTAACTCCACCTAACACTCAAGAGGAAAAGTGTTATCAATGAAACCATGGAACACCATCCATTACAAGATGCAACCTCATTTTAGAGATGTTAAAATGTGAGGGGGAAAATGTGCATTTTAGAATCAATGAGACAGTGTGTGAGAAGAACCCTGGGGCCTTGGAGCTCAGGGTCTGGTCCTGACTGGACAATGTCCAAGGCCAGTCTGAGCCCACAGAGCAGTGGTGTCCAGTGGGGGCTGCTCTTCAATAACCCTTGGGACCTTGTTTGAATTCCAGGCTCCTTGTTCTGATTCAGTAGATCTAGGCAGGGAACATGACACACTCTGGAAGGGGAAGATGGTAGAGGATTCCTGCCACCCACCAGTCAGCCCTTGCACGCCTTGCCCACTGCCATGCCCTGGGCTGAGAAAGTGTAAAGATGTGTGTGTCAGTCACAGCACGGAGACTGGTGAGGCCAACAGAAAGGATCTGCCCTCCCCAAGGTGCCCCTTCCCCCCAGCCTCTGGCATCAGGACACCCTTGAGGGGAGGAAAGGCCCAGGAGCACAGAAGTGTAGGCCTGACCTAGCACTGTTTGTGATTCTCCCACACCTCGTTCCTGGTACGTCTCCTGCACACTCTCCCCGACTCTGATTCATCTGGAGTGTGCGGTTGCAGACTTCCAATCAGAAAGGGGGCTGGAGGTGTCCTGGGCGGCATTTCCCCAAGTCAGCTGTGACTCAGCCTGGCAAAGCCCCAAGGGCCTTTACAGCGGCCTCCTTCTGCTCTTTGATTGGCTTAGTAAGCAGCAAGAACCAGTCATCACAGGCGATCACTGCTCATGGCACATTTGCCAGCGCCTCCTGGGACTCAGAGGAAGAACAGGCACATAGCTCCTTCTTCCCAGCGTGGGGACACAGGTGGAGCTCTGTGGCTGGTGAATTACACATTCCAGGATTTCTAAAGCCTATTAAGAAAGGACAGCCTACATGAGGATATAGCTCCAGCCACCTGTCTCCCTCCTCCTGCCCCCACTCAGCGTTTCACATCTACTTTATGACTCAAGGCATCCAACGAGGCAGGGGTTTTAAAGCTTCCCATTTCTGATGCTAGAGAGCTGGGGGTGGAATGCAGACAAGCAGGTCACAGTGACAGCCCCCGCTCTCTGAAGCCCACCAGCTGCTTCTGATGACTGATTTTACCATGATAGGAAAGGATTCCCTGGCCATCTATGCCCACATCCCTGGAAGAGAGGATGTCAGCCTTTTTAGATAGTGGTTCTATTAAGTTTTAGAGAAGGGAGTGGGGGAGACCCTGGGAGAGAGAGCCCCCCTCCCCCACTGACTCTGGCAGCACCTCCCAGGCCCAGAGCCACCGGCCCATGCAGGTCCAACATCCTACATCTTGAACGAACTTAAGGAGCTTATAAGGATGCCTGGGAGTCAAAGGGACAGGCTGCTGGTTAGTGAGCAGGGACAGGGCGCATGTCCAGCATGTGACTGCATAGCAAGCACTGCGTGAAGCAATTCGTTACCACCAGCAAATCTGTGACGTCGGGGGAAAAGCACCTCCGCGCTGAGGAGGGAATTCTGCTGCAGGAAGAAACTGTCACTGGGGGATATCAGGAGGAAGCAGCTCTCTCCAAGTAAATGACTAGGGGAAGGGAAGGAATAAATAACTAGCCATTACCTAATAAGGGGTTTGTCTACATCGGCTGACTTATTCCAGAATTGACACCAAAATCAAGGTTAACTGAACAGGGCTGACATGATAATTATGCCTTTTTTTTCTTTTCATTTTTGGTGTTTTTAAAGTCACAATTCCTTTCCTTAGAGCCACACACAGGATCCTGCGGACGCACTTTCCTGAAAGCAGAAATGCCTCCTCGGACAGTCCGGCTGACGCAGGCAGCCTGCAGCCCACCGACACCTGCCCCAAACCGAACAGGAGCGCTGACCAGCACTTCTTCCCAACCCTGAGGCTGAGGGTGGAAACATGTCCATGGCCATGGATGTTTGTCTTGATGAAAAGACAGCAGCTGTGGGAAAGCATCTCCACGCTCACCCCTGCGTCAATCCTTGCTGAATAAAAATAGTCACCTTTGCACAAAAGCAGTGGTCATTCATGGATGCAAAGTGAACCACAGGAAAGAGAGTAAAAGCCACACTAAAAGTCTCTGCAGCACAAACCGACATTCCACGAATGTCATCAAAATCTATTAAAGGGATTTTGGCCTCTGTGAAATCTAAGGAAAGACTATTAAAGGACCACAACTCTCTCTCTACCTCTGTAAATAGCTCTTTCTAGCAACTGTTTTTCTGGATAGCATCACCTAGGAGGGAGTTGAGGCTGTTATAAATGCTGCCAAGCAAATGACTAGGATTATAAGAATCCCTAACGTCAAGACTTCCCTGGTGGCCCAGTAGTTGAGAAGCCACCTGCCAATGCAGAGGACATGGATTTGATCCCTGGTCAGGGGAGAGTCCACACGCTGCAGGACAATGAAGCCCACATACCATAACAACTGAGGACCCTCGCGCCTGTGCTCTGCAACAAGAGGCCCCTGCAATAAGTCCACACGCAGCAACTAGAGAAAGCCCTTGTGCAGCAACGAAGACCCAGTGCAGCCAAAAATTAACTAATTTTTTAAAATTATAGTTAAAATGTTTTTTAAAAAATAAGAATCCCTAATCTAAAGTGCTGTGTTCTAAACACTGTCTCAGAAAGACTAACATACACAGGTCTCAGCCCCAGGAGGATGCATCAAAGCAAAACGTCACTTCTCCCAGCTCCAGAGGGAGTCCTCGATGACACCTTGTCCACAGTCCTCCTGTGGCCACCTGTCCCCAGGCCGGCAGTCACAGTACCCGGAAGGTTTCCAACCTCTCCACTACCCAAGACACTCTTTGTAGTTTCCCCTATGGACTCTTTCCATCAACACCTAGGAAAGAAGCAGGGAGTGACTTAGTTTGCTCTCTCGATGGGGAAAAAAAGCCACAAGGTGCCCTGAGTCATCACACTTAGTGAATGTCATTCCAACCAGACACAGAGGCGGTTGTCATAAAGCCCGTATAGCCTTATGTCAGATCAATAAGCAACCTTCACCTGGCTTTGGCAAATACTAATACTTCAGAGACCGCAAACTGGGAACCCCTGAGGTATAAATTTTCCCCACAGAACCACATCTGCTGCAAACTCTTTCAGAAAATAAACTGGGGTTTCTAAAACAGAAAATCGTCCATTCGGGCTTATAATTTCTGAGAGACACAACTTCACTTCAAGACCAAAACTGCAGCATGTATTGTGAAGCTGCAGTCACTGTCTCATGCAGGAGCTCCCCTCCTGCATTTATAGCATGGGAAATCTGACCTCCAGCCAAGGGCTGGGGTGCCAGTGTGCCAAGGACCTGCTGGGCTCCAGAGACTCAACACAAAACACAACATACCTGTCCCCAAGGGGTTTCGCCCCTTTCCTTACTTTAAAAGAAAGACTTGGACTTGTTTTTTCAGGAGAAAGAGATTCCTCCAAAAGAATAAAAAACTGTGAGCCCTGTAAACCCTTAAAGTGTTAGTTCAGTCGCTCAGTCGTATCCGACTCTTTGAAACCCCATGAAACCCAGCACGCCAGGCCTCCCTGTCCATCACCAACTCGCGGAGTTCATTCAAACTCATGTCCATCAACTCGGTGATGCCATCCAGCCATCTCACCCTCAGTCATCCTCTTCACCTCCTGCCCCCAATCCCTCCCAGCATCAGGGTCTCTTCCATTGCGTCAACTCTTCGCATGAGGTGGCCAAGGTTAAATAAGCAGGGTGATAATAGATAGCCTTGACGTACCCCTTTTCCTATTTGGAACCAGTCTGTTGTTCCATCTCCAGTTCGCATCAGCTTCAGCACCAGTCCTTCCAATAAACACCCAGGACTGATCTCCTTTAGAATGGACTGGTTGGATCTCCTTGCAGTCCAAGGGACTCTCAAGAGTCTTCTCCAACACCACAGTTCAAAAGCATTAATTCTTCAGCACTCAGCTTTCTTCACACTCCAACTCTCACATCCATACATGACCACTGGAAAAACCATAGCCCTGACTAGACGGACCTTTGTTAGCAAAGTAATATCTCTGCTTTTCAATATGCTATCTAGGTTGATCATAACTTTCCTTCCAAGGAGTAAGCGTCTTTTAATTTCATGGCTGCAATCACCATCTGCAGTGATTTGGGAGCCCCCCAAAATAAAGTCTGACACTGTTTCCACTGTTTCCCCATCTATTTCCCATGAAGTGGTGGGACCAGATGCCATGATCTTAGTTTTCTGAATGTTGAGCTTTCAGCCAACTTTTTCACTCTCCTCTTTCACTTTCATCAAGAGGCTTTTTAGTTCCTCTTCACTTTCTGCCATAAAGGTGGTGTCATCTGCATATCTGAGGTTATCGATATTTCTCCCAGCAATCTTGATTCCAGCTTGTGCTTACTCCAGCCCAGCGTTTCTCATGATGTACTCTGCATATAAGTTAAATAAGCAGGGTGATAATAGACAGCCTTGACATACTCTTTCTCCTATTTGGAACCAGTCTGTTGTTCCATGTCCAGTTCTAACTGTTGCTTCCTAACCTGCATATAGGTTTCTCAAGAGGCAGGTCAGGTGGTCTGGTATTCCCATCTCTTTCAGAAGTTTCCACAGTTTATTGTGATCCACACAGTCAAAGGCTTTGGCATAGTCAATAAAGCAGAAATAGATGTTTTTCTGGAACTCTCTTGCTTTTTCCATGACCCATCGGATGTTGGCAATTTGATCTCTGGTTCTTCTGCCTTTTCTAAAACCAGCTTGAACATCTGGAAGTTCGTGGTTCACATATTGCTGAAGCCTGGCTTGGCGAATTTTGAGCATTACTTTACTAGCATGTGAGATGAGTGCAATTGTGTGGTAGTTTGAGCATTCTTTGGCATTTCCTTTCTTCGGGATTGGAATGAAAACTGACCTTTTCCAGTCCTGTGGCCACTGCTGAGTTTTCCAAATTTGCGGCATATTGAGTGAAGCACTTTCACAGCATCATCTTCCAGGATTTGAAAGAGCTCAACTGGAATTCCATCACCTCCACTAGCTTTGTTCGTAGTGATGCTCTCTAAGGCCCACTTGATTTCACATTCCAGGATGTCTGGCTCTAGGTCAGTAATCACACCATCGTGATTATCTTGGTTGTGAAGATCTTTTTTGTACAGTTCTTCTGTGTATTCTTGCTGCCTCTTCTTAATATCTTCTGCTTCTGTTAGGTCCATACTATTTCTGTCCTTTATCAAGCCCATCTTTGCATGAAATGTTCCCTTGGTATCTCTAATTTTCTTGAAGAGATCTCTAGTCTTTCCCATTCTGTTGTTTTCCTCTATTTCTTTGCACTGATTACTGAGGAAGGCTTTCTTATCTCTCCTTGCTATTCTTTGGAACTCTGCATTCAGATGCTTATATCGTTCCTTTTCTCCTTTGCTTTTTGCTTCTCTTCTTTTCACAGCTATTTGTAAGGCCTCCTCAGACAGCTAATTTGCTTTTTTGAATTTTTTCCATGGGGATGATCTTGATCCCTGTCTTCTGTACAATGTCATGAACCTCTGTCCATAGTTCATCAGGCACTCTCTCAGATCTAGTCCCTTAAATCTAGTTCTCACTTCCACTGTATAATCATAAGGGATTTGATTTAGGTCGTACCTGAATAGTCTAGTGGTTTTCCCTACTTTCTTCAATTTCAGTCTGAATTTGGCAATAAGGAGTTCATGATCTGAGCCACAGTCAGCTCCTGGTCTTGTTTTTGCTGACTGTATAGAGCTTCTCCATCTGTGGCTGCAAAGAATATAATTAATCTGATTTCAGTGTTGACCATCTGGTGATGTCCATGTGTAGAGTCTTCTCTTGTGTTGTTGGAAGAGGGTATTTGCTATGACCAGTGCATTCTCTTGGCAAAATTCTATTAGCCTTTGCCCTGCTTCATTCTGTACTCCATGGCCAAATTTGCCTGTTCCTCCAGGTGTTTCTTGACTTCCTACTTTTGCATTCCAGTCCCCTTTAATGAAAAGGACATCTTTTTTGGGTGTTAGTTCTAAAAGGTCTTGTAGGTCTTCATAGAACCATTCAACTTCAGCTTCTTCAGTGTTACTGGCTGGGGCATAGGCTTGGATTACTGTGATATTGAATGGTTTGCCTTGGAAACAAACAGAAATCATTCTGTTGTTCTTGAGATTGCATCCAAGTACTGCATTTCGGACTCTTCTGTTGACCATAATGGCTACTCCATTTCTTCTAAGGGATTCCTGCCCACAGTAGTAGATATAATGGTCATCTGAGTTATATTCACCCATTCCAGTCCATTTTAGTTCGCTGATTCCTAGAATGTCAACGTTCACTCTTGCCATCTCCTGTTTGACCACTTCCAATTTGCCTTGATTCATGGACCTAACACAGAGAAGGCAATGGCACCCCACTCCAGTGCTCTTGCCTGGAAAATCCCATGGACGGAGGAGCCTGGTAGGCTGCAGTCCATGAGGTCGTGAAGAGTCAGACACGACTGAGTGACTTCACTTTGACTTTTTACTTTCATGCACTAGAGAAGGAAATGGCAACCCACTCCAGTATTCTTGCATGGAGAATCCCAGGGACGGGGGAGCCCGGTGGGCTGCCATCTATGAGGTCGCAGAGAGTCAGACATGACTGAAGCGACTTAGCAGCAGTAGCAGCAGCAGCATGGACCTAACATTCCAGGTTCCAATGCAATATTGCTCTTTACAGCATTGGACCTTGCTTCTATCACCAGTCACATCCACAACTGGGTATTGTTTTTGCTTTGGCTCCATCCCTTCATTCTTTCTGGAGTTATTTCTCCACTGATCTCCAATAGCATACTGGGCACCTACCGACCTGGGGAGTTCCTCTTTCAGTATGTCATGTTGCCTTTTCATACTGTTCATGGGGTTCTCAAGGCAAGAATACTGAAGTGGTTTGCCATTCCCTTGTCCAGTAGACCACATTCTGTCAGACCTTTCCACCATGACCTGTCCATCTTGGGTGGCCCCACACGGCATGGCTTAGTTTCATTAAGACAAGGCTGTGGTCCGTGTGATCAGATTGGCTAGTTTTCTGTGATTATGGTTTCAGTGTGTCTGCCTCTGATGCCCTCTCGCAACACCTACCGTCTTACTTGGGTTTCTCTTACCTTGGACATGGGGTATGTCTTTACGGCTACTCCAGCAAAGCGCAACCCCATGTCCAAGGAGCGGCAATTGCACGGGCACAGGAGAGCTGAGAGGAGCTATTCCATGTTCAAGGTCAGGAGAGGCGGCCGCGAGGAGGTACACCTCATCCAAAACAAGGAGCAGCGGCTGTGCTTTGCTGGAGCAGCCGTGAAGAGATACCCTTAAAGTGTACTAGCACCTAAAATCAGCTCCTCAGACAGACGATTTGTCTTTGCACTTTACACAATGCAGACGGCTCGCAGGAAGGGGGAACTGTGCCTACCAAGCAAGCATGCAGGCGGAGAGCAACAAGGAAGGTGCATTTTAGGAGCAGTGTCTCATTCCATCCACTGTGTACTGTCTGGCAAAGGGGCAGAATGGGAGATGAGGAAGCTGACACTAAAGCTCTTCTACATGCTTCGATCCTTAGTTCCAGCACACTCCACTCCAAAGGACAGGAAAGGTGTCCACGTTACACAGTTGCATGAGGGAGGAGATGAAAATTCTCAGGAGCAACTGGAATCATCACACACAAAACAGCAGGAATGACAACCCATCACAGATTTACAGAACCCACAGTTCCACTTACGATACATTTTTCTTCCATTGCCCTTATGTTGTTTATTAAACCTTTATTCCTGGCCCTGAGCTTTGCTGACCAGGACCTGAACACTTGTTAAAACACCATCAGGATGTCAAGGATCCTTTAAGTAGTCTAAAAAAAGGTATGTTGCATCTGTCTTGACAAACTGAGAGTATATTCTGCAGGCTTAAAATTTTCTGCTCAACAAACACATTGGCATCTGATATATCAAGAGTGGGGAGGTGCATGTGAGAGCGGCCAGCCTCCAGGGAGCTCTGATGGAACTGACCAAGCATCCCAGCCCCTCCAAGGAAGCAAAAGACAGGGAGGATGCTCATTTAACATTTACTGCAAAAGCCAGAATTGCAATGAGGCACCCCTGGTGTGTGACACATTTAGGAAGTGGGAGGTGGGTTATATATACACACATATACACATATGTGGGTTTCCCTTGTGGCTGAGCTGGTAAAGAATCCGCCTGCAATGCTGGAGACCTGGGTTTGATCCGTGGGTTGGAAAGATCCCCTGGAGAAGGGAAAGGCTACTCACTCCAGTATTCTGGCCTGGAGAATTCCATGGACTGTATAGTCTATGGGATCGCAAAGAGTCGGACACAACTGAGCGACTTTCACAACATACACATATGCACATATATATACATACATACATACATATTTTATGTACTGCACATTTAAGAAGTGTCGGGGAAACATACATATATACACACATACACATACATATATATGTGTATATATGTACACTCATGCATACACTGTACATGTATACTTCTCCCCCTATACTTCCTAAATGTTTCACACACCAGGTGGGGTGTGTGTAGGTTTGTGTATACATGCATACTTCCCCACTTTCTGAATGTGTACATATACATGCCTGTGCATATATGTATATACACACAGGTTGTGAAATGAGGCAGCCTTACATTTTAATCACACTTCTCTGACTTAGGAATGTCTGACCCTGAGAAAGTTATTCAGCATTTGTACCTGCTTATTTGCAGAATCAGGTCAGTAATACCTACACCCCACAGGATAGTTAATGGTGAAAAGACATGCTGGGTGGCACCAGCATTTGTAGGAATAGCTAGAGGAGGTGTGTCGGTAGGAGGCACACAGTAGGTACAGAACAAGGAAGCTTCTTGGATGTTCTGTGGAACCATTTGAGGTATATTAGCTAAACCTTAGAATTTAGCATAGAGTGATGGAGTGTCTGGAATCTTAGCAACTTAAAACTACTTCCAGGACTTGAGCCTTCATTTTTTAAACCGTTCATTGAACAAACAAGATGTGGAACCCCTGCTCTTCTCCAAAGACCATGTGGGCAGCTGGGATGTGTCAACAGACAAATCACAGGCTCTGCCCTTGAGGCGCTGCAGGCCTGGTGGGGTAGCGACAATGCTAAGTCCTCACTCCAGCTTCAGCGATGCTAGGGGTGAAGCAGCTCCTTGGAATCCGATGCCTTAAACCCAAGAACGGACAGAAGCTGAGCACACCAGGAACCAGACTGCCCTCCTGTAGGCGCCAGGCCTGAGAGAAAGCCCAGGATGTGCACAGCCATCTGCAGGGCCCCGCAGGGGGATTCCGGGACATGACCCTGGGGAAGCTTACCTGACAGCCATCAAAATGTAGAGAGGAAAAAGTTTCCTTCCAGAAACAAAGGACAGAATATTCAGCCTCGCACCCTCTGCTGAGCCCCAGGCAATCTTCCAGCCTGCTTCCAGCTGGCACCTCCAGGGCATCAGAGCTCGGAGAGCAGAGAAAAGTCCTCCTGGTCTTTTAATCACACTTCTCTGATTTAGGAACACGTGACCCTGAGGAAATTATTCAGCATTTGTACCTGCTCGTTTGCAGAATCAGGTCAGTAACACCTATACCTCACAGGATGGTTAACGGTTAAAAGAAATGCTGGGTGGCCCCAGCAACAGAGCTGTGTGGACTCGCTGGACGCTCCAGAAACACAATGGAATGTTACTGATCTCGAGAAACTCGCAGCAATGAACGTACTAGGCTCCTGACTGCCTGAGACAACCGGGGACAGTGGCCGCCACGCTGTCCCCGGACACACATCCCCGCCCACCCGGGATCCGCCCCGGGTCACCAGGGCTGGCTTCTGGGGATCGCAGCCAGCCTGGGCACCTGCCTGCTCACAGGGATGAGACTCAGGCGAGCAGGTCCAGGGCGCAAGACTGCAGCAGTCCACAGTAGCCCCTACTCCCCAGCACACGGTGGCCGCCTGTGCTCTGTGGAAGAGCCAGCATCAAAGCACACTGGTGGATCCGATGCACCAGGAGTGCAGCTCTCCCAAGAAAGAAAGAAGCGTGCGGTCAGAGGAAATCACAGACTCCTCTCCTCCCCAGGGAGGCGATTCTACAGTCTGGGAGCATCTAAGCCAGGGTATGGCGGGCAGAGTCACTGAACGACTGGGTGTAGGCACCACTTCAGTTAGCGTTCCAGCCGTCCCCCTCAAGACCCATCTCTGGGGTGAATGTCTCCCCCACCACCATGCCTCCTGCCACATCTCAGACCACCCCCGGCACACAGTCAGTGCTCAGTAAGTATATCCTGCAAATGGACATAGCAAATCCACAATCTACACAATTCATGTGCATGCAGTCTAGAGATGCTGTCCCATAGTGGGGACCCCACACCTGGGAAGAGCAGACAGACCAAGAGACAGGGAAGAAAGAAGGCCATTCCCAATGGGACAGATTCTGTGGGAGCACACTGGCCCCAGAGAAGCTAGATATGCCTGCAAACCCCAATCCCACAAATTACCGCATATAGTTCAAGTTTGTGCTAAAAAGAGTGTAAAGTTTCCGGAACAATGCTGCTGCTGCTGCTCTTAAGTCGCTTCAGTCATGTCCAACTCTGTGCAACCCCACAGACAGCCCACCAGGCTCCCCCGTCCCTGGGATTCTCCAGGCAAGAACACTGGAGTGGGTTGCCATATCCTTCTCCAATGCAGGAAAGTGAAAAGTGAAAGTGAAGTCACTCAGTCGTGTCTGACTCTTCGTGACCCCATGGACTGCAGCCTACCAGGCTCCTCCGTCCATGGGATTTTCCAGGCAAGAGTACTGGAGTGGGGTGCCATCACCTTCTCCGTCCGGAAGAATCAAGTTATGCCAAATCTCTACTAAAAATATCTACTTACCAGAATGCAAAGAAGAAAATTCAGAAGTTATTCTGGTATTAACTACTAAGAATTACATAGCCTTTTTTATAATATACACTCATACATATTAACTCATTTTTGATCCCTGAAACCTAAGACAAATTAGTATTATTATCTATTTTATTGATGCCAAAGCTAAAGACTCAGAAATGAAAAAGTTGCCCTAAACTGCCAACCAGTTAAGTATTAATGATTCAATGTATATTTGGTACATGTGATGTTTTACATTTTGCTGATATCAAGGACAGATTAAATTATGTTCCATCTTCATGTTAAATATAAGAAATAGCAGCATTCACGATAGCCAGAAGGTGGAGTTAATACAATTGTCCATCAATAGATGATGAATGGATACATACAATGAAATATTATTCAGTCTTAAAAAGGAAATTCTAACACACACTACATCACAAACCTTGAAGATGTTGTGCTAAATGAAGTAAATCGATCACAAAAGGACAAATATTCTATGATTCCACTCATATGAGGTCCCTTTAATAGTCAAATTCATAGATACTGAAAGTAGAGTCATGGTTGCCAGGGACCAGGTTGGGGTGGAGTTAGTATTCAAAGGAGATGGAGTTTCAGTTTTACAAGTTCTGGAGATGGATGGTGGTGATGGTTGCAAGACAATGTGAATGTACTTAATGCCACTGAACTGGACACTTAAAAATAGTTAAGATGGAATATTTTATGTTAGGTATATTTTACCACAATTTAAAATTTTTAAAATAATTTTTAAAAGAAAATATAAAAAGTAAGGAAATCTACTTGGTTCACTGAAAAGTAATAAAGTCAATATGATAAAAAATTATACCTACCGAGTAAAATACACAGTGTTTTAACAATTTGGATTAATGGTTCATTAAATTACGAGTTTAATGTATACATCTCCCGTGACCCTGGGTCTGAGTTGTGAAATGACAGACAAGCCCTTTCATTTTTGGTTCCTTTCCTTCCCTGTTCCCAGCCGCAGCTTTGGACAGTAACTTAGTATGATTCTGATGTTCTCACAAGTTTAATAGGAAGAGGGAATCATTTTGTTTGCTTCTAAACAAACCATTCAGACAGAAATGAAGGAATTACTCATTCTGCAGGATCTGTTTACCATCTGTTGCTAAAGGAACGTCTTTACTGAACTGGAGGACCTCTGCGTGAATTAAAACCCAAAACAAAAGATGCCTTCGAGGTTTCAAGTCTCTCTGATTCTGTGACCGCACATACTTCAGACCAAATCGATTCTATCTTTGAGAAGAAATAAATGAAGGGATATTAAGGAGACTCATCATGGACAGTAATTGTCAACCAGGCACCCCCAGGGCTAGAAAACTGGAGTTAATTGGGAATTAATAAGGACTAATTTGCCTAACGGAAAAAAAATTCAAGTAAGCTGAGGGTAAAATGCAGAAACATTAAAGAGGTCCCAGCAAGAGGAAGGAGGGAGGGAGGGAGAGGACTAGAGGCCTGAGTGCCACCTTCTGCCCTGGGCACCACCTTCTGCCCTGAGCAATAAGCAGCCATTACCTGCTCCTCTGAATCCTCCAGTGACAAGATTCACATATTAACAAACACCACATAGAAACCACTTAAGCAAATGACTGATCTGCAATGAACAGGAGTTGTTTAGTCATAATTATCACACATAGTACATCTTTAACCCGTTTGGTTCAGTAATTAAAATCCTCTTAAAAGGGAAAATTTTCTGCCATGGATCAACCTAACCTGGCACATCCTAGGGGATTCCCTGGTGGCTGAGCGGTAAAGAATCTGTCTGCAACGCAGGAGACACAGGTTCAATCCCTAGTCGGGGGGAGACCCCCAGAGAAGGAAATGGCAACCCACTCAGTATTCTTGCTGGGAAAATCCATGAACAGAGGAGCCTGGTGGGCTACAGTCCATGGGGACACAAAAGAATCAGACACGATTTAGCAACAGCACTATTTTCCACAATGAAAAGACACCGCACATGCAGACTGGCATATAGTCTTAAGATGGAAAGCAAGCTGGGCAGGAGCTGGCTCAGCTCACTGACACGAGGGACTAAGGCAAATACCTTCCAACACGTGGCCTCGCCAGCTACCTTCCTGCAAGAAGCCAGTGGCTAACACAGCAGTAGTTCAGTGCCTCTCAGGCCTCCAGAGTGGGCACCTGGCGGGCACAGGACCCTTTTCACCCAGTCTCCCCCACCACAGCCTGCCTGTCCCCCCGCGGCAGCTCCAAGCCTCCCTTCTTTAGCAGAGTGACCTAGACATCTCACAGCCCAGCAGCTTGGCTCCAAGGAGAATGAAGGGCAGCTGCCAGGCCTCTCAGGGCAGGGCTGCACCAGCCTGGGGCCACACCCCCAACGCCACTGGGCAAGGACACCTCCAGAAGGCTGATGGAGGTGGGCACGCCTGACGCAGGGCAGGCTGTGTGTGTCTCAGCCTGTTTCCTGTCTATAAAGGAGGAAGCAGCAGCCCCGTGCAGACCCGTGGAAACAAGAGCCAGACACCTACCCACGTTAAGGGTCAGCCTCACAGCCCTGTCTCATCTCCCCTCCCTAAGCTGTCTGGCTCTGACTGCTCCTCTTCTGATAGCTTTAGTTCACCATATAAACTCCTTTAGGCCAAACTCTCTAGATGTTCTGAGGGAAGCACACTATTCCATCCTAAGTACAGTAAGGCTGAGACTGCTCCCATTTAATAAGTGGAGAAGCTAAGGTTAGAGAGTTTAAGTACCTCACACGGCCAGAAAATGGTGCAGGGCAGATTCAAACCCACTTCTCAAAAGCCTGACCTCTTAGCGCCACATCACGCTGTCCCTGCTGAGTGAGGTGACTGGAGGCTGAGGGACACAGCCCATGCACCCTTGATCAGGTCAGAGCTGCAGGTCTGGCCACAGACGGGGCACCGCGTCCTCTGCTCAGATATGCCTTCACACAGCGACAACCTGGGGTTCCCACCTCCGCTTCAGGAACTGATCTAAATAAAAGGCCACATCTGCATCCCAGCACCTAGTATTCAATAATTTTTCCCACATCGGACACTATCCATTATGATGCTCAATGATCTTTGAAGTCTCAGTTCAGTTCAGTCACTCAGTCATGTCCAGCTCTTTACAATCCCATGGACTGCAGCACGCCAGGCCTCCCTGTCCATCACCAACTCCCAGAGCTTGCTCAAACTCATGTCCATCAAGTCGGTGATGCCATCCAACCATCTTATCCTCTGTCATCCCCTTCTCCTCCTGCCTTCAATCTTCCAATGAGTCAGTTCTCATTGGAAAGTCTTTGAGAATTGAAGTCTTTGAGTCTTTTGAAGTCTATTAGAGTCTTATCAAGTCTGTGTGCTAAGAACATGTCAATTTTTCACAAGAAATGCTTCATTTTATTAGAAAATGAGAGCTATGCAACCCACCACAGTTTCCATTTGCTTCGGCTACCAAGACTCAGACCTGCTGAGAAGCACACATACTGGAGCTCTACTTGGCAGTTCTTCGGGGCTGGGGCTCTGCTGTCAATGGGGACGACAATCCCCACTGGGATTACATAGGGTTACACTGAAGAGCAGATTCACACAGATGGGAACACCCCCAGGACTTACTGGGGGATGAAACTCGGAGCTGGCACCCTTCACACTTCCTTCTTCATCCTCTTCTCCTCCTTCTCCCTGCCCTCCCCCTATCATATGACCTCAAATTTTTAAACTCTTTAACAAATCTGTTTACACATAATATGCTTTTTCAGATAAGGTGTCTCGAATCTTTTCAAAAGTATACATAGCTTAAGTACACAACAGCCATCATCTAAAAGTGGAAGGAAATTTCAGAGCTCTTGTGTAATGGGCACAGAATTTGGAGGTAAGGTTGTAAAATGTCACCCTCCCAAAATAAAGCCAAAAAGAACCAAAAGAATGAATGACACGAGCCATCTGTGGCAATCTTTCTAGGAAATCGCTCTCTAGCTGGCGATGATCTACAAATGTAGCTGATGAGAAGACAGCGTTGCAGATTCACTGAGAAACTGAAGCAAAAAATCCAAGGGATGTAAAATAGGTTATGATATAATTCAGTAAAATACATTTTGCGGGGAAACAGTTCTGTTGACTGATTACTGAAGAATGTTGAGAAGAACGTCAGGTGCAACAGTCAGGATCCAACTTCTAGAATTCAGAAAATGGACAAGCTTTTAAATAGAGGCTTTATTAGGTTGTTGACCAGGTAACTGACGGCACAAAGAAAACTCCAAGGCATCAGTCAGGTGGCAAGTGCAGAAAGCAGCCACCGCCCGGGATGGAGGGGACCAGGGAAGAAGCGGAATTAGCGAGCCCTACAAACTCACGAGGAAGGAGCCTGAGGCCACCCCTGAGCAAGGGGGCTGCTCAGCTGGTGACGGGTGTCTAGGATGGGTGGGGAGCAGTGAGGCTGTTTCTGTCCATGCTGGGAAAGGACACACCAGAGTCTTCATGGCAGCAGAAACAGAGACGGGTTCATGGGGCTGCAGGGAGCCACAGGAAAGACCAAGCCCCTCTCTGCCTCCCACTCTGCTGCCCCCTGGCCCACACCTGCCCCAGGGCACAAATGTGCAGTGCAGAGTCCTAGCTCTGGTGGCACAGAGCAGAGTCTCCAAGGACCTGGAGCTGAGACAACACTTTAATACATTGCACACTGAGTGTTCTGAAAAATGAATCTCTTCAGCACCCTAGGGAAAGGGTATTGATTCCATGCACAGAAATATCCCCAGAAGGGCGAAGGCCGATTCCTCAAACTTCCACAGAGGGAGGGAAGCTCACCTACGAGAACACAGTTGTCGCCCAGCACATGTGCCTTCTCACCCAGGCTCGGCTCCATTAGTAATTCATGAATGCTGTCCTTATTTACCAACAGTTTACAGCTGTGGTTTATGGAAACCCCAGGCTCCGGTGGATAACCTCCTAGGTGAACTAATAACATTGAGTTTCCAAACCTATGAAACCCTGAGACCCAGGGTGATTCTCCGTCAAAATTCTACCTGAAATAGCTCACTGGCCTCTGTTTACACACTGAAAAACTGACCAGGCTTTTGAAGAAAATAATCATATAAGCCTCAAAGGTTTCTACAAATGTGTTAGATACACATTAATTGTACAGAAGTAAAGAAAACAGACACAAAACATCAGCTTCCTCCTGGAGAACCCACTTCCAGCATCTGTAAACTCTATGCAGTTTATTATTCCCCAACAGAGGAATCAGCCTAAGTGCAGGAACCTCAGAAGCACGGGCACCCCCCAACTCCTGTGTCCCAGCCTGCACCACCTGACACTCCCCGAGGGTCTCGGCTCCTGGGCAAGGGCCCCTGATGGAGAGCCTCTGCCCTCACTCAAATGGGCACATGCAGGGCTGTGGGGGAACAGTCAGGGTGTTGCTCAGGGCACTGAGCATCACCCACCAATTCCACAGCAGACCGGAAGCCACGACTTGGTTCATTGCCCCCAAGTGGCTGACAATCTGTGTCCTCTAATCATGAAAAAGTTCCTGATGCTTTCGATCAGCTGGTACTTGATCAGAGTTTTCCTTGAGAATTACATCCTCATGGTCACTGAACCTCACACATACCTCCTCCCTCAAAACAACAGTGAAAACAAACCAACCCCACCCAGATTAAACTAAGACAGGAAAATGAAATCCAAGATTGCTCGACTACTGAAAACCTCAGACCACTCCTGATATTCATTCAGTCCCGAAGGACGTTGCATTTCCTTTAAGCTCCAAACAAGTCATTGCATATATGCTGATCATTACTTTTATTGTAAACAACAATCCTTGAGATTTCCCTTTAATGCAGCAAGTCAAGTGCAATCTACAAGCAAACCCCTTCACCCTGCAGATACTTCATTTGTGAGATTCAGTAATTAGCATTGGTCATGAGATTAGACAGTTCTTAAAATATGAACACTAAGCATGCTCCAACTGGCGGGTCCCTGCTCCCCAGGGCAGGGTGTGCTGGGTTCAAAGCGGCCTGCTCAGGGCCCAGCTGTAACCCCACCTCTACCTCTGCCAGCACCTTCACAGGTGAAACACCCTGCTCCCTGAGATGGAAGGAAATGTGCTGAGCTCCACAAAACAACTTCACATTTCTAATGAAGTGTGCCACGTACACCTTTTTTGGCCAGGAAGAAGGAAAGATGCATGCACATGTTTGCGTGTGTGTGCACAAGTCTATGTGTGTGTAGCTGCAGACATAAAATGACTTTCCAGCAGCTGAGTTAAGGGGCAAGCACGCACACACACGCACACCCACACCCCCACCCAATGTACAGAACACTTTCTACTGATGGGCATGGGGTTAACCACCCAATGCACAGAACACTTTCTACTGATGGGCACAGGGTTAACCACCCAATGCACAGAACACTTTCTACTGATGGGCACAGGGTTAACCACCCAATGCACAGAACACTTTCTACTGATGGGCACGGGGTTAACCACCCAATACACAGAACACTTTCTACTGATGGACACAGGGTTAACCACCCAATGTACAGAACACTTTCTACTGATGGGCACAGGGTTGATAAGTGCCTGAGAGGCAACACTTCATCTAACCCTTGTAACGGCCCCAAAAGCCTTCTGTCTCCACCTCACAGATGAGGTGACAGAGCCTTGAAAAGACAGCTGTGTGCAGACACAGCAGGAAGGAGAGCTGAGACAGGATTCAGAGAACCAGGCTCCAGCTCCACCAGGCACTGCAGGGGCAGACACTTAGCTGGGAAGACAGCTGTGTGCCAAACAGCCTTTACTAATGACAACCCCTGAACCTCTCCTAGAGATCCTGCCCAGTAAGCCAGGCTGCAACTGAGTCTTCATTTCTGCAAAAGTCTGTTCTGTGCAGGGGTGAAACAAAGGAGGAAGAACAAGGGTGAAAGGAAAATAAATCTCTTAGCACACAAAGAAACCCACTCATTTCACAACTCTTTTTCCTCCCTGACCAATAAGAAAACCCCCCAAAAATGTAAGACACAGAAAGCCCTGTGTCCATCGTGTGAGTTGTCCTGCTGCAGAAAGTCTTCCCCCTCCTATGCCTCCTCTGCTGCCCACCCTACCTTCCCCTTGATTTGTGCCTTCCGCCCCCGCTCCCCGACTACCACCACCAACGCACTAGGAGAATAACCACTGCTGAACTAACCACAGCTGAACACAAGGCAGTGATATGCAACCACTCTCACTGAATTCTTGTTCCAATGGCTCCAGATGCCATCAGTGCCTCCAAACTCCCCAAATAATTGAGGACATAATTTTGTCTTCTGTCACATCCTCAGAACACCAAGCCCTGCAATAAATCCTATCAATGGTTCTCTACAACTCACAAAGGTGGACAAACCTCAGCAGTCACTCAGCACATATCTGGGGCACCCAAGCTCCTCCCTGAACTTAGAAGGTCAACTTCAAACTCTTCACAGGTCGCATCATGCGTTTCAACAGATGCTATCAAAGAGCAAGCTTTCACTTGCATGAAAGTGGCACAGTGACTTGCTAACCCCAGGCTGGGTCAGTCACCTAGAAGAAGCGAAGTCCAGGGAGAGGGAAGCAGGGGCCAGGCTATCTCACACAGGGCAGCAGACCCTTCAATGAGCCTGGGCTCAAGGCCCTTGTCATCACCAGGACTCCACCCATTTCAGTCTCATCTTAAAGCTGACAAAATACCAACCACAGCCCCTATAGCGTGCTGGGTGCTAGGCCACATGCAGGGAATACGGTGACTGGCACAGATAAACCCCTGAATGCAACCATGCCCTGAGCACTCCCTGACTTTGTGGGGCCCTTGTCCACCATACTTCCATTTGCTGACCCTTTTGCTTTACACTGTACAAGCACATCAAGTTCACCTGGCCCCAGGACATTTGTACATGACATTCTCCATGCCTGGACAGTCTTCCAACATACCCTTCTAGACGTTAGTTCTCCCTCAAATATGCCCTCTTCAGTCCTTTCTGATGAGCTTCTGTGGAGCTCCCCGTAGAGCTATCTGACACTGCCTTGGTGGCCCCCAACCCTAGTCCCACCCAGAATGCATGTTCCCAGACTGTCATTTGCCTCACTCCCTGTGGCCTCCCTTGGGCTGGTACACCATGGCTACTGATGACTCTCTGCAAGGAAGGAGGGCTGGAAGGGGAGGAGCCGAGCAGGCGCTGGCCCTCAAGATGCTCAATCTACCACAGGCATCCTCAAACCCCAGGACACAGACCAGCACTGGTCCCTGGTCTGTGAGGAACTGAGCCACACAGCAATGAGAAAATGAGAGAAGCTTCACCTGTATTTACAGCTGCTCCCCACTGCTAGCATCCCCCTGGTCTGTGGAAAAGCTGTCTTCCACAAAACTGGTCCTTGGTATCATAAAGTTTGGTGACCGCTGGTCTACTGGATGCAAGCGTGCAGCTGGCTGGGGAGTTCTGGTGTCAACAGTGGCACCTGGTGAGGGACATGGGAAGGTGCGGGGCTGTAAGCCCCATTCTCTGCTGGATCAGCAGGATCTGGAGATACAGACCCTCCACTCCACACGCACGTGGCCCAATATTCAAGGGCTGGTCGAGCAGAGATCAGGCCCAGCCACGGCTCCGGCTCCTCTCCCTGTTTGTCTCAGGCACTGTTTCCCTCTGTCACAGACAGATCCGAGGAAGGGGCAGTGGGGCCCTGCACAGGGGAAGGGCTGAGAGATGCCATGGGGATCTTCAAGCACATGCAGTTATAGCTGCTCCCAATCATCCCAGAGACAGCAAGCAAACACGCAGCATGCCCCCAGCCAGCACTCAGAAGAAACCACATGCTGAATGCCGACCACCTTCGTCTACGTTCTCTGGGTATCACTTAACAGCTAATACAGCTTTTTCAAGGAAAGACCAGTGTCTTAAAATGGGACTTTAAATCTCACAGCATTGTAATGCGCTGCAAGCGTCAGAGGGTTGCCAGCGACCTTTAGTCACCTCGTAGCCTGGCTCCCTAATTAGTACTTTAAATGTGATTTGTGTATGTGGTTTCCTGGCTGTCAGCTTGGGCAATGGCTAGGTTTCTAGGTTTCATCCACTGTATCTACATGTACAGACCTAAAACGACACCTTCCTTCTTATAGCTCCAACACTCCATTCCTGGAGTAATTAAGTAACACAGGAAATACAGAAGATATCAGAGCCAGACCATCCCCCAGCTCACACTGAAGGGTGGGGCATGGAGCAAGGGGACCCCACAAAGAGGGTCAGCTCCGCAGCCTCAGGAGGAGCTGGCCGCCAGAAGGTCTATGGACTGAAAAGGCAGGACTTGAAGCCAGACACCCATGAAATGACTATCCCATCAGCTCCTCCATCACGCCCATTAATCCATTAGGTCTGCTTTGCTCTTGGTGCCCCTGGGAACGTATACTACACTTTGGCCAATTACGATATCTATCTTCAAATGTAATCCAAATGTGACATATCTGGCCCCACTCAGCACCAAAACTTCAACTTGAGCAAAAATGAAGCATGCCAGGTCCACAGCGATTCCACAGGCCCGAGAGAGGGAGACAGAACACAGAAGGCAGAGAGCGTCTTCCCGGGGGTTCCGCCCTGATTCATATCCTAGTCACCAATTCACACCATGAAGTTACCCTCCACCTGGATGTCTGCTCCCAGCAAGGCCCACCCCCCCCTGCCCCTCAGAGGAGCCCAGAGTGGCCCCCGAAGCATCTGTGAAAAAGAACAGTGAGTACACATGCCAGTGAAATTAAAGGAACCCTCATTAATCTGCACCAGCATCGTCCCCACCAACTCACTCATTTCTACACAGCGAGGGTAATAGGCAGTACCAGCAGGATTCGAACCCAGGTCTGACGTCAGAGCCAGCCTCCTTCGATTACCATAACCGAAGTTCACGTTTCCAGGTGAATCACTCGTCTTGAAATCATCACACAGCATGTCTATTAATCTGCAGTCTAGTTCTAAGGTACCTTAATTAGAGGCATCAGAGAAACCACATGTACACTGTTCTAATCAACAGAACTAGTCCTGCCTTCACAGGGGTCTCTGCTGCGATCATTGACTCGTCGCCACTTGTCACTCACCTACAGTTTCAAAAGCAAGTCAGAAACTGAACTAATGAGACTACAGGAATGCTTACTAATTAAAATCTTGTGGGAAAGTTTTCAAATAACATGCTGTATTCAGATAATAACAGCTCAAGATATAGGAAAAAAACAGTTGCCAATTAGGAGTTTTTAAAAATTAATTATACAGTCACGTAGTTAAAAACCACATCCTTGTATAATTTTTAAAGACATGAGACTAAGGGATAAAATTGGGAAACAATGTCCTGGTGGGGGCGGGGGGTGGGAAAGTTCTGGCCCACAGCTTGCTGCCTCTCCCTCCGCAGACTCGGGGCCCGCCAGGCACTCAGCCACCCTCTCCGGGGCTGTTTCCTCACTAGAGGGGCAAGGGCTGCAGACCCCTGTCCTCACCTCCCTTCCAGGGAGAAGGCCCTAGACAAGGTCCATGCAGGCGGAGGTGCTTCCTGGAAAGGAGGCTCTTGGCTTAAACACAGTGTGTGTGTGGTGGTGGGTGGAGGGCGGGGGGGGGAGGTGGTGGGCAGCCTGGCTCAGTGGGCACAGGTGCCTGGGACTGATGATGCCAACCACAGGATGGCCCAGCCAGCCAAGGGCATGAGCCCCTCCCACCCTGACACCATGAGACTTTACATCCACGTTTACAATGTGGCTACCAGGGCCCGCTCTAACTGAACAACAAGGAGAGATGGTACATGCAGAAACCGAGGTACAGAGGGGCTGAGTATCTTGCCTGAGTTTACAGAACCAACTAGAGAAGCCAGAATTCAAACCCAGGCAGTGGCCCCTGGGCAACACATCCTGCGGGTCCTCTCAGCATTACAGTTCAGGCCAGCACCCACCCAGCCAAGAGCTTGATGGCAGCATCGCCCTGGGCTCTTCCCTGCAGACTCCCCCCAAACCCCTGGCCTGAGCCAGGATGAGCTGGATGCTCTCCATCTGCCCAGTGTAGGTGTGTCAAGCTGCCCAGCTACCCATAGAGACCTGGACACTGGCATAGGAACTCGGCCAGCCAAGTGGGCAGAACCACCCCCTCCAACCCAGCACGTGGGGGCCTGGGGCACCAGATTCATCCCACAGGCAGTCCAGACTCCCACACACAGCAGCCCCCCTCCCCGCAGAAGCCTCAGCTAAACTCTCCCAGGACTAGGAAAGCTTGGCTTCAAACACCCCTGGGATAGCAGGAAGGAGTATCAGGCCAACAGGGATCAGAAAATCCCTCTGGGGCAATATGCCACCATGCATTCCCCACGGGTAAGGCAGAAAAACTCTTTAAGCTGAAAACTCTATCTTAAGTATAAACACTTACATGCCAAGTCGGAGTCATGCCCATGGAGGGGATACTTTACCTACATTCCGCTTCTTTGGAAAATAAGAGAGACCCAAGTAACAGCTTCTTGATGCAGACTAATGGGGGGCCTCCTAAGTCAGCAAGCACAGACAGAAGACAAGCCTCAACAGCCTCTGCACAGGGAGGCCTCATGGGGCCTCATCTGCCTCTGCAGGCTTGTCCGTGAGGTCTGGACAGCCAAGCTATGCCTTCTTCCTGATGCCCAGCCTTAGGCCCGGAACTCAGACCACCCAAGAACAGCCTGGGCTGGCTCCTGACATCAGCACTTTGCGATGTAAAGGTTAAGGAGTGATCACCAGCCTAGGCAATCAGCACCTTCCAGGCTGAAGCAGCAGCTTTGCAGCAGCGAGACAGAAACTTGCCATTTGTAACCTACTGGTGACTCGGGACTGCGGTTCTGAGACCAGCATGACTGCAGCCGACCTTCCCTAGAGCCAAATCTTGGGCAGCTTTGGGAATATTAACATTCCAGCCCCAGCCATGCTACGTCATGACTGGTGGGGCAAGTTAATAACCTCAGGATCCACAGAACACTGCCTGTGTGAGGGCAGGAGGCATGCAAACAGGCAGGGAGGAAAGACTGATGACCCCCGGCTCAAAATGCTTCAGGCTTCTCGGCCACAGCCCTGATACTAATGTGCAGCACCAGGAATTATACTTCACAGAAAATATGCAACATCATATATTTGTCAAAAATCTCTCATATACAAGTACAATGAAAAGCATGAGGCTTTCACAATAATATCCTGTGGGGGAAACAAAAAGGAATACTATATATTTACTAAAGGTCTCCCACCGTGGCTTCCCAAACCAACCACAGCTCAAGTGGATCACCTGTGACAGCAGGCAAGCTGCCTGCGATAAGTGAACGCATAGGCATGTGTTCTGCCCTCCGGTGCCTGTCGCACAAGAAGGGGTCGGCGGCGTCTTAAGACATCCACGCCAGACGCTGCCGAGCGAAAGCATCCCTGGGCCACTGAGCAACCTGGCCAAAAGTAAGTGATCTCCCAAACTACCTAAATTGCTACTCTACCATCAAAAGGTTCACAAAAAGTAGCAATTTCCAGAGAATTTAGGTAATTCTTAGAGAAGAAATGGTACCAAGCATAAGAATAGTTTCCTGATGATACAGGTAGACAATTCAGGATCTTAGGCGACCTCTGAAGGATCCTTTTAAAAAGAATCATCGCTGGATATTCATAAATTACAGAAAGATATAGAGGCTCATGTATGTTTTGACTATGTTTTTGTAATTGATGAGAAATATATTTTGGTCATTCAGATGACAAAAATGTATTTCTCATATGTATTTTGTACTTGGCCTTATTTCTGACTCACAGCTCCCCAAACCCTTGGATTTTCTGAGCAGTAAGAGCCACAGAAACATCTTTTGTTCTGCTTGGTCTCTTGTCCTCTGATCCACAAGGTGAAATGGCTGTCCTGTTACTCACGGCAAGCTCCTTTCCACCACTGCTGGGCTAAGGAGGCCTTTGGAAGTGCCTGCAGATGGGGGCTGGTTGCAAGGGAACCAACCATGAATAGAGGGGTGCAACCTTCAATCCCATCCCGTGATTTCCTTGAGGGAGGGGGCTGGAGTTTGACTCAATCACCAATGGCCAATGACTTGATCGATAGTGTCTATGGAGTGAAGCCTCCAGAAACCCAAAAGGACGGAGTCTGCGAGCTTCCAGGCTGGGGGCCGGAAAATGCCCATGTGCCGCCAGGCGGGGCCCCGAGCAGGAGGAGAAGCACCTTTGTTTGGGACCTTACAGCTGCTGCTATGTGTCTCTTCACCTGACTTAACTTGTATCCTTGAATACCGTTTGTAACAATTCAGTAATCTAGTAAATAGATGGGTTTTCTACTCTAGCTAATTAACTGAACCCAAGAAGGGGTTCATGGGAACCTCTGATTTATAGCATGTTGGTCAGAAACACAGGTGACAATTTGGGCTTGCAATTGGCATCTGAAGAGGGGAGTGTGGGGTGTAGGGAGTCTGCAGGACTGCGGCCTTGCCTATAGGACCTGATGCATTTCCAGGTGGACAGTGTCAGAACTGGGCTGAATGGCAGGACATTCAGCTGGTGTCTGGGCACTGACTGGTTGTGGAGGGGAAACTCACCGCCCCCCACACACACACACCCCACACTGGAAACTGGGAGTAGAAACCTTTCACTGACTGTATTGCAAAGTCTTATTTTCCTTTTTTAAAAACACTAGTTTTCTGCTGGTTTGCTAATTTAAGTTATATATACCTATAAAAATTTTAAACTTTTTTAAATAAAATTTTCTAAGTAGGCAAAAATAAAGTAGTATTATGAACCCCAGGTGCCCATCAGTCATTCAACGGCACACTCAGTCAATCTTGTTCCCTCACAATTTTTCAACAGTGGTAGTGTCACTGTGTCCATAAATACTTCAGTTTATATCTAGAAAAGGTAAGGATTTTCAAAAAACAACCACAAGGCCATTACTGCCACTAAATAAAATTAATAACGATGCCTTAAATTCTATCTACTATCCAGTCCCTATTCAACTTACCCCTAATTATTATTTCTTAGGTCTTTCTCTAGTTACTTTGGTGAGCAACTGTGAACTTCTTAAAGGGTGGCAGAACACCATGTTCACGTCCACAGACCCCAGCACTCAACAGGGTGCCTCGCAGCCAGAAATGCCCAAAACCTTTCAAAGGTGCTTATCAACTGTGCATCTCTCAAAAAATAAAAAGCAGGAAGTCCTTCAGTTTACAAGGATTCTGGGGACTGGGAGTGAACAGATGTAAATGCACACATTTTGATGAGGCTACCATTTCCCCTCATTAAGGTCAGGGCCTGGAGCTGGGATCTCATAGAAGAAGGTAACTGACACATGAGAGAAAGAAAGGCTCTAATCATGAATTCTTAGATGCCCTTTATTTCCATAGTCTGACATGAGATTGAGGTGTACCTCACAGTGATCAACATCTTATGTCTGCCTCTATAGCTTTCTACCTCTTTCTGCTTAATGACCGTTACTAACATACCAAACCTCCCTGACCCTCAGTTTCCTCATCTTTAGAATAGGGATAGTTCTATCCCCGGGCCGTAACACATCATCATGCCCAGCACTTGCTCCAACACAAGACCCACCCACAGCAGAGCCTGCAAGATGCAGGCCAGTGCCTTGGAAGAAAATTTCAGAAGCAATACTAAAGCAATGTAATCTCCAGACACAAAATCAAGTGGGACAGAAGTGGAGGGTGAATTGGGAAGTTAGATAAAATTCCCAGAAGAGTCAAAAGTTGGCCAACTCTACATGATGCCAGGTGACGGTGAGAGCCCAGGGCCCTCAGGAAGCACTGCATCCACCAGAGCTTGGAGGTACAGAGGAAGATGACGCTTGTCTCAGATAAACAGACACAAACATCTCTGAGGCAAAAAGCAGACACTGGAAGATGTATTTCACATATATTTTCCTTTTTATCTATGCACAAGAGTGATAAATGGAAAAATCAATGTATAAAAGAGCTCTTTAAATAAGTAGAAAATAAAAATGTTAACTGATAAGAAACCACCATGTCACAGTTCAACGGAAACTGTTTTTTCTTTCCTAGTGGTACATAAGATAGTGGTTTTACAAATAAGAGCATCTTAGATTTGACAAAAAATGGTATATTCCAGACAGAGGTACACATCAGTAGTCACCAGAAGTGAGATAGGAAGGAAAACAGGTGCATCACTTACTGTGCAGGGGGATGGGAGTGGGACAGTGGGAGTAGGGAATGGAGAAAGGGGACAAGCCTTGAAGGTCACAGAGCAAGAGCTCACAATCTAGGTCAGTGGGGTAGCCCCTGAGGTAGGAAGGACCAGGGCAATGACTCCAAGGCCTCCCACACCAGGCCAACCAGCTCAGCATCCAGGATGGTCACACATCTTCGCACACAGGAGTCAGCATTCATTTACGGGTGTCGCTAAAGCACAGGCCTCTACTCCTAAAGTTCCCACAGGGTGACTTGTCTCAAGTGTGTCCCCCTTCTGGAGCAGCACCCTTCAGGAGGAGACACGCTTCCTTTCTGGACGAGCCCCTGATGCAGAGATGAAGAAACCTTGAATGGTGGCTCCTGAGTCAGAAGTCTTTAAAATGACCTTTCCTCTGCAGCCATGTCCACGTTCTGGTTTCTTATCCAGAAACACGTTGGCAGCATAGCACACACCACACCCCAACAAGGCATTCAAGACCCCTCATGAATGCCAATAACTACTATGAAAAGTGGCTGATGCTCTTGCTTGAGAACTCCCTAAAGGAGCTGCAGGCAATGAAATCACATGTCCACTTTATTCTCTACAAATATCACAGATCACAGTGCTTCAACACAACCCCATTGCCAAGAACAACCTCTCCAAAACCCGGGGACAGGCAGGCCCCTAACCTCCTATTTCCTGCAGATGAGAAAACCACAAGCCTCCCCACCCACAGCAACTCACAGAGACTATATCCCAGTGGAAACTCCGTACAGGAGCAGGTGCACAGGGCCCAGCAGGACTTCTCATTAAATGGTGATGTGTGTGGAGAGCACTCTACAAAGGAGCCACTAATTGAGTGGTGAGTCTGACAGTGGACGGAGATGTTCACCCAGTTCAGCCAGCCCTGCAGAGACGAGCTCAGAAATCACACCACGAAGGCTGTGGCATGAGCACAGGCCACAAAGTCAAGCAACAAATTAACCTGCAGCACCTAGCGTGGTCCCCAGCCGAAGGCGAGAGAGGGTGAACTGGGAGTGTGCATTCTGTGTTAACCAGGAGAAGAACACTCCTCACCCAGGACTCCTTGAGGAACAAGAATGAAAGGCCTGAGAAAGAGAAAAACAATTATCAAATACCAACACATATACATGGAACCTAGGAAGATGGTACTGATATTTGCAGAGCAGCAATGGAGACATAGACATTGAGAACAGACTTGTGGGCACAGCTGGGGGCGAAGAAGGAGAGGGTGGGAGGTATGGAGAGAGTAACCTCAAACCATACATTACCATATGTAAAATAGACAGCCAATGGGAATTTGCTGAATGACTCAGGAAAACTCAAACCAGCTCCCTAAAAACCTAGAGGGGTGTGATGGGGAGAGAGGTGGAGGGACGTTCAAGCAGGAGGGGACACGGGTAAACAAACCTAAGGTTGATTCATGTTGCTGTTCGGTAGAACCAATGCAATACTGTAATGCAATTATCCTTCAATTAAAAATAAATAAATTTTTTAAAAAAGAACGAAAGACCTGACCTTGCCACAGGATAGAGGAAACTCCACCACTGACAGACCAGAGGCCACAGATTCCCAGAAAGAAAACAGGCTCAATATTTAGCAAAGGAAATCAAGGCATAGAGAGCGCACCCAACAGGTCAGACACTCTGAAGCTGGAGTTGCTCCTGCTCTGGGTCTTGGCTTAAACCTGCTCAACCTGCACCTCACAGGCACCAGCCCCTCTGTTTACTGTAACTGGCCCTCCCTGACTCCTGACCCCTCGGGGGCGCCCCTCTCTCCTCTGCACTTGGCCCCTTCTCACACTATGGCTTTTCACTACCTATCACCGTGTTTGGTCCCACTGCCCCCAAGGTGAAAGTTTCCCAGGGGTTGAAATGTCGTCTCCGTTCTATTCACTGCTGCTGCTAAGTCACTTCAGTCGTGTCCAACTCTGTGTGACCCCATAGACGGCAGCCCACCAGGCTCCCCCGTCCCTGGGATTCTCCAGGCAAGAACACTGGAGTGGCTTGCCATTTCCTTCTCCAATGCATGAAAGTGAAAAGTGAAAGTGAAGTCGCTCAGTCGTGTCCGACCCTCAGAGACTCCATGGACTGCAGCATTCCAGGCTCCTCCATCCATGGGATTTTCTAGGCAAGAATACTGGAGTGGGGTGCCATTGCCTTCTCTGGTTCTATTCACTGCTATAGCCCAAACACCGAGGAGTGCCTGGCACACAGCAAGTCTCAAGCAATACTCATCAGAAGAATCGATGGAAGGGCCCACAGGCTGTTTTCATGTCTGCTCCTGCCAACAGCAGCAGAGACTTCAGGACAGACGGAGGCCTGAGGACAAGAACACGGGAAACGTTTCACACAGCAAATGGTAAGGATGGAGAAAGGAGCTAAACGGAATGGCCCTGTGGAGTACTGCTGTAGGTGCATCCTCTCTAGAGCACCTTCCAGGGATTTCCCACCATCAGAGGATCTGGGCACGGGCAGCGCATGGAAGGAAGCCTGGAAAGCAAGGGCCCCACCCCGCAGGGAGAAAAAAAAATCAAGTTCATGCTGACCACAGTTCTTAAGTGAGGGCGAACCTGTCCCCTGGGATGCCGGGTAAGGTCTGTCGACATGGTCACAGCTGAGAAGGGTGGTACCACTAGCATCCAGCAGAAGCTGCTAAATTTCAACAGTGCACAGGCCAGCCCCTGCCCCCAACAAACGTTATCTGGTTCAAAATGCCGACTGTGTCAAGGCTGAGGGGCCCTGCGTTAGAGTGACCACTGCCCCCAAGCGTCCCCATCCCTGCCAAAACGCTGGTCCTGGTTTGGGCTCTGGAAATTCAGCAACTCTCTCCCTGGTGCCCAGGCCATTCCTCCTCCCAGAGAGTCACTAAGCAGGACCAGGTAGTCAGTGGGAGGCGCTGGGAGGCCAGGTGGGCAGACCAAGGGCAGGCTGAGTCACAAGTGACCGGGTAGCCCCTGTAAGAGTGGGGGCAGGGGCGCAGGACTCCCAGAGCCGAGAAAAGCTATTGGAATGTAAGGCCAGGAGTGAGATTCCATGCAACGGTTTTGTTTTTTTCAAATCCAGCCACAGTGAATCATTGCCATCTTTGTCCCGGCATGCTAAGAAACCCAATCTGTTCAAAATGACACTTGCTTCCTGGGCCTATAATACTGGTCATGACTAAATGCAGAAACACCCAGTGCCTCAGTTTGCCCTGTAGGAGGCAGATGCAAGCAGGAGCCTGGGCTCGGGAGGTGGAGAGGGCAGTGCTCCTCAGGGAACGACTTGTTGGCTCTTTACGCCTGTGGGAGAGGCTCTCCTTTCTGACTGGACAGATCAACTGGACAAGTTTTACTAGAACCTCCATACTGGGGGTTCATCCTTCAGGTCAAGTGCGTGGCCAAGGTCAGAGCATCCTCACACAGTTAGGAAAACAAGGTCAACTCTACTTGGAGTGCAGGAGTGTCTGTAGGAGGCTGGCACCAACACGCTCAACATAACTCTCCCCATGGAGGAGGGCTCCCCGTCTGTGCCAGGTCCCACCCAGGCGGCGTCAGCGGAGGTGTTGGGAGGTACTCCCAAAGGAACCACACCATAAGGCAGCGTGGTGGCAAGGATACAAGGCCACAGTGGTGGGACAGGCATCCCCAGCAGCAACCTGGAATCAAAGGCTTCCTCAAGGGGAGGCCACCCTTCAGGTCAGGGCAGTAAGGCCGGGCCAACACTTGCTCTGATTGAAGCAGTGTCTCTCCAGGAGCCATGCTCAGCGTATCTAAGGACAACCATGGCAAGGGCACAGAGGCCGGGTCCAGGAGGCCCTGCAGTGGGGGTGGATCAGGGAGCAGGGGTCTCGAGGGAAGAGCAGGGCAGGTGGGGGCAGAGGGGCTCCAGAGAGGGGCGCTCATTTAACATCCATATGGAAGGCTCCCACCATCATGAGCTATGTGACATGGCCATGGGTGTGCTTCCACCTCGACATCCTTCTGGCTCATAGGACAGGGGTCATGGGGAGAAAAGAGGAAGAACAAACAGGGGGCATGAGCCTGGCCAGTTTGGGCTGTTTTCTCACCCCATGATTTCTGCTGGGTCACTAGGAGACTTCACAGATTTCTCCCAGAACACCTTGCCTTCTCCTCAGGATCTTGGCCAGAACCTGGCAGTCAGCTCCTGTGTGTGCCTGGTCTCTGCCCCAGGCAGCCTACCACCTCCCTCCACTAAGCCAAATGCCACTGGATTTGCTAGAGGTTTAGGCAGCAGGGCACTACCTGTCTTGAAATCAGCATCTTTCCAAAGTGACTTCTCAATCCCTAGAGATGTCAGAAACATGAATGGTAGCAACAATAAATTTTGAGTGTGAACGTGTGTGTGTGTGTATATAAAATCACGTAATTATAAACAATATATAGTTTCATATACATAATTATATATACGTCTCCCCTTGCCCCACCCCAATTGTTTTTCTGCTGCTGCTGCTGCTGCTAAGCCACTTCAGTCGTGTCTGACTCTGTGTGGCCCCATAGATGGCAGCCCACCAGGCTCCGCCGCCCCTGGGATTCACCAGGCAAGAACGCTGGAGTGGACTGGCATTTCCTTCTGACCTCTTCTCAAATACCCCTTCCCCTGATCCAAACAGGAGACCCACCTCTCATCAGAAGTTGGAATGGGAGACTCAAAAGGAGCCTGAAGCCTCCACACAACACTAACAGCTCCCCAGGCGCCCCGAGCCCACCCTGGGGGCCGGATGGAGCCCAGGCAAGCCAGCCTGCTCCATGGGGACGGTGGGCTCTCTTACTCTCACCAGGGGGCTGGGGAAAGAGCCCCTCAGCTCTCGCCATCGGTCACAGCCTGTTCCCGTCATGTGTGAGCCCCAAGGCGCTCCAGAGGAGTGACACTTACATTTTCTTTAGAAAAAAGTTTCCCTAGAGAAACTTTGTCAGATTTACCATTTGTCAGATTCTCTGGCTGTACAGGGGCTTTCCCCAACTCCTGCATGCTCGATCTCAACTCCAAACCCTCCTTTCAAGTGGAATTTAGCTGACTAGCTGGCAGGGTGTGGCCTGGGTCTCCTTCTCAACCCCTCATGGACATGCTCACAGATCTGATGTCCATGAAAGCACGCGGCAGCCACTGTGTTCCGCCTCACCTCCCACATGTGGGTGATGACAGCCACCTTCCCTCCTGCCAGGAGGAGCAAGCCTGCAGGCGGAGGGTGAAAGGGGCACCTAGAGCCTGGTTGTGGGGGGGCCCGGCCTCCTCACCACAGGAACCCCACTTAGGGACACAGTCAGCGGCACTCCACTGGTTTAAACAACCACCAAAGAAAGATATGTCCTGCACCCACTCTCCTGGTGGCTTCCCACAGACAGGAGCCCCACTCTGACACCACAGCTGGAGAAAGAGAGCTGGCATGGTGCCCAGACCACTTCTCAAAAAAGTAGTCTTTGATGTCATTCAGGGTCATGGTATCGGCCCAAATGAACCAACCAAATCAACCTGGGAGGAATGGATGAAGGACTGAAAAAAATAAATAAATAAAAACCTCTAAAGAACAAGAAGATGACAGTTCAATATATTTTCAAGAAGATTCTAGACTTTTTCCCTCCCCACACCAACCCTAGACACCATCTACTCAGCACCTACTATTTACCAACACCTACTAAGGGCCTCTAGTCTTTAGCTATAAGAACTATCCCTATTCTAAAGATGAGGAAACTGAGGGTCAGAGAGGTTTGGTAAATTAGTAAAGATCACTAAGCAGAAAGAGGTAGAAAGCTAGTCTAGTATTAGTACCAACAAATGGATCCATGCCATTCTCCTTAAATGTCTACCGCCCAGCTCAAAAAACACCAGTGGTTCCCTATGAACAATCAAACTATGAACCAACAAGTCAGCTCAGCTTGGCATTCAAGGCCCTTTACGATTTAGTCCCAAACTCTTTCAATTGTACATTCTCATATCCCCTACAAACGTACCCACTCCAGCCAAGTGAGGCCCCTCTATACTCTTAAGAAGAGGTCAACCCCTCTCCTAGAAACCCTCTCCATACCTGACCCAAAGGCGCCCAGCTGTGACCTCAGGGCAGGGACTGCAGCACCCGCTCACGGAGGAAAGGCAAGGGGAAGCGACCAGAAGGACAGGCCCTGGTCAGGCCCCACAAGAATGCCTTCCCTGCCTCCCAAGGGTGTGGGAGCACAGACAATGGGTCCTGGGCTACACACTCTCTCTCTCAGGAGAGACCATTCTTCACATACTAGAAAACCCTTCCCTCGCCAACCAAAAGAGACACACTTCACCCAGAGGCACATTCATTCCAACAGAAATCCCTTCCTTTCTCTGCAGCTCCTTCATGCCAAGATACCAAGGCCCAGGGGAGGCTTAACATGATTAAAATTTTAAAGTATTTAATATGCTCAAAGGCAAGGCATCCTTGAAGTGCAAATCATCAATTTGGGGGAAAGAGAGAAACATGGGGGGGAGGGAAGGCTCTATGCAAAAGTAAATAAAATATAATTTCAAGCAATATTCTGCACAAAGGTCAGGTTTGTGCATATGGTCAGGTTGTATTGACCATACAACCTGAACTTCAGCATTGAGTCCTGATTAGGGCAGTCTCTGCTTCTACTAAGTTGATTAAACCTGCATTGTGAGGTGAGTGGGTTCTCTGGGTTTCACCAGATGGAGAATAACCATCCTCAAAGGAGTTATTCAACAGGCAGGGCACACAGTGACAAGCCTGGGCTGGGTGCTAAAGCAGCAGAAACTCTAGTCAGGCTCCCATCAGACAAACAATCCCCCAAAGGCTAATACTGAAGCCTGGTACCCTGTGGAAAATGTCAAGGTGAAGAGAAATTGACTAATTAGAGCCTTGACTTGAATGGTACAAAATGAGAGAAGAAATATAAGTCCACTTACACCTAAAAAACTATAGCTAGTATTTAAGTTCTGCCTATATACGCATACTACCTTAGCATTTTTATGCCCATACTTTACAAGCCAGAAAATCTATACATTTCCTTTTATCGCGAGGATGAACTAAATTTGAAGAGACTTTCTAGTCTCTGAATCCATGGAAACAACTCAGGAGGGAGAAAAGACCGTGCAGTTTTAGATTCTAGACTAAGAAATTCAGGACACAGGTTCTATTGACTCCTCCAGAAATGGTCTTAGGGTGTTCTCTTTAATATACAGGTCCAAGCCATGTTAACAAGTCTTCTCCAACTTCAAAAACTATTCCATGTACACAACTCTTCTTCAACTGACGAACTGCCAAACCATTCTAAGGGCCAGGATTAAATTTTATGGTTCATTGACAAAAAGAATAGAATCCCAAAATCATCAATCCATGTACAATTGTTCATTTCCCACATTTTTTTCTATGTGGTCTCTGAAGCTTCCTACTGCCACCTGGCCACAAGGAGTTCTAGGACTATTACTTTTTTTTTTTTTAAGGATCAACTGGAAAGACCCTTCAAAAACCATCCACCAGCTGAAGCCCACCAGGGAGAAGTCAAGCTCTCCAGATGCTAATGCCACCCTGTTGCTGTTTCCAATCGCATGTGCTAATGAAAGCTGCAGACCAAGGAAGGAAAAGGGATCACAAAGCGCGGCTTGTGGATTTGGTTTTCTCTCACATGAAAGGCAGGACGCTTTGCCAGGTCTCACCAGCACACCAGGCTACATGGACCTGCGAAAGCACCGTTTGCTGGGAAGCAAAGCTTTTGAAATAATTCCAGTTTAATATGACCACAGTTTTCAAGGGTGCACCGCTCTTTCCCATTCAAGGATAAACAAACTCCATGTACCTAAATAACTGTTCCTTGGATTAAAATAGGGAAAAGATAGGGCTAAGAGAACCTGTCAGCTCAGAAACAAGCTAGGCCAATTCTGAGAAGACTTTTCCTTTTTGCCCCTCTAGATGTAGCCTAAGACATTTACCATGAATCAAATAAAACACCTGTTTCCATCTAATACCTTCAGCTGAGAATGAAGGAAAGGACGGACAGAAGGAAACCTCTGAAGTAGCCAGGCCTCAGCGTTGACATTTACGGTCTAACTTTAGGGCTACAGTCTCTTCATCCAGTTACTAGCGTCTTGCTTGTTCCCGGATACCATTCTCTGGTTCCAGTTCAACCCATGGTCCACCTTCATTAACTCAGAATTTCCTGGATTTGCGCTGACACTAAACGTCACACTATAGGGGTTACACGGTGTGGGGTCACTTTCAAAGCCTGGTAGTTGCCAAACACGACAAACCCCGCTGGCGGCATGCGCACCGCCCAGAGCCCCGCTCTCCCAGCAGGATCGCAAGGCCAGGCGCCCTAGGCGGTCCATTTCCTTCCTAGAGCGGCTGGCTGTGCAGAACGGCTCACGCGGTCCCCACGGCCCAACCCCTCGGCCCTTGGAACCCATCTAGAACACACTCAGCAGAAGGACCACCCCCACTGAACAGGAGCGAGGGGCTGGGAAATGCGGGCGCCGGGGGCCGCGCTAAAGGGCCGGCCGAGCCGGTCAAGGCGAGCACCGGGGCAGGGAGGGGACCGTCGGGGGTGTGGGCGGCCGGCCTCACCCGGGCGCGGGGGCCCTCCGCCTGCACCGCCAGGGCGGTCTGTTCCGTCGGGCGCGGGGCTGGCTGCGCCCCCGCCCCCAGGGGAAGAGGGCCGAGACCCAGAACTGCCCCCTCCCCGCGGCGTGGCGAAGAGGGGGAGGTAGGGGGGCTGCAGTGGCTGGTTTCAAAGGGCTGAAAAGAAACTTGGACTCCTCTCTCCCAAGGTACGTGACACGTTGGAAAGGCAGCCGCCTCTCTCCCTTCCCCCCACCCCCTTTTGTGCTTCCCAATACTCTAACCCCCAAACTTCTCACCGCAGGGGACTGGGCTCCCGGCGGCTGGACGACACTCAAATTAAGAGGAGCAGAGAGCGGGGACAGGGGGCGACTAGAGGCGTCAGCGACCCCAGCCCCTGGAGCTGTGCGGGGTCGCCCCCTCCCGAGCCCGGAGAGCACCGAGGGGCCGGCGGCGCCCCCAGCCCGAGGGACTCGGTCGCGAGGCCCAAGGCGGGGGCGGATGGCCAGAGCCGAGATCCGGGCGGAGAAGGGCAGGAGGGACCAGGAAACCCCTCGGTCCCCAGCGGTGCGTCCGAGCGAGGGGCCTCGGCGGCGGGGCCCGGGCGCATGGGCGCCGGGGGTTCCGGGGGCCGGGCCGCGGGCAGGCACCCCACTCACCTTCCTGCCGGCGCCGCCGCCCGCGCCCGCGGCCAGTGCGGAGCCGCCCCCCGAGTACATGTAGTAGGCGATGCCCAGCACCCACAGGAAGGCGAAACAGAGCAGCATCCGCGAGCGCCGCCGCATCCTCCCGACTCGGCCGCCGGCCGCGGCCGCTGCTCGCGAGTCTGCCTAGGGCCGCGGCGGGCGCGGGCCGGGGAGGAGCCGAGGAAGGGGAAGGGCGCGGCGGCTCCTCCTCCGGCGCGGCTGGCGGCGAGGGCGGCGCGCGCCCAGCGCCCGAGCTCCGCCCCGGCCGGGAGCGCCGCGCGGCGCCCGAGCAGGAAGCGGCAGCCGCGGAGGCGGCCAGGGGGTCAGGGAGCAAAGGGCGACCAATCGGCGGCGGCTGCGGGGGCCCGACGGGGGCGGAGGAGGGGATTACCGCGTCTCCACAGTGGCGGCTCCGGTGCCCCACGGGGAGTGCCTCCGCCGGCCGCCGCCCGGCCACCCCTGTGAGTGACAGGTGGTCGCCGGGGCCCGGGAGAAGGCGCGCACACGTGCGCACACACACAGGCTCCCACACCGGGGACAGCGGGTCACCGCTTCCTCGCGCTGCCTGGCCGAAAGCACAGCCTCCTCGGTCCTCAGTCTTTGGGACCACCCCAGACCCCTGGCAGGCTCCCTCTTATTGGCCAACCGACCTGAGTTTTTTGTTGCAAATCCCCTCTCCAGGACCCGACTTGGCTGCTGCTCACTGCAGTTTTGGGTTTTTTTTGTTTTGTTGTTTTTTTTGTTTTGTTTTGTTGTTTTTTTTTTACCAATCTTGCAGCAAAAACACCCCTAATCCCCAGGTGCCTATTTTATTTATTTCTTTACGCAGAGGTGGGGGCCTAGCGGCAGAAACCGAGAGGTGTTTTTTCAAGGGAATATGTTTCTGGGGATGAACAGAGCGCTTAATAGCAGGGTTTTCTTCTTCGTTTTTAAGTAAACACGAAATGAGGAAAAAGGAAGGCAACACGTATTTTTAAAATCGTTTCTTTAGGGTTGTTTCGGTATTAGAAGAAAGAAGAGGCAGCACACGTAACAGCTTTAAAGATGCAAGAAGACAGATCTGTCTTGTAACAGAATCTGAGTAACCTTGACAATGCCCTTGTAACACCAAAGTTTCCAGTGTTCCTAGGAAAGAAAGAATGTTACTTAGCGCTTAATATTTGAAAAGGGATTCCAGGAGCTGCCCAGTTCAGAGGATAAAGGCAGCTGTCTGCATCTGATTCTCTACCCATATCCTCAATAAAACACAAACACAAACAAGCCTTCAGCTCTACTATGACAGTGAATGCCATGAACTGACCTTCAAAGTACTTCTTAAATAAAGAAGTAATAAAGAAAAGAATAAAGAAAAGACATAAAATTCCAACAGAGCTCCCTCCACTGTTGCCAAGGATTTAAGTGTAACCCAAGCTTAAATCCTATGAAGAGCAAGCCCAACCCCAAGAACTAAACACTGAACACAGGTTGGGTACTTGACTGGACAAGGGAAGAGGTCTGAAAGAGAATGGGACAGGATGTGGCAGGCTTGAGGAAGCCTTGGTTTTGGGAAGTGTCAGATAAATAGAGAAATGGCAGTGCCCTTTGGAGATCTGGTAGTGAAGGAAAAAAAGGATCTGAAAAAGGAAAATTAAGGATCCCACAGAAATAAATGACAACTAATCCCTCCCTCAGAGTGGTTATTATTAAAAACTGCACTTCAGTATGCAGAGGAAAGAGGCTTCCCAAGTGACTCAGTGGTAAAGAAACCTCCTGCCAATGCAAGAGACACAGGTTCTATCCCTGGGTCGGGAAGATCCCCTGGAGAAGGCACTGGCAACCCACTCCAGTATTCTTGCCTGGGGAATCCCGTGGACAGAGGAGCCAGTCCATGGAGTTGCCGAAGAATCGGGCATGACTTAGCGACTAAACAACAACAGTCTAGAGAAGAGGGCATTCTAGAACCATGAACCCTGAATCAGGATGCCTGGTAACACTAAAACATCAAAATAACTGCATAAAAAGCTACTGCAAAGAAGAAAATATATTTCTTATAAGATGAATCATAACATTTCAGCTGATGAAAATCCTCCATCAATAAAACCACAAAGCAGAGAAAAATTGTAACACCGTATGTCAAATTCTCAAGCTGAACAAAGTTTTGTATATTTGGATACACAGAGACACACACACACACACACACACATTTACATACCACTAGAATCAGAAATTCAAAACCTAAGAATATATTATATAAAAATTAGGATGAATTACAGTAGAAGTTGATCAGATTCAGGAAAGAAATTAAAAATAAAGACAAAACTATCCCAGAAACAAGTAATTGTAAAACACACAAGAGAGAATATATCAAATACAATTATGTAAAAGAACAGTGAATAATGGCAAGAAAATCATCAAGAAACTGAGAATAAGATAAATAAAGAAGTAAAAAAGCTTTCAGAGATAAGTTGTTAAGATGAAAGTCAGGAAAGAAGAACCAAAATACATATCACTGGAGCCTCTAAAGTTGAAACACCAAACAGTGAAGCAGAATTAATATTAACACAATCATTTCAGATGTAATCTATAGCATGCTGACTATCATTACCACTACTATGAGGTATTTTTAAAGATTGTTAAGAGTACCTCCTAAGAGTTCTCATCACAAGGGAAAAAACACTTTTTCTTTCTTTCCTTTTTTTTTGTATCTAAATGAGATGATGGATATTAACCAAACATTGTAGGACTCATAGAATATATGTTAGTCAAACCATTATTCTGTGCACAATGCTAGGTGTCAATCATATCTCAATAAAACTTGGGGGAAAACTATAATCCCAGAAAACAATCCAGAAATAAGAGAAAAAAATTTATATCAACTTCCATATACCGTGGAAGGGGCTTCCTGGTGGCTTAGCAGTAAAGAATCCATCTGCAGTGCAGCAAACACAGGTTTAATCCCTGAGTCAGGAAGATCCCCTGGAGAAGGAAATGGCAACCCACTCCAGTATTCTTGCCTGGGAAATCCCATGGACAGAGGAGCTTGGCGGGCTACGGTCCATGGGATCACAAAAGAGTCAGACATGAAACTAAACAACAATATACCTTGGAGAACTGAGTGGAATAATCAACTCCAAAACATACTTTATTAAAACTATTAGATTTTAAAGGCAAAAAGATCAAGTTACTTATAGAAATAAATATTTAGGCAAGGCAACAGTAGAAGAGTATTTACAAGACACTCAAGGAAAGACAGTACCAGCCGAGGATTTCTGTGTCCAGCTTTCAAGCATCCAGGCTACAGGCAAAGAGATGAGAACTGAGGACAAAAAGTATGCCTTTCTTGGAGAATGAGCTTCCCCCAAACAAGAGAGAATTCAGTGTTAGTTTCTCAGTCGTGTCCAGCTCTTTTTATGGCTAAAGCTTCAACTCCATTATGCATGGCAGCGGGTCTGAAGGCACTAGAGTTTGTAGACATGAAGTCAGAAGAAAGGCTGGATGTGATGTGGGGAAGTCTAAAGACAAAGAAACTGCAAAGATGAAATAGACCCTGTGACAACAACTAAAATCCATGAGGGCAAATTGGAATCTACCTCCAACACCAATTATGCAAAAAACAAAACAAACTCCAGAATGAGACATCACTTCACATCCATTAGTATGGCTATTCTTTTTAACAACAACAAAAATCCCAAAACATAACAAACATTGAAAAGGATGTGACAAATTGGGACTCCTATTCCTTAAAAAAATTAAACCTAGAATTACCATATAATTCAGCAATTCCACTTCTGGGTACATACCTAAAAGAAGGGAGAGCAAGGACTTGTACAGTGCTCCTGTGTTCATGGCACTATTATTCACAATAGCCAGAACATGGAAGCAACCCGGTCTCCATCAACGAATGTATGAATGAAATGTGACATACAGTGGAATATTATTTGACTTTTAAAAGAAAGGAAATTTTGACATAAGTTACAACATGGTCAGTTCAGTTCACTCAGTTGTGTCCAACTCTTTGCAACCCCATGGACTGCAGCACACCAGGCTTCCCTGTCCATCACCAACTCCTGGAGTTTACTCAAGCTCATGTCCATTGAGTCAGTAATGCCATCCTACCATCTCATCCTCTGTGGCCCCCTTCTCCTCCTGCCTTCAATCTTTCCCAGCATTGGGTCTTTTCCAATGAGTCAGTTCTTTGCATCAGGTGGCCAAAGTATTGGAGTTTCAGCTTCAACATCAGGCCTTCCAATGAACGCCCAGGACTGATCTCCTTTAGGATGAACTGGTTGGATCACCAAGGGACTCTCAAGAGTCTTCTCCAACACCATAGTTCAAAAGCATCAATTCTTTGGTGATCAGCTTTCTTTATGGTCCAACTCTCACATCCATACATGACTACTGGAAAAACCATAGCTTTGACTAGAAAGACCTTTGTCAGCAAAGTAATGTCTCTGCATTTTAATATGCTGTCTAGGTTGGTCATAGGTTTTCCTCCAAGGAGAAAGTGTCTTTTAATTTCATGGCTGCATTCACCATCTGCAGTGATTTTGGAGCCCAAGAAAATAAAGTCTTGTCACTGTTTCCCCATCTATTTGCCATGAAATGATGGGACTGGATCCCATGATCTTAGTTTTTTGAATGATACTAAGTTTTTGAATGATACAGCATGATACTAAGTGAAATAAACCAGGCATAAAAAGACAAATACTATGAACCCACTTATATGAAGTACTATGAACCCACTTATATGAAGTACCTAGAGGAGTCAAATTCACAGAAAGAGAAAGGAGGGTAGTTACTTGGGACTGGGAGAGGGGAAATGGGGAAACTGGTACAGAGTTCCAGTTTGGGGAAATGACAAAGTTCTGGGGATGGATGGTGGTCCAGAACAATGTGCATATGTTTAATGTCCCTGAAATGTACACTTGAAACTGATTCAAATGGTAAATTTTGTGTTCTGTACATTTTATCACAATAAAAAGACATGACAAATGGGAAGAAATTATTTCCACACCTATCATAGATAAAGGGGCAAAGTAATATCCTTAATATATAAAGAACTTAAATATTAAGAAGGGCAAAACACATAGACAATTCAAAGAGCTTATGAGTTTGTAAACATGTGAAAAGATGTTCCACTTTACTCGTAGAAGAGCTGCAAATTAAAACTACAGAGATACTATTTATTCCCCCAACAAACTGGCAAAAATTGGAAAGCATGACAAGATACTCTGTTGGTTCAGTTCAGTTCAGTTCAGTTGCTCAGTCGTGTCCGACTCTTTGCAACCCCATGAATCGCAGCACGCCAGACCTCCCTGTCCATCACCAACTTCTGGAGTTCACTCAGACTCACGTCCATCGAGTCAGTGATGCCATCCAGCCATCTCATCCTCTGTCGTCCCCTTCTCCTCCTGCCCCCAATCCCTCCCAGCATTGGAGTCTTTTCCAATGAGTCAACTCTTTGCATGAGGTGGCCAAAGTACTGGAGTTTCAGCTTTAGCATCATTCCTGCCAAAGAAATCCCAGGGCTGATCTCCTTCAGAATGGACTGGTTGGATCTCCTTGCAGGCCAAGGGACTCTCAAGAGTCTTCTCCAACACCACAGTTCAAAAGCATCAATTCTTCGGCGCTCAGCCTTCTTCACAGTCCAACTCTCACATCCATACATGACCACAGGAAAAACCATAGCCTTGACTAGATGGACCTTTGTTGGCAAAGTAATGTCTCTGCTTTTCAATATGCTATCTAGGTTGGTCATAACTTTCCTTCCAAGGAGTAAGCGTCTTTTAATTTCATGGCTGCAGTCACCATCTGCAGTGATTTTGGAGCCCAGAAAAATAAAGTCTGACACTGTTTCCACTGTTTCCCCATCTATTTCCCATGAAGTGATGGGACCAGATGCCATAATCTTTGTTTTCTGAATGTTGAGCTTTAAGCCAACTTTTTCACTCTCCACTTTCACTTTCATCAAGAGGCTTTTTAGTTCCTCTTCGCTTTCTGCCATAAGGGTAGTGTCATCTGCATATCTGAGGTTATTGATATTTCTCCGGACAATCATGATTCCAGCTTGTGCTTCTTCCAGCCCAGCGTTTCTCATGATGTACTCTGCATATAAGTTAAATAAGCAGGGTGACAATATACAGCCTTGGTGTACTCCTTTTCCTATTTGGAACAGGTCTGTTGTTCCATGTCCAGTTCTAACTGTTGCTTCCTAACCTGCATACAGATTTCTCAAGAGGCAGGTCAGGTGGTCTGGTATTCCCATCTCTTTCAGAATTTTCCACAGTTTAGGGCTATAAAAAAGATTAAGGAAGCCTTCTATGAACAGATATGGAATGACTTCTGGGATATGTTATTAAACATTAAATGAAATATTAAATGCAAAATACAATAGCTTATATATTACATGCTACTTTTATGTAAGAAAGAAGGGAAAATAAGAAAACATACAAATATCTTTTTATTTTGGCAACTGACACATCAATGATAAACCAGAAAATAATGAAATGAGTTACCTGGAAGGAGTGGGAGGAAGAGAAAGAGGAACAGGAAGAGTGTGACACCTGTTGCCTTTCTGCTAGGCTTGATCCTGGAAGCATGCTTTGTGTGTTAGTCACTCAGTCGTGTCTGACTCTTTGTGATGCCATGGACTGTAGCCTGCTGGGTTCCTCCATCCATGGGATTTTCCAGGCAAGAATAATGGAGTGGATTGCCATTTCCTTCTCCAGGGAATCTTTCTGACCCAGGGATTGAACCAAGGTCTCCCACATTGCAAGCAGACTCTTTGCTGTCTGAGCCACCAGGGAAGTCCTGGAAACATGTTAATGTCCTACATATTCAAAAGTAAAATAGAATCGACAAAACTATGAGGGGAACACTAAAAACTGAATCCAAACAGAAATGCCTGAACCCAACTATATTGTGAATGGATAACATAATCAGATTGAAAGGGGATAAAGGGATTAATATGTATAACTTTTAAACAAAGTACTTGGGCTATATACCCTCAGCCTAGAAAACAAAAGAACTCCAGACAATTTTTGAACTCTTCTTTACGCTTATTCTTCATAGTGTTATGGTTGTCACAATCAGAGTATTTTATGCATATTGTGCAATTGAGCAAATCAGAAAATGTATTGTTTCAGGGATCTAGGGTTTTTATTATGGAAAAAGGGAGATACAGTGTGGAATGAGGGAAGGCAAAGATTACTTGGAGTAGACTTGGAATTAGAACAGTGTGAACTCATTATTTTATACAGGAAATGGCAACCCACTCCAGTGTTCTTGCCTGGAGAATCCCAGGGACAGGGGAGCCTGGTGGGCTGCCGTCTATGGGGTTGCATAGAGTCGGACATGACTGAAGTGACTTAGCAGCATACATACACATATATACACTTGTCTATGCTCATCCTTATGTCCACACGTTAACCAACGTTTCTACATATACCATATTCACGTATGTACATATTTCCTAGGTCTGTCCATTGAAAGGACCAGAGCAACAATATCTTGGCATAAATGAGTACATCTTGCAACTAGATCTTGGTTTCTAAACCCCATTTTCCATCCCAAGAAAGTTTCCTTGGAGCAGCGATTGATCCGTGACTGGAGCCTCAGTTCAGTTTGTTGTGTCCGACCCTTTCTCTTTGCAACTCCATGGACTGCAGCACGCCAGGCTTCCTTGTCCATCACCAACTCCTGGAGCTTACTCAAGCTCATGTCCATTGAGTCGGTAATGCCATCCAACCATCTCATCCTCTGTCGTCCCCTTCTCCTCCTGCCTTTAATCTTTCCCAGCATCAGGATCTTTTCCAATGAGTCAGTTCCTCCCATCAAGTGACCAAAGTTTGGAGCTTCAGTTTCAGCATCAGTCCTTCCAATGAATATTCAGGACTGATTTACTTTAGGATGAACTGGTTGGATCTCCTTGCAGCCCAAGGGACTCTCAAGAGTCTTCTCCAACACCACAATTCAAAAGCATCAATTCTTTGGCACTCAGCTTTCTTTATAGTCCAACTCTCATATCCATACATGACTACTAGAAAAACCATAGCTTTGACTAGGCAGATATTTGTTGGCAGAATAATGTCTCTGCTTTTTAATATGCTGTCTAGGTTGGTCATAGCTTTTCTTCCAAGGAGCAAGCGTCTTTTAATTTCATGGCTGCAGTCACCATCTGCAGTGATTTGGGAGCCCCCCCCAAATAAAGTCTGTCACTGTTTTCACTGTTTCCCCATATATTTGCCATTGAAGTGATGGGACCAGATGGGATTTTCGTTTTCTGAAAGTTGAGTTTTAAGCCAATTATTTCACTTTCCTCTTTCACTTTCATTAAGAGGCTCTTTAGTTCTTCTTCGCTTTCTGCCATAAGGGTAGTGTCATCTGCGTATCTGAGGCTATTCCTATTTCTCCCAGCAGTCTTGAATCCAGCTTGTGCTTCATCCAGCCCGGCACTTCTCAAAATGTACTCTATATATAAGTGAAATAAGCAGGATGACAATATACAGCTTTGACATACTCCTTTCCCAGTTTGGAACCAGTCTATTGTTCCATGTCCAGTTTTAACTCTTACTTCTTGATCTGCATACAGATTTCTCAGGAGGCAGATAAGGTGGTCTGGTATTCCCATCTCTTGAAGAATTTTCCACATCTAGACTGGAGCCTAGATGGTACTAGATGAGCCTAGAACATCTGATAATAGAAAGTAAGGTACAGAGTTTCAGTTTGGGGAGATGGGGGTAAAAGGTCGTAGGAGCTATCTTGAAGGGCCCATTGTCTAAATCTAGGACACATATGTGTCAAAATAAATGCTTAATAAAATGGAAATCTAAGAGTACATGCTAGTAATTAATAGATAAACAAATGGAGGAGATGGGAGGGCTCTCTTTCCATAGAATGTCAGCTGATAAAAGTGAAGGGAAGGTGACATTAAAAGTCAGTGTTTTGCAACCATCATAGTAATGGTTGGTTGGAGAAGACTCATTAGTAGATATTCAAGTGTGTGTGGTAGGGGCAGGAGGAACAGGAAAGTTGGATGAGAAGGAGGATGTTTATAATGTCTTCTGTCAGAATACTTGTTAGTTACAGAGGAAGACTAGTAACTGCAGTGGAGAGATTGAGCAACACCTTGGCCAGGTGATCAGATGACTCACTCATGAGGGTCAAGTGGATATCCTGCGTCTGCACAAATACCCTGAGAAAGACACAAAACGCCATCTTAGTATTCTGGCCAAGGATACACAACCTGAATCTCAGAGTGAATAAATATTGAAAGAAACAAAAGTGAAGAACAGTCTGTAAAATAATTGACTTGTGTTCTTCAGAAATGTCACTATTGTGCAAGACAAGGACAGGGCAAGGAGCTGGTCCAGACTAGTGGTCCTAAGGAGACAGACAGGATGACTACTTGAGCCCATGATCCTCTATGAGGGGCTGAGAATGTGACAAGAACAATTAATGAAAGTGGATGAGGGGTGCAGGATAGGTAGCAACATAGCTCAACCGTACAACACTGCCCGCATGTGTGGAGGGTGAGATTTTCTGGTTGTGGGAGCTATAGAACGCATGTGTGGAGGGTGAGATTTTCTGGTTGTGGGAGCTATAGTACGCATGTGTGGAGGGTGAGATTTTCTGGTTGTGGGAGCTATAGTATGACTACATAGGAAAGTCTTGTTCTCAGGAAATAGCAACTGAAGTATCAAAGGTTAAAGTGGCCTGATAAACACAAGCTACCCTCGAAAGCTCAGGAAAAGTATAGATGCAGGATAATAAAACAGCTGTAGCAAAACATTCAATATTTGGAGGTGATAAGTCTAGGTAAAGAGCACATGAAAATTATTTTGCCAACTCTCCTATAAACTTGATTTATTTTCTTTAAAAAATGATTTAACTGACAGTGTGATAGAGCCTGATGATCTGCTTCATTTTGCGAATGAAGAAAGATGCAGAACACTGAAACCATTTGAGTAAAGCTACCCAGCTCAGGCCTCTAAATTTCACTGTATCTTGGTTCCTGAGGCAGCTTGCACAGGCAGAACTCTCCTTTCCCTTCCTTTCATCTGTGTCTACCTTCCTGCCACACCTGCACCCACAGGGTAATGAGCCGAGTGCAAACTCTCCTTAAATGCTGACTTGTCCTTGGCTCAGCCTAGGCGGCTCTGCGGTAGTCATTCTTCCGGGTCATCTTCTGCCGAAAGCCCTTAGGGCGCTTTTCTTGAGTGTTCAGTACAGCAGGAACAGTGCCTACTTACAGCAACACATCAATGAAACGAAGGTATTTCTGCAGCCATTCACTGTCCCAGTTGCTGTTGGCAGAGGTATCAGGAACCCTGTACAATTTGCTGAAATATGTGTCTTTATGCAACAGAACCTTTTTTTTTTTTATAATCTGATTGTTCAGTTTTCCTTTTCCTAAACTGTTTTTGTTGCTGCGTCACTTCAGTCGTGTCCAACTCTGTGCAACCCCATGGACTGCAGCCTATCAGGCTTCTCGGTCCATGGGATTCTCCAGGCAAGAACACTGGAGTGGGTTGCCATTTCCTTCTCCAATGCGTGAAAGTGGAAAGTGAAAGTGAAGTCGCTCAGTCGTGTCTGACTCTTAGCGACCCTATGGACTGCAGCCTACCAGGCTCTTCCGTTCATGGGATTTTCCAGGCAAGAGTACTGGAGTGGGTTGCCATTGCCTTCTCCCTAAACTATTTTAGCAGGGGGAAAACATCCAATTAGGAAAGAATAGAAAAACAAAATTTTAACTTCTTAAATGGGACCAGAATATTATACACTGAAATTGAATAACAAGAACTCTTTACCCCTAAAATTTGAAGTACGTTTATACAGTGTGTGCTAAGTCACTTCAATCATGTCCCACTGTTTGCGACCCTATGGACTGCAGCATCCAGGGATGTTGAGGTTCCTATAAAAATTCTTTCCTGTAGCTCAAATGGTAAAGAATCTGCCTGCAATGCAGGAGACCAGGGTTCGATCCCTGGGTTGGGAAGATCCTCTAGAGAAGGGAATAGCAATCCACTCCGATATTCTTGCCTGGAGAATCCCATAGACAGAGGAGCCTGGCAGGCAACAGTCTGTGGGGTTACAAAAAGTTGGACACGACTGACTAACACACATTGTAAAAAGCAGACATTAAAGCCTGCTGTCCATGTCCTACCATGAGCTGGCTTTAATGGGAGGGGACACTTGGAAGTATAACACTCCCATCCATGGTGAGTCCAGGACTACTGTCCCTCCCATACCCAGTGGATACGTACGTTGATCACCTCCCATAATCTTCCCAGAAATTTCTTGACTTGAATTGAGACTGAGAAATTATTCATCATTGTGATTTAGGTTAAAGAATTCGATTGCCCTGTAAATATAGACATTAACGATGTGCTTATTACACACCAGGCATTGTTCCAAGTGCTATTTGTATATTATTTTCCATGATTATTATTAATCTTCAGAACAGCCTGATGAAGTAAATGCTATGATTATTCCAGTTTTACGATGAGGCCCAGTGCTGTTGTGTTACCTGCCCAAGGCAGCTCAGCAAGCAGTCTTTGGGGAAATTGAGGACCTTTTGGCTTTGGATCTGGGTGCTGGCTACGGGAGGCATTGAGTTTCTGAAAAAGTCCGATGGACTGGAAAGCTATGATAGATGCATTTTCCATGTGCAAGTTATGCTTCAGTTAAACAATCAGAAAGGAGGAGGGATAACTGACTCTTTTTTGGCATCTAAAGCCTCAGTGAAACTCAGCCTGGCTCATCAGCCTCTGTCCAGAACCCCTCAGCACCGCTGTCTTCCCTTCCTTGCTGGCCCCGGCAATCCACCCAGCAGAGAACAGAGCAGCCCAGAAGTGTCTTCACAGCCTCCTTGCCCCACACTAGGGGAATGGCAGGCCGTGGGGGATGAAGGGCCAGCTGCCCAGGGGCTTGCACACCTCCTTCCTGCTCTTCATTGTCCATCGTTGTGCTGGAGCCCACCCCCAGCCTCTCCTGGACAGGAGCTCCAGACTAGAGCTGGGAGATGGCACAGTAGCTCCTTTCATTCTGGATGGTTCTTTCCCCATGAGTGCCTGGGACAAGGAGGACATCCCCATGACTGTGCTGTTGTCAACTAAGCATGTGCTTGTGACTCACCTCCTACCTGTGTGAATCCTTTCACCCAGAAGTACCAGGAAACCCATTCCAGGGGAGGGGTGCCCCCAGGGCAATCTCTGCTGTTGCCAGCATGGGGCAAGCTGTCCCAGAGCTGTTGAGGACCTTTGTCTTGTCCACACTCCTCAGAGATGATAATCGTTGCTGTCCACTCTTGTATTGCACAACCTGGGTGGGGAGGAGGACCTTCTGAAGATCAGTAGCTGCTTCCCTAACCTCAGAAGTCCTCTTCCTGTCCTCTCCCCCAGTCCATGGTGGCTGCCCTGTTTTACAATGGGCTTCTCCCGGGAGACCCCTCAGTTCCCAAGATACATAAACTCCTGGTGCACTTGCCCCGGCAGCCCCTTATATAGACCTGGACTCTGGGTGAACAGACTTCCAACTCCAAGGGACTCCTGCTGCATTGCCTTACAGAGTGCCTACACAGGCACAGCTCACTAAGTACTCATGAGTTATCACTCTGCTCATCTCAGAGGACTGCCTGAGGCTCAGAGAACTCAGGTGAGTTTTCTAAACCATCCATGCAACTAGGATAGGGCAGGGCCAAGTGAAGAGCCAGGCCATTCACTCTAGGCTCACAGCAACACCCCTTCTTCCCTTAGCTGCAGAGTCCCAAGATGGGAACGTGTGCATGGGTGTGCTGGGGAAGTCGCTCATTTATTTATGGTTTATACAACACTCACATTTGAAGATAATTGGAATCGTCTTACAAAACCCACAAACACATACACATAAGATATAGAGAGAAGTGTTGTGTGGGCAGACAGTGTCATGGGGGATTTTCCATTCCTCCCTCCCCCTGCCAGATTTCTAATCCTGGAGAACTTTGTAAAAATACAATTTCCTGAGATTCCCACCCCACACCTACTGAGTCAGAATTGGCAAGAGGGGAGCTGGCTCGTTTACCGTGTTTAAATTCGGCAAGGCAAGTATGTAAAGGACACTAGAAGCAGGCTGAAGCGAGAACAGGTTCTACACTGCACAGCTGTAGGCTCAGAGTCTCTGACAGCCCGGTGGGCCTGGGCAGCCCTCAGAGGCCCAAAGCAACCCTTCCCCAGATCCTGCTTAAGGACTGATGTGGCCTGTTCTGGACACAACTCACCTTTTGAGCCTGACTAACGCTTTATCATCCCAGAACCAGAGACTTCAGTGGTTTTTTGTGAACCATAGGTCTTTCCTATCCCTATAAAATCTAGTGGACTTGTAGGGAAAAAGATTTGAAATTGAATTTATGAAAACAAAGTCATTATGTAATCAAAAGGCAAACATCTCCAATTTAAGAATAAATGAAGGAATATTAGATTATAGTTTGACATGATTATTAATTTTTACTTCTGATAATGCTGTTGTACTTATGTAGACAAATGTTCTCATTCTTAGCAGAGGCAGCCTGAAATACTTAAGGAGTGAAGTGTCATGATGTCTGCAACTTACTTTCAAATGGGCCAGCAAAGAAGAATTTATATTTATAGAGAGAGTTATTTTATAGAGATAGGTATAAATATGTATCTTCCCCCAGTGGCTCAGTGGTAAAGAATCCACCTGCCATGCAGAAGCCACAGAAAAGTATAGGTTCGATCTCTCTGTTAGGAAGATCCTCTGGAGATGGGCATGGCAACTCACTCCAGTATTCTTGCCTGGAGAATTTCATGGACAGAGAAGAGTCAGACACAGCTGAAGTGACTGAGCAGGCCACAGGCATAAATATAGAGAGAGAAACCACATATGGAAAAATATTAATTATTGAATCCAGGTGGAGACCATAATGAGATTGCTATCCTATTCTTTCAACTTTGTCTATATTTAAAATTTTTCAAGCTGAAAGTTGGGAGAAAAAAACAAAAGGAAAAATGAGGGAAATTTGCAGGATAATTGCAGTGAAAATAATCACAATTTTTCCTAAAAAAAAAAAAAAAAAAAAGCAAAAACCCAGACCTTGTAGCCAGACAGAAACATCCGGCATTCTCATCTGGCTGTCAGTCAATCAGTTATTCAACACATGTTCATTACAGGTCTCTGTTGGGTTTAGAACTTCTCTAAAAAGTGAAAGGGCACATTTCTCTAAAAAGTGAAATGTGCTCTATGGGGTGTCTGTCCTCAAAACTGCTAAGGATTAAGCTCAGCTCCACAGAATTTTTTTTGCTCTGGATCTAATCTCTTGGGAAGTTCTAAAAAAGCACCTAAATTATCTATACCTCTGTTAGCAAAGATGCTTCATCCTCAGACAGAATGTCTTTTTAGAAACTGCTTAACCAGGAAGAGAATCCAGGATGTTCTAGGATGTCAGAAAAGAGAGATTATACTAAGAAAAATTCCTACATCTGATACCAAGGGGGCCAATGTGCTAGACACAAGATGCACTGTGTCTGGAGGTCCTAGGAAGGAAATGAGTGCAGAGCTTGGGCAATGTTAAGCATGAAAGAACAGAAGAAAGCTTTGACCTCTGTAGGGATGAGGGATGGAAAGCCCTGGAGAGAAAAAGGCTTGAGACAGAGGGCCTGATGACCCTGATGAGGTTGGTGATGAGAAGGGGACACAGTCACAGCTTGTCCTGCTTCGAGGATGGGGCAGTGAGCTGGGCAGGTGACTGTGAGGAAGTATCTGGGAATCAGCCCCCTTAGGCCAGCTGCAGGATCAGGTGAACAGGCCTAGGGGTAATTTCTGAGCTATTTTTGCATAAGGAGGTAATGGGAGGGAGAACATTTCTCCCCATGAAGATAACTGATCATTCCTGAGCATTCATTGAATAAGTGGGGATAAAGGGTTCAAAGTATAAATCTCCAGTAAGCTGAGTCACCCATTTGGCAAAGACTTTTTTGAGTATATACTTTTTTCAAGCTCTATTATAGGTTACAGGAAACACTGATGAAGAACACACAGAAAAACCTCTGCTTTCAAGAAAAAAAAAAATCACACTTTTTAGTATAGTGTATACAAGGCTGAGGAAATGGGTTTCAATTCATTTGGATCTTCTGCTCCAGACTTGATTGTGGGGTGGGGAGCTGGAGGTGGGTCCCAGAGGTTAGCCCGAGAGGCGCTGCAGAGGCTGAGGATGAGCACCGAGAGGCTCCAGGTGTCTACAGGAACCTCCCAGACCCCCACACCCACTAAGCTAGCCGAGCTGACTCCAGAATGGGTAGAGAGAAGCAGAAACCCCACTGATGTATTTCTGACATGCAGCTGTAACCAGGAAGCTCTGCTTAGAATGATTTATGAAGATGTTTTGTTTTTATTTTTGAACATAGTTGACTTTGAATAAATGAGCCATGCTCCTAAGGAATTTCTAATCAAGCTGTTGCTCTATGAAACAGCCTTTACCCTCAAGAAACGTATTGCCTTGTTTGAAAGACAGAGCACACAAACAAAGAATAGACAGGAAGGCAATAAATAAAGTGTCAAAATGCTGGGGTGGACAATTAAGAGGTCAACAGAAAATTTAAAATGCAATATATGTGGTAGAGAGCAAGCCAGGATTCTATTTATTTGGGTTTCCAAACAAAAAAAGGTTAACTGTCCTTAATCTCCCACTGTATTGATCTGGCTTTAAATCAGAAGCAGCTCTCAATTGTAGTTGTGCTAAGCTGTGCTCAGTTGCTCAGTCGTGTCCAACTCTTTGTAACCTCATGGACTGCAGCCCACCAGGCTCCTCTGTCCATGGAGATTCTCCAGGCAAGAATACTGGAGTGCTTGCCATGCCCTCCTCCTGGGTTGGGATCTTCCCAACCCAGGGATCAAACCCAAGTCTCCCGCATTGCAGGTGAATTCTTTACTGACAGAGCCACCAGGGAAGCCCCCAGTTGTAATTATGACAGTTCAAAAAAAAAAAAAAAGATAGGTACATGTGGGCCAGAGTGCTGGAAGGGTTGTGGGGGAGGGTTTGAGTTAGGCTTTCAAGGATGAATATAGTTTAGTCTGAAGTGTGATCATTCTGGGAGGAGGGATGGACGAGGGGACGGAAGTGGGACAGGTGACAGGCAGAGAGATGGCAGCAATGGAGGTGTGCAGACAGCTGTGGTCCAGGCGGTGCCCGGCTGGAAGTGGGCTCACAACCTGTACATCTGAACTTGATCCAACAGGCATGGGGGCAGGGGGAATGAAATAAACTAAAAGCAGTGTTGTAGGGTTTTTTGAAAGATTAGTAGATGACTCAGGATGTACTGCAGTTACAAGCCTGTTAGTGCCATCAGCGTGGGGCTGGGGTGGATCTGAGCTTGGGTAGGGACTCCCAGGCAGGGGTGTCAAGGCAGACTGTGTAAACAGCACCTGGTCCCATTGGGTGAGGAGCTCCTCCCCTGAGGATCTCCGCAGGGCAGGAGGCTCAGGCTCCAGGAAGCAGGGGACAGTGGCAGGTGGGCTCAGTGAGGAGCTCTACTCACTTATTCAACCAGTATTACTGGGCACATGCTTGGTCCTGGGCACTGCCCTGGGAACTTGGGTAGCATCAGGGAACAAAGCGTCCTTCTGGGGCTTACATTCCAGCACAGGGGTGAGACGAGTGAGGAGATTACACATAACAAGCAAGGAGAGTGAAGAGTGTGTTTGGAGGCAGAAGGTGCATTGGATGGAAGGGGCAGGGCACAGTGGGGTGGTCAGGCTACAGCGTTAAAGGGGAGACCTGGCCAGGCTCCGTGGAGCCCAGACTGCTGGGGGTGAGAGGGTTTGCCAACAAGTCCCTAGGGAAGGGCTTCCAGGCAAGAGCCAGAGTAGCCAGGGCATGTTCTGAGGCAGAAGCTTGTCTGGCCTGTGGGGTCAACAGGGGAGGGCAGTGTTGGTGGATCAAAAGGAGAGTGAAGGGAAGGAGATTAGAGATGGGTCAAAGGTCGAAGCCAGCTCGGGACGTGGGGCCCCATGGGTGCCATAGGACTTGGCTTCTGCTCTGAGTGAGACGAATGCCTTGGGGGATTTGGGGGCAGAGGAGATGTGGTGGATGCCGGCTGCTGTGTTGGCAGCGTGCATGGAGAGCAGCAGCAGGAAGGTCTTCAGAAAGGAAATGCGATCCCTGAGATGGGGTGGTGGCTCAGATGGGGGTACAGCGGGGCAGGCAAGAAGGGTCTGTCTCTTCATTCTTGATGGTAGAACCGACGAGACTTCCTGCAGGTGGTAAGTTGTGTTGGGAGAGAGAAAGAAGTTAAGGTTGACGTAGCTTAAGGGGACTCTGCCCAGAGCTGCTGTCAGCAAAGGCAGCAAGACAAGAGATAGGGCTGGCTCCTGGGGAAGGAACAGCGGGCAGGGGAGGGGGTGTTGAGTGAGAGGTGTCCTACAGACTCTCTGAGACATCGCAAAGCTGTGGACAGGAGTGTTTGGAGTTTGGGAGGGAGGCAAGGGCTGAGATGGATGTGGCAGCCCCTGGCCATGGAGGGGTGACTCAGGACACCAAGGGTGCAGGGAGGTTGGAGACAGGTGCTGAGAACTGAACTCTGGAATCTAAAGTTCCTTGAAAGTTAAATACAGTAAAATACAACTGAAAGTCTAATATCAAATAAAAATAGGGAGAAGGAGGAGGGGAAGTGAGGGAGAGAATTCAATAAACTCTGGAATTATGTTGCAAAGAAGAGCAAGGAAATGGGGTGATGGGTGAGTTAGGGATCCAAACACACTGTTTGATGGGGGGTGTTTGTAAGGGGAGTGGGGGAATGTCCTCTCACTGGGTATGTCAGTTAAGGGCAACAGTGCTGTGCCCCACTCAGGAGAACACTGTACCACTGAGGCCACTGGTGGGGCCTGTAAGGCAGGAGGAGGTGGAAGCCACACCCAGTAGCCACGCAGCTACTATTTCATAGTTCTGGAGGTTGAAAGTCCAAGATCAAAGTGTCTGCAGGACCAGTTTCTCTGGAGGCCTCTTTCCTTGGTGTGTAGGGTCTGTCTACACACAGACAGACCTTGTGTAGGTCTCTCCTTGTCCCTGTGTCCTCCCTGTGTCTTACTGTAGTCCTCCCATGATCCTTCCTCTGTGCTTGTCTTGATCTCTTCTTCTTAAAGGACATCAGTCACATTGGATTAGGGCCCAACCTATGACCTCATTTTAACACAATTACTTCTTTAAAGGTCCTGTTTCCAAATATAGTTACATTCTGAGGAACCAAATTCAATATATGAATTTGGGGAACATAATTTAACCCATAACACTACAGAATAAATTAGATCAGATTTCTTCCTGAGGTGGCAAAACTGGAGTCAGAATAAAGCTGTGGTTAAGATCGGGGTAGATGCTGTCTGCTAAATCCTTCCACCAAATTAAATGTGCAGTGGAGAGCAGCAAGGGTTAGGGTATGAGACATAGAAATCCCCCAGTGTATGCAGACTGGGGCAAAGCAGGACCTGTGGCCAGGCTGATCTCAGGAGGGAGCTCCCATGAGCCTGGCTTTCTGCCACCCCTCAGAGCCTCCCAGGTCTGCTCTGCACTTCCCTCTTCTCTAAAGTACCTGCTTCCTCTACCTCTGGGCTCACGGGCCATCTGTGACCCTCCCAGGCCCCATCCTACCACCTAGCAGATTTGAGGGATGATCTGGTGGCTCTAGTGGTAAAGAATCTGTGTGCCAATGCAGGAGATGCAAGAGATGCAGGTTTGATTCCTGGGTCAGGAAGATTCCCTGGAGAAGCAAATGGCAGTTCTCTCTAGTATTCTTGCCTGGAAAATTTCATGGACAGACAAGCCTAGTGGGCTATGGTCTACTACATGACTGAACACACACACACACACACACACACACACACACACACACTGAGGCTCAATTCCAGATTCCTAAGAACTAAAAGTCCAATTGGCTGGATTGAGTAAAATTCATCCCCTTTCCCAAAGAGTGAGAAATGGGAACACACTGTTGGTAGGAATGCAAACTAGTACAGCCACTATGGGGAACAGTGTGGAGATTCCTTAAAAAACTGGAAATAGAACTGCCATATGACCCAGCAATCCCACTGCTGGGCATACACACTGAGGAAACCAGAATTGAAAGAGACACGTGTACCCCAATGTTCATCGCAGCACTGTTTATAATAGCCAGGACATGGAAGCAACCTAGATGTCCATCAGCAGACAAATGGATAAGAAAGCTGTGGTACATATACACAATGGAATATTACTCAGCCATTAAAAAAGAATGCATTTGAATCAGTTCTAATGAGGTGGATGAAACTGGAGCCTGTGATACAGAGTGAAGTAAGCCAGAAAGAAAAACACCAATACAGTATATTAACACATATATATGGAATTTAAAAAGATGGTAACCATAAACCTATATATAAGACAGCAAAAGAGACACAGATGTATAGAACAGTCTTTTGGACTCTGTTGGAGAGGGTGAGGGTGGGATGATTTGGGAGAATGGCATTGAAACATGTAAATTATCATATGTGTAACGAATGGCCAGTCCAGGTTCGATGCATGAGACAGGATGCTCATGGCTGGTGCACTGGGATGACCCAGAGGGATGGGATGGGGAAGGAGGAGGGAGGGGGGGTTCAGGATGGGGGACACATGTACACCCATGGCTGATTCATGTCAATGTATGGCAAAAACCACTACAATATTGTAAAAGAATTATCCTCCAATTAAATTTATATTTTTTAAAAAAGCACAGAATACAAGTATGGCTGAAGGGTCCACCCTGGGATGCCCTCAGTAAGGAGCCTGCCAGAGAGGGTAAGGGGTGGGTGAGGCGAGGTGAGAGGAGTCAGAACTGAGTGCTGGAAGGGAGCTAGGAAGAGCCCCTGTGCAGAGCAGACAGGAGTCAACAAGAGGTGAGGGAAGCAAAGATAGGTCTGAATGGCTTCGGGAGGGTGAGATCCAGAAATATGCAAAAAAGACAGTGACAAGACAGTTTAGGCCAGGTAACATTCCAGGGAATGTGAGTGCACATCATGAGACAGAATGACAGGGAATGAGGGGCCCCAGAAACTTACAAGGAACTAATTTAAGCTAGTAGCTCAGGTGTTGTTCCTTTCCTGTGGTTAGAATACATGGTGCAACTTCAGGGAACTTTCTGTGTGGAATATAAGACAAAAATGCCACAGAGTATGGGTTATCAAGTAGATTGCCCCTAAAGCAGAAATCAATTCACTATGTGAATTGAATCTGCCAAACGAAAGGGAATATTTGGAAATATTCAAACATTTAAGAACGATTAACTTTACTTTTGGGCTTCCGTAGTGGCTCAGTGGTAAAAGAATCCGCCCACAATGCAGGAGACCCAGGTTCGATCCCTGGGTTGGGAAGAGCCTCTGGAGAAGATCATGGCAACACACTTCTATTCTTGCCTGGAAAATCCCCATGGACAGAGGAGGCTGGTGGGCTATAGTCCACAGGGCCATAAAGAGTCGGACACGACTGAGCGACAAAACACAACTTTGCTTTTGATGATTGAAATTTAACAAATAAGTTTTGCCTCTTTTCTTTGCCTCTAACCTGTGAAAGGGAGTCCCTTGTGGTTCAGTTCATAAAAAATCTGCCTGCAGTGGAGGAGACCTGGGTTCAATTCCTGGGTCAGGAAGATCCCCTGGAGAAGGAAATGGCAATCCACTCCAGTATTCTTGCCTGAGAAATCCCATGGACAGAGGAGCCTGGAGGGATACAGTCCGTAAGTTCACAGAGTCAGAAATGACATAGCGACTAAAACAGAAAGTCACCGTGATAAATCTTTTCTCACTGGGCCTTGTCTTACTTGCTGTAGGATGATGCTGAGTGAGTCACACTCCTCGGAACCTTAGTTTATGTATCTCTAAAATGGGTATCATACTACTGATTCTGCTGCCTCACCAGGCTACCAGCGACTCACCTGGGCTCACTGGAGAGTGTGTGGAAGAATTTTGCAAGTAACAGAGTTCATCTGTGCCTCAGCCCGTCTGTTTCTGAGGTGGCATGGGTGACATTCCCCAGCGGCTTGTGCTGTAACCGTGGCTTGGGAGGTGGTAGCAGGTGGTGGGGAGCAGGCCTGCTGTTGTCCCCAAAGAGGGTTTCATGTCAAGTGCCACTGCACTGCAGGCTGGCCAGCTGCCTGCCCAGACCTGCAGGGGACTAGTCCTGTCAAATATATTTCAGCAGCAACTGTAAGTGATGCTGACAGGCCTGCTTCACATGATCAATGCACAGTGAGACCCTGTCTCCTGTGCCCCTGCTCCACTCATCCACTGGTTCATGTAGATTTGTGTTTAGGGTCATCTAGTTTATTTCTTCTTCATTCGGACCTTGGTGCCAGAGTCAGAGCATCATATTCACAGAAAACTGGCACAACTCATTGTCATCGAGGGCTAAAACTTTAAACCTTTTCTCATGTAATAAATAAATTGTGTCACTCTCTCTTTCCATCAGTTCAACTATTTTTCAATCTTTTGTCCCAGCTCCCCAAGGTACAAGATGTTAGATGTGCAGTCTCATAAGAAAAGCCCTGTGACCCACCCCCTGGTGAATATTACTGGGACGACTGCTCCCACATGAGCCCGAGCTGCTAGAAAGCCTCCTGGCTCAGGTGGGATGCTTGGGAGTCACCACCTGACTCTGGCTGTGAGCACGTTTAGAAGTGGCAAAGAATGCTGAAATGTGCAATGGGGGTTTATTTTACTTTAGTCATTCTTAGCTGCCCAACACACTCAAACATCCTCCCCACATTTTAAAAAAATAATTTATTTTTTATTGAGGATAATTGCTTTACAGAATTTTGCTGTTTTCTGTCAAACCTCAACACGAATCAGCCATAGATATACATACATCCCTCCATTTTGAAACTCCCTCCCATCTCCCGCCCTTTCCCTCCCCTCTAGGTTGATACAGAGCCCCTGTTTGAGTTTCCTGAGCCATCCAGCAAATTCCCACTGGCTCTCTATTTTACATATGGTAATGTAAGTTTCCATGTTACTCTTTCCATACATCTCACCCTCTCCTCCCCTCTCCCCATGTCCATAAGTCTATTTTCTATGTCTGTTTCTCCAGTTTTGCCCAGTAAATAAATTCTTCAGTACCATTTTTCTAGATTCCATATATATGTGTTAGAATATGGTATTTATCTTTGTTTTTCTGACTCACTTAACTCTGTATAATAAGCTCTAGGTTCATTCACCTCATTAGAATCAACTCAAATGCATTCCTTTTTATGGCTGAGTAATATTCCATCATGTATATATACCACAACTTCTTTATCCATTCATCTGTTGGTGGACATCTACATTGCTTCCATGTTCTAGCTTTTGTAAATAGTTCTGCAATGAACAATGGGATACATGTGTCTTTTAAAATTTTGGTTTCCTCAGGGTATATAATGAGGAATAGGATTGATGGGTCATATGGTGGTTTTATTCCTAGTTTTTCAAGGAATCTCCATACCATCTTCCATAGTGGCTGTATCAGTTTACATTCCCACAAATAATGCGAGAGTGTTCCCTTTTTCCACACCATCTCTGGCATGTACTGTTTGTAGACTTTTTGATGAGGGCCATTCTGACTGGTGTGAGGTGATATCTCATTGTAGTTTTGATTTGAATTTCTCTACTAGTAAGCAATGTTGAGCATCTTTTCATGTGTTTGTTATCCATCTATGTCTTTGGAGAAATGTCTGTTTAGGACTTTTTCCCACTTTTTGATTGGGTTGTTTGTTTTTCTGGTATTGAGTTGTATGAGCTGCTTGTATATTGTGGAAATTGATCCTTTGTCAGTGGTTTCATTTGCTATTATTTTCTTCCATTCCGAGGGTTTTCTTTTCACCTTGCTTATAGTTTCCTTTGCTGTGCAAAAGCTTTTAGGTTTAATCAGGTCCCACTTGTTTACTTTTTTAAAAATTTCTCTTACTTTAGGAGGTGGGTCATAGAAGGATCTTGCTTTGATTTATGTCATCGAGGGTTCTGTGTATGTTTTCCTCCAAGAGTTTTATAGTTTCTGATCTTACATTTAGGTCTTTAATCCATCTTGAGTTTATCTTTGTGTTTGGTATTAGAAAGTGTTCTAATTTCATTCTGTTACATGTAGCTGTCCAATTTTCTAAGCACCATTTATTGAAGAGGCTCTTTGCCCCATTGTATATTCTTGCCTCCTTTGTCAAAAATAAGGTACCCATAGGTACATGGGTTTATTTCTGGGCTTTCTATCTTGTTCCATTGGTCTATAGTTCTGTTTTTGTGCCAGTACCATGCTGTCTTGATGACTGTAGCTTTGTAGTATAACCTGAAGTCAGGAAGCTTGATTCCTCCAGCTCCATTCTTCTTTCTCAAGACTGCTTTGGCTATTCGGGGTAGTTTTGTGTTGCCATATGAATTGCAAAATAATTTTGTTCTAGTTCTGTGAAAAATGCCATTGGTAATTTGATAGGGATCACATTTAATCTGTAGATTACATTTGGTAGTATAGTCATTTTCACAATATTGAATCTTCCTACCCAGGAACATGGAATATCTCTCCATCTATTTAAGTCATCTTTGGTTTCTTTCATTAGTTTCTTCTAATTTTCTGTGTACAGTTCTTTCACATCCTTAGGTAAGTTTATTCCTAGATATTTGATTCTTTTTGTTGCAATAATGAATGGGATTGATTCCTTAATTGCTCTGATTTTTCATTGTTAATATATAGAAATGCAAGTGATTTCTGTGTATTTATTTTGTATCCTGGAACTTTGCTAAATTCACTGATTAGCTATAGTAATTTCCTGATACTATCTTTAGGATATTCTATGTACAGTATCATGTCACCTGCAAACACTGAGAACTTTACTTCTTTTCCTATCTGGATTTCTTTTATTTCTTTTTCTTCTCTGATTGCTGTAGCTAGGACTTCCAGAATTATGTTGAATAATAGCGGTGAAAGTGGACACCCTTGTCTTGTTCCTGATTTTAGGGGGAATGGGTGCCGTTTTTCACCGTTGAGAATAAAATTTGCTATAGGCTTATCATATATGGGCTTACTATGTTGAGGTAGGTTCCTTCTATGCCCATTTTTTGAAGAGTTTTAATCATAAATGGGTGCTGAGTATTGTCAAAGGCTTTTTCTGCATCTATTGAGATGATCATATGGTTTAATCTTTCAGTTTGTTAATATGGTGTATCACATTGATTGATTTGTACATATTGAAGAATCCTTGCATCCCTAGAATAAACCCAACTTGATCATGGTTCATGAACTTTTTGATATGTTGCTGAATTCTGTCTGCTACAATTTTGTTCAGGATTTTTGCATCTATGTTCATTGGTGATATTGGCCTGTAGTTTTCTTTTTTGTGTGTGTTGTCTTTATCTGGTTTTGGTATCAGGGTGATGGTGGCCTCATAGAATGAACTTAGAAGTGTTCCTTTCTCGGCAATTTTTTTGAAAGAGTTTTAGAAGGGTAGGCATTAGCTCCTTTCTAAATATTTGATAGAATTCTCCTGTGAAGCCATCTGGCCCTGGGCTTTTGTTTTTGGGAGATTTTTGATCATAGCTTCAATTTCAGTGCTTGTAATTGGAATGTTCATAATTTCTATTTCTTCTTAGTTCAGTCTTGGAAGATTGAACTTTTCTAAGAATCTGTCCATTTTTTCCCAGGTTATCTATTTTATTGCCATATAGTTGTTCATTATAGTCTCTTATAATCCTTTCTCTTTCTGTGTTGTCTGTTGTAACCTTTCCTTTATCATTTATACTTTTGTTGATTTGATTCTTCACTCTTTTTTTCTTGATGAGTCTGGCTAAGGGTTTTTCAGTTTTGTTTTTCTTCTCAAAAACCAGCTTTTAGTTTTATTCTTTATTACTGTTTCTTTCATTTCTTTTTCATTTATTTCTGCTTGGATCTTTATGATTTCTTTCCTTCTACTAATTATTATTTTTTCTTCTTTTTCCATTGCGTTAGGTGTAAAGTTAGGTTGGCTATTCAATGTTTTTCTTGTTTCTTGAGGTAGGATTGTATTGCTATAAACTTCCCTCTTAGAACTGCTTTTGCTGCATCCCATAGGTTTCGAGTTGTTGTGTTCTCATTGTTATTTGTTTCTAGAATTTTTTTATTTCCCTTTTGATTTCTTCAGTAACCTGTTGGTTATTTAGAAACGTCTTGTTTACTCTCCATGTGTTTGTGTTTCTTACAGTTTTTGATATCTAGTCTCATAGCATGGTCAGAGAAGATGCTTGATATGATTTCAATTTTCTGAAATTTACTGACGTTTGACCTGTGACTCAAGATGCGGTCTATTCTGGAGAATGTTCCATGTGCACTTAAAAAGATGGTGTGTTATTTTGCATTTGGATGGAATGTCCTGAAGATATCATGAGATCCATCTCATCTAATGTATCATTTAAGACTTGTGTTACCTTATTTTCTGTTTTGATGATCTGTCCATTGGTGTGAATGTGGTGTTAAAGTCTCCTACTATTATTTGCTACTGTCAATTTCTCCTTTTATGTCTGTTAGTGTTTGTCTTAGGTATTAAGGTGCTCCTATGGTGGGCGCATGCTGCTGCTGCTGCTGCTAAGTCGCTTCAGTCCTGTCCGACTCTGTGCGACCCGAGACGGCAGGCCACCAGGCTCCCCGGTCCCTGGGATTCTCCAGGCAAGAGCACTGGAGTGGGTTGCCATTTCCTTCTCCAATGCATGAAAGTGAAAAGTGAAAGTGAAGTCACTCAGTTGTGTCTGACTTTTAGCGACCCCATGGACTGCAGCCTACCAGGCTCCTCTGTCCATGGGATTTTCCAGGCAAGAGTACTGGAGTGGGGTGCCACTGCCTTCTCCATGGTGGGTGCATAGATATTTACAATTGTTATGTCTTCCTCTTGGATCGATCCCTTGATCATTCTGTAGTGTCCTTCCTTATCTCTTGTAATCTTCTTTACTTTAAGGTCTATTTTGTCTGATATGAGGATTGCTACTCCAGCTTTCTTTTGCTTCCTATATGCATGGGATATATTTTTCCATCCTCTCACTTTCCATCTATGTGTCTTGAGGTCTGAAGAGGGTTTCTTGTAGACAGCATATATATGGGTCTTGTTTTTGTATCCATTCAGCCAGTCTGTGTCTTTTGGTTGGAGCATTTAATCCATTTACATTTAAAGTAATTATTGATATATATGTTCCTATTGCCACTTTCTAATTGTTTGGGATGATTTTGTAGATCTTTTTTCTTCTGTTGTATTTCTTTACTTTACAAATCCATTTAACATTTGTTGTAAAGCTTGTTTGGTGGTACTGAATTCTCTTGACTTTTGCTTGTCTGTAAGTCTTTTTATTTTTCCATCAACTTTGAATGAGATCCTTGCTGGGTACAGTAATCTTGGTTGTAGATTTTTCCCTTTCAGTGCTTTAAATATATCCTGCCATTCCCTTCTGGCCTTCAGAGTTTCTGCTGAAAGATCAGCTGGTAAGCATATGGGACTTCCCTTGTATGTTACTTGTTGCTTCTCCCTTGCTGCTTTTAATATTCTTTCTTTGTGTTTAGTTTTTGTTAGTTTGATTAGTATGTGTCTTGGTGTGTTTCTCTTTGGATTTATCCTGTTTGGGACTCTTTGTGCCTCTTGAACTTGATTGACTATTTCCTTTTCCATGTTGGGGAAAATTTCAACTATTATCTCTTCAAAAATGAACTCATACCCTTTCTTTTTCTCTTCTTCCTCTAGGACCCCTATAATTTGAATGTTGATGCATTTGATATGGTCCCAGAGGTTTCTGAGACTGTTCTCAATTCTTTTCATTCTTTTTACTTCATTCTGCTCTTCAGAAGTTATTTCCACAATTTCATCTTCCAGCTCACTGATTTGTTCTTCTACTTCAGATATTCTGGTATTGATTCCTTCTAGAGTATTTTTAATTTCAGTAATTGTGTTGTTTGTCTCTGTATGCTTATTCTTTAATTCTTCTAGGTCTTTGTTAATTGATTCTTGCATTTTATCCATTTTGTTTTCAAGGTTTTTGATCATATTTACTATCATTATTCTGAATTCTTTTTCAGGTAATTTTCCCATTTCCTCTTCATTTATTTGAACTTCTGTGTTTCTAGTTTGTTCCTTCATTTGTGCAGTATTTCTCTGCCTTTTCTTTCTTTCTTTTTTTTAAAGTTATTGTGTTTGAGGTTTCCTTTCCCCAGGCTTCAAGGAAAGTTGAATTCTTTCCTTTAAGATGGTTGAATTCTTTCTTCATTTTGGTTTCTGCCCTCCTAATGTTGGTCCAGTGGTTTATGTGAACTTTGTATAGGGTGAGATTTGTGCCAAGTTTTTGTTTGTTTGTTTGTTTTTCCTCTGATGAGCAAGGCTGATTGAGGTGGTACTGCTGTCAGCTGATGATTGGGTTTGTGTTTTTGCTTTGTTTGTTAGTTAGATGAGGCGTCCCACATGGGGTACTACTGGTGGTTGGGTGATGCCGGGTCTTGTATTCAAGTGGTTTCATTTGTGTGAGTTCTCACCATTTGATACTCTCTAGGGTTAGTTCTCTGGTAATCTAGGGTCTTGGAGTCAGTGCTCCCACTCCAAATGCTCAGGGTTTGATCTCTGGTCAGGAATGAAGATTCCACAAGTGGTTTATTATGGCCTTAAGGGAGAGTAAAGCAAATATCCAAAAATGAGAAACCAAAGATGAACTCTAGATCAATGGCAGTTACAAAATCAGGCAAATAATAAATAATGAAATATACACATATACATATACACCCATGAGCAAAGTGAAAACAGTCCAACAAAAATAAAGTACAGTAGATCGACCTGGTGAACAAAGGAAATCAAAAATTATATTTACCAGTTAAGAACAAAACTAACTAAAGCACAAACTGGAAAACAAAACTAAAGCAAGGTGCCAATTGGGGAATAAAGCAATGAAAATAAAACTAACAAATATGCTGAGAGGAAAGAAGAGAAAAAAAAGAAAGAATACCTATGCAAAGTTAAATAGAGGTAGTTGAAGAAGATTTATATACCTTAAATATTAACTGCAAAGGGAAAAGTACAGTAGGAAAAGCAAACAAAGGAATAAATATAGAAAAAATAATAATAGGTTTAAAAAATTAAGAGAAAATAAAAAAAAAAAAAGAAAGAAAGAAAAAGAGGAAAATGCCACAGAACTGCAAAAGCCCAACATAGAGGCAGAGGTTTATGACAACAATAAAAGATGTGACTGAGCAAAAAGAAAGAAAAAAAAAACCTAAAAGCTTAATTGGATTTCTTAGTGCCAATAAAATCAATGACTACAACAGAGTGGGAAAAAAAGAAAAGAAAAAAAAAAAAAGAACCTACAGAACAAATCAAAACATAAGAATGATAAATGTTTTTCTTGAGTCACTGCTGTCAGAGTCCTTCCCCTCGCTGGGAGTCACAGTCCCCCTCACCTCTCTAGGATGCCCTCCAACACTGTACTAGTCTCTGGACATGCTGTGGGGCAGCTGAGATTCTAGTCTGGTCCTACTCCTGTGTGTTCTTGCCTCCAATGTCCACAGCTATCAGAGCTAGTGTGTTTTCTTTTGTGGGAGCTCTCAATGTCCTTTTATATATTCCATAGACACAGAGTCTGCCTAGTTGATCATGTGGATTTAATCTGCAGCTTGTGCAGCTGGTGGGAAGACTTTCTGTCTTCTTCCTTAGCCACACTGCCCCTGGGTTTCAATTGTGGTTTTATTTCCACCTCTACATGTGGGTCATCCACTGGGGTTTAGCTCCTGAGGCTGCCCTGGAGGGCTTGGGTTTGCCCCTGTGGGGGCCAGGTGTGGAGGCGGTGCAGCTGCTTGAGTCGCAGGGGTTCGGGCAGCACCAGGTACTCAGGGGAGTTGGCAGCTAGGGCAGCAGGAAATATAGTGCTCTAGAAGAGTATGGCAACCAGTATTGGCTAAGATGCTCCAGTATTCTTGCCTGGAGAATCCCCTCTCTGACAGAGAAGCCTGGCAGGCCACAGTCTACAGGGTCGCAAAGAGTTGACACTACCGAAGCAACCCTGCGTACATAGATGTATGACTTTTTCTGCCTGTGGCAGCTCTGCCCCAGTGAGAGCTGAGCATGAAGGTGGTGCAGCTGCTTGGCTTGCGGGGACCCTGGTGGTGCCAAGTGTGCAGGGACACAGACTGCCTCTGCCGCAGGAGTTATGACCCTATCAATCAGAATATTTTTTCAAGTCTCTTGTAGCTGGTGATCAGAAGGCCTCTTTGGCCGGTCTTTCTCCATAACTCCACCTGTTCAGGCACTTAGAGAGCTCCCTTGCCTGGGGTCCTTCTCTGTTGTTTGGTGTGTCAGGCACATAGAGGGTCCCCCCTGGCTGGGATCCTACATCGTAGATCGGTGCATCAGTCACTGAAAGGGGCACGCTGAGTGGGGTCCTACTCCGTAGTTCAGTGTGTCAGGCGTTTGATGGGCCAGCCTCTCTATTGTTCACCTTCCGATGCTGGCGTGTGGGGAATGAGAGAGACTATGGTGATGGCCCCACCCCCTATTCGTGACTCAGCAGTATCACCTTGCTTCCATGGTGCTTGGTTTTCCTCCACTGGCATTTGCCACCACAATCTCCTCCCTCACATCCCCTCTATCCGTCTCTCTGCAGTCAACAGCAGCCCTCACCTTGGGATTGCTCCACAATCCCTAAACTCCAGCTCCCAGCTGCTGCCCCTTCCAGGAGACCCATGTTCCTGCCTGGCATATGTATGGGTGCTGCAAGGACTGTCTGATTCTCATTCCATGTAGGCTGCCACAGATCAGCTGTTCAACTCTCAGCCTTAAATGTTTCTCCTCTGACTCAGACAATTGCCCTGCTGTGGGGATCAGACCTCTGCTTCAGTTCTCCCACCCTCTGAGGGCAGGTCCAGTCCTACTAACACTCCTGTTTTTCCCCCAAGTTCCTTTGTTCTACCGAGTTTTGCATGGTTCTATATATTCTTTTCCACTGGTCAAGTACTCCTGTCCGCTCTCAGCTGGTGTTCTGAATGCACTTCTGTGTCTGAAGGTGTATTCCTGATGTATCTATGGAGAGAGATGTACTCCACGTCCACCTAGTCCTCTGCCATCTTGTTCTCCCATCCTCCCCACATTCTGATGGTTGGTCCCTCAGTGATTCCCACCTTTGCAACCCAAAGGCCCCACCCCCTTGCTGCTGGGTGGCTTGGGTTCTGTCAATCAGCTGTGCTCCCCTGGAGATTCTATTGGATGGTAGATGACCAGCTGTTCTGTCTTCCCTGTCACTGATTGTATGTGAGGCTTTCAGTGCTGAAATCGGTGAAGTCTCCAGCAATCTGGCTGATCTGGTCCCATTTATAGCTTCCTGTGTGAGGAGCAGGCTGGGCTGGGCACCCACTTTGCTGGCCTGGGTAGAGGCGACCTGGGTTGATGGTAGTAGCAGCCACCTTTCAACCCAGTGCTGGCAGAGGAGTGAGTGCTGGAGTTGTGTCTGTAAATTTCCCAACATTTTCTGGGCTTCTGAATGTTTTCTAAGGTATCACTTCCTGTAAACTAGCTAGAGGGAGCTCTGACCAGAGAGAGGGGCTTCAGGTTCATCAGAGGCTCAGGAGTGGCCTTGGAGACTATTTCTATTTCTCCAATTAGCCCTCCAGCTTAGGGGGCTCCCCTGTGGCTGCTGGATGGCTCACAGGTGCAGAAAGACTGCAGAATGTTCTCACTTGTGTCCAGAGGGAGAAGCAGTGCTTCTGCCCCAGAAGCCCAAGCAATCTAGAAATTTAGCCTGATCGGACCTATGTAGACCATACTCCCCACCAGATGATGATATGGCCAGAGGAATGGAAGGTGCTCATTGGCTTAAGAGAGTCAAACTTTCCCCAAAGCACATGGACTGTGTTGGCAAGAGGCAGATGTCAGAATTAAGTTGGTTTTCTGTTAGGGAGTGGAAATGTGAGGAAATGGGGCAGGGGAGGTGACAAGAAGTATCTTGACATGTGGCCTTTGCCTTTGCTGCTCATGACACCTGAAATTCAGCTCAAACGTGGCCTCCAGCATAAGCTGTGCTGCAGACCCAACCCGGGGGGCCCTCTCTTTCTTTCTTTTTGCTTTTTAACTGAAGTATAGTTATTTCACAATGTTGTGTTCATTTCTGCTGTACAGCCAAGTGACTCAGTTATACACGTATATACATTCTTTTTTCATATGCTTTTCCATTATGGTTTAATCACAGGATACTGCATATAGTTCCTTATGCTATACAGTAAGACCTTGCTGTTTATCTTTTCTCTATATAATACCTTGTATCTGTTAATCCCAAACTCCCACTCCAGCCTTCTCCCAGCCCCCCTGGCCCTTGGCAACTACCAATCTGTCTATCCTCTATGTCTCCATGGAGCTCTTTCTCCTCTGAGATCTATTCTGCCTACTGGGTATAGCATGCTCACATATAGCCTATACATTGCTGTATGTACCTATGCCTGGACCTAGTCATGTCCCTGGTTGAACTGTTGGAAGAGGCCAGGGCCCCACCTTACATGTTTCTGCAGCTCTGTCCTGCAGACCACAGAGCACTGACAGCAGAGCGGTCTACTAAGCACCCAGCCCCTCCAAGTTCCTGATTCCAGCCCCACCTGGGTGTCTGTAGCCTGGTCTACTAGGAACTCTGTTTTGTGAGGACTTACACTATGAAAATGGAGTAGGCAATGGCACCCCACTCCAGTACTCTTGCCTGGAGAGTCCCATGGATGGAGGAGCCTGGTGGGTTGCAGTCCATGGGGTCGCTAGGAGTAGGACACGACTGAGCGATTTCACTTTCACTTTTCACTTTCATGCATTGGAGAAGGGAATGGCAACCCACTCCAGTATTCTTGCCTGGAGAATCCCAGGGACGGGGGAGCCTGGTGGGCTGCCGTCTATGGGGTCGCATAGAGTCAGATACGACTGAAGTGACTTAGCAGCAGCAGCAGCACACTGTGAAAATATACACATCTCAACTTCTTGTGTGTTTCTTTTTTAAGTCTATTGCATGGTGCTGAGGACTTGGGCCTCCAAATTTCTACAAATACTCTTCTGAGAGGTCACATGGAGCATCTTCATCCCAGGAGGCAAAGCCCTCACCTGCTTATTACATATGGAGTGATACAGGGCAGGGGGTCTGTTCTGCTGTGAAAGCAGCCTCCACTGGGATCAGCTGAGCACATGGTCTGGCGTGGAAGTGATGACTCAGTATTTAAAAGCTCCTCCCCAATGTGTTCTTTCACTGGTGGTTGGAGATGAGAACTGAGAAGAAGACTTATTTTAAAGACACCTTTAATCAAAGTGCTCAATAAAAGGGCTGAAAGAGAAAACCCATCATTTTGAAATGAGTAGGCTGGTTGTTTCAAAGGGAAGTATTAGCATATTTCAAGAACACTGTTACAGTAGGTTTGAGAAGGCAATATTTGACCAGATGGATTCTTTTTTTACCTGTAAAATGCCCTGTGGAACCTGTGTTTCATAGGACTAACAAAGTAAAATTCATATATTATGATAGGACAAGAAAATCTGAGTGTAGAATTTTAATTTAAGCACTGAATTTTTCTCTGCCTGTTTGGGTCTCCTCTCTCCCCTTTAGTGAATATTAACCAGACCTCCTTAGGATATGATCTTCCTTCTTAATCCTGGAGGGGCACACGATGTCCTGCTACTCATTTTATGTGCAGATATGGATCATATAAACTGTCAATATGTCATTTGATGTATAAACCTTTGTCTCAAAAACTACAACTGTACTTTGACCCCTAGCAGGCAGAATAGACCTCCGAACTTCTGAAAGACTGTCTCCCAGGTTATAATCCTCAGGTTGGCTCGAATAAAATTAAAATTGTCTTATTTCTTTCTTAGATTGACTACTTATTAGCTTTCTCATCAACAGGACATTGCTGAGAAATATTGCCTTGTCCCATTCCCAGGCCTCATTTTTGACCGTCAGCTTCAGACTCTTTTCCTACCAACACTTTCTCAAAGAACCACAGCAGGTTCTCAGATGGCTCTGAGGAGCAGAGGAGGATTCCAAAGTACACAGGAGGGTCAGGAGATGCCCAGACTCCACCTGCCATAAAGTCCTCTCACAGAGATGCTGCAGGGCAGGCTCAGGGTCAGAGGAGGTCTGACAGCATCTGGAGAGGGGTCAGAACAAGGCCTGCTGACCAGTGTGTGTGTGAAGGGCATGGCTCAGGCCCTTTTGGAGAAGGAAGTGACTAGTAGGCACACTGAAGGGTGGAAGCCTGGCTGGTTGTATGGATTGACAGCCTGTGGTGGGGTGAGTGGGGAAGTAGAAGCCCAGTTCCTGTAAGGGGTCCCAGGAACTCAGGTCACCTCAAACAACCTGGATGGCAGACGCTGGCAGACACTAGATTCATACTCCCAGTAGAGAGGAGGCTTCTCCTAAGGTAATCCCTGTCCTGACCATCACTGGTTCAAGGATTAGCAACACAAAAGGATAGGCTGCAGGTATCATTTGCACACCTGCGTGGGGTTGGGGCCAACCTAGGGGGTCAGCTATACTGATTTACAACAACCAGCAAATTAAGAGGCCAGGGTCTGCCTCATAAGGCAAAGCCACTATTAATTGTTAATAGCAAGAAAGAAGTCAGGAAAACAAGGTAAGAAGATCACAGGCACATAGCAGCCATGCACAGGTGTGTGGGTCATATACTGTGCCAGGGTGGCTGGCCACAGAGGCGGGCAGGGACTGCAGCCTAGCCTAAGTTCCACTTGTGAAGACAAAGGCCCTCATAGAGGGGCTCTGAACACTTATGATAAGGGGCGCCTTTTACTAACTCATGGAAAATCTGGAAGAGGCTCTGATGGGACACCAGACCTTAGCTTGTGAAGGGAAGAATGGGGACCTGGCTGGGGACATTCAGACACTTTTCATATGAAATTTGGGCAAATCTTGTGTAAAAGCTGAGAATATAGGCAAATCCAAAGAGAGAGCTGGTGGGGACTGCCAGGCGAACAAGGCCCAGAGGCAAGGCCTCATGTCACCCAGGTGAAGCCAGCCAGGCTCCCCACATGGTATCTCTCTGAAAGCTTCACACCCCCGCCTCCCAGTGGGGGCTTTTTCCCATGGGTTAAAGACGTGGTTCTGACCTCAACGGCTGACCATGTATGAACTCTTTTCTATTTTTAATTGAGTAACAGGAGCCAAGAATCTTGAGAAAGCTTTACAGCCGGACCTGGGAGTGGGGCTGGGAATGCAGCCCTTCCACAGACGGTGCACTGGCCTTGCTTGGACGTCTGGTGGCCGAGGCAGTCCTGAGAAGCTTCCTCTGGTGCTCCCTGTGTACGAAGTACACTTGCATCTCCCAGCTGCTCTTTAAACCTTACATCTTATATCATTTTTACTGGATTACTGTACATCCCATATCACAGAGAAAATAAATGTCACCAGAAATGGGCATCTTGGAACTTTCTGCCCAGTATTGCTGTGATATTGTGATATAATAAGAAATGTGTATTTTTGTCTTTTCCCCTGGCTCCTGGCCAGAGCTCCTAAAACCCTTATAATCTCCTAAGTGAAAAAATGCTCTCGCATCATTTGTTGTAATATTTGGAGGGGAGTGATAAAAGTGAAAGGAGCCCCTTTCAACCACTCCTGAGTTTATGCTAATGAGGTGACTTTTGCCTGGTCTCTGAGGACGGGGGACTATTTGCAACTAGCATATGATTAGAGGGTTGGAACTTTAAGCCCCACCTGAAAGGGAGGGGAGAGGGGCTGGAGGTTGAATTGATTGATCCCTGATAGCCAATGATTTATTCAGTTGTGTTACATCATGAAGCCTCATAAAACCCTAACTGAAGGGGTTCAGGGAGTTGCTTCCAGGTTCCTGACCTGGAGAGCGGTGCACCTGGAGATGGTGTGCAAGCTCTGTGTATCTCAACTCCCAGACTTGCCCTATGCATCTTATTCATTGACTGTTCCCAAGTTGTAGCCTTTATAATATGTAAAATACATACATAAGTAAATGTCTCCCTGAGTTCTGTGAGCTTTTCTAGCAAATTATTGAACCCAAGGAAATAGTTGTGGAAGCTCTGATTTATAGCTGCTTGGCCAGAAGTGCAGGTCACAACCTAAGCCTCACATTGGTGTTTAATGTGGGAGCAGCTTTGTGAGATTGAGCCCTTAACCTGTGGGGTATGCTAACCCAGACAGGTAGTTAGTGTAAGAATTGTCTAATATAAGGAAATGTTCCCCTCTCTCCCCACACACATGGTGTCAGAAGTACTGTGAGAGTAGAGAAAAATGTTTTTTTTTTTTTTTTTCTTTTCCTTGCAGATGTTTGCTCTAATGGTGTTTATCCTTTGTTCATTCTCTCTTGCCTGCAGAAGGAAATATGTTATTCAACAGGAAGAAAAATTTTCCCTTGCTTCAGTCGAAATTTTAAGCTCCTATTTCTCCTTCTCTCTCTCTCAGCACAAAATTTCTTAAAAGAATATCATAGACTTCTGCTTCATCCCATGATAGAATACAGGGACTGGATTTACTCTCAAGTCTTAAGCAAAATGTCATAGAAAATTGTACAAAATTATTTTTTAATGTTTTTTAGACTTTAGACAACAAGCAATACATGATTGATATTGCTGAGAGAAGGGAATCAAACCAGATACTGCTTCAACGTAGTGCCTGGAGACAATTTCCAGGCTGTTTTGCAGGGAAGGGGTCCCAAACGATCTGATGATCATCCTGAGTTCAGGATAAAGAGGTCAAAATTGGGGGAGAGGGGGCAAGATGACTATAATTTGTGGGACAGAATACTGACAGGGAAAAATAAGAGCTCAACAGAAAAAGAGTTCAGGATATCTGTAGAAGGAACCACTCAAGTGTCGAGATGAATACTGATCTGCTTCTGTATGAAAAGGGAGTTACCTGAATCTGAGAAAAGAATCCTGCAAACAGAAGGCTAAAAACATTCTTAGAATTCACATGTGGGTAAGAATAAGTTATGTTTCCAACACTGAGACTGGAAAGACTTTGTAATATGTGGAATATCAGGTACAATCCTTAGGAAGTTACGCCTTAGTAGTTGGGATAAATTAGATATAGACTAAAGACTGCTTGAGACCAGCCCTAAGAAAACTTAGCAGCAAAGCATGAAAGGAGCAAAGACATCCCAGGGAACTTAACAGCCTTTTATAACTAAGCCCTACAATTTTTAAAGCAACACAAAAAAATCTAGCACTCTCAAAATGTAAAAATCACAATATCCACTATTTAACCAAAAATTACTAGGCATGCAACAATAGGAAAAATGTGAGCCATTATTAGAAGGAAAAATAATCAGTAGAAACATACCTAGAAATGATAGATATGACCTGAATAGCAGACAAGGATATTAAGAATTATAGTTATACTTCATTGTTTAATAAAATAAAGGAAAAGACAAATGTGATGAGGAAATAAATGGAAGATATAAGAATATCTGAATGGAACATCTAAAGATGAGGAATACAATATCCAAAATGTAGAAACACAGTAGAATTAACAGGAGATTAGCTATATCAGGAAGAAATGTTAATGAATGTTAATAAAGACATAGCAACAGAAACCCTTCAAAATCAAGTACACAGACAGAGGAAAAAAAGGTTTGGGAAAAAAGTCAGAATATCAATAATGTGTGAGAAAACATCTATCTGGGGGTTCCAGAAGTTGTGGAAAAGAGAAGGAGAGAAAAAAATAAAGAAATAATGGTCAAAGTTTTTCCAATCTTGATGAAATCCATAAACCAGAGATTCAAGAATCTCAACAAAACTCAAACAGAAGAAACAAAATTACATAAAAGGTTATAACCAAATTGCCGAAATCCAGAAATAGAGAGGATTTTTTTCAAACAACTAAAAGAAAAAGACACAGAGAACGAAAAATAAGAATGTCAGAAGAATTCTTGGTAGAAACTACATCAGCCAGATGACACTGGAATGACATTTAAGACACTGAAAAAAGAAAACTGTTAATCTGGAATATCATATGCAGGAAAAATAGCTTCAGAAGTGAAATAGAAATAAACACTTTTTCAGATAAACAAACTCTGAACTATTTATCACCATCAAACCTGCACACTAAGAGACAGTCAGTTCAGTTCAGTTGCTCAGTTGTGTCCAACTCTTTGCAACCCCATGGACTGCAGCATGCCAGGCTTCCCTGTCCAACTCCTGGAGCTTGCTCAAACTCATGTCCATCGAGTCAGTGATGCCATCCAACCATCTCATTCTCCTCCTGCCTTCAGTCTTTCCCAGCAACAGGGTCTTTTCCAATGAGTCAGTTCTTTGCCTTAGGTGGCCAAAGTATTGGAGTTTCAGTTTTAGCATCAGCCCTTCCAATGAATATCCAGGGTTGATTTCCTTTAGGATTAACTGATTTGATTTCCTTGCAGTCCAAGGGACTCTCAAGAGTCTTATCCAACACCACAATTCAAAAGCATCAATTCTTTGGCACTCAGCTTTCTTTATAGTCCAACTCTCACATCCATACATGACTACTGGAAAAACCATAGCTTTGACTAGACGGACCTTTGTTAGTAAAGTAATGTCTCTGCTTTTTAATATGTTGTCTAAGTTGGTCATAGCTTTTCTTCAAAGGAGCAAGTGTCTTTTAGTTTCATGGCTGCAGTCACCATCTGCAGTGATTTTGGAGCCCAAGAAAATAAAGTCCGTCACTGTTTCCATTGTTTCCTCACCTATTTGCTATGAAGTAATGGGACCAGATGCTATGATCCTAGTTTTTTGTAATAAAAGATATTACAGGAAGTTAATTCTTTAGGAAGAAAATGGTTCCAGATGAAAATTTGGAGCAATACAAAGGAATGAAGAATGCAGAAACATTTAGATATTAAACAACATATTTCTAAATAGTCCATAGGTCAATGAAGAAATCACAAAGAAAATTAGAAGATTTCTGAGGAAATATAACACATCAAAAATTTGTTGGTTTCAGTTAAAACAGTGCTCAGAGGGAAATATATACATTATATGCTTATATGATATAGATCAGATCAGATCAGTCGCTCAGTCGTGTCCGACTCTTTGCAAACCCCTTGAATTGCAGCACACCAGGCCTCCCTGTCCATCACCAACTCCCGGAGTTCACTGAGACTCACGTCCATCGAGTCAGTGATGCCATCCAGCCATCTCATCCTCTATCGTCCCCTTCTCCTCTTGCCCCCAATCCCTCCCAGCATCAGAGTCTTTTCCAATGAGGGTGGTCAAAGTACTGGAGTTTCAGCTTTAGCATCAGTCCTTCCAAAGAAATCCCAGGGCTGATCTCCTTCAGAATGGACTGGTTGGATCTCCTTGCAGTCCAAGGGACTCTCAAGAGTCTTTCTAATACAGTTATGTAAAGTTTAAAAATAAAATAAAATTAAAAAAAAAAAAAAAAAAACAGAGTCTTCTCCAACACCACAGTTCAAAAGCATCAATTCTTCAGCACTCAGCCTTCTTCACAGTCCAACTCTCACATCCGTACATGACCACAGGAAAAACCATAGCCTTGACTAGACGAAACTTTGTTGGCAAAGTAATGTCTCTGCTTTTGAATATGCTATCTATGTTGGTCATAACTTTCCTTCCAAGGAGTAAGTGTCTTTTAATTTCATGTGTGCAGTCACCATCTGTAGTGATTTTGGAGCCCAGAAAAATAGTCTGACACTGTTTCCACTGTTTCCCCATCTATTTCCCATGAAGTGGTGGGACCAGATGCCATGATCTTTGTTTTCTGAATGTTGAGCTCTAAGCCAACTTTTTCACTCTCTTCTTTCACTTTCATCAAGAGGCTTTTGAGTTCCTCTTCACTTTCTGCCATAAGGATGGTTTCATCTGCATATCTGAGGTTATTGATATTTCTCCTGGCAATCTTCATTCCAGTTTGTGTTTCTTCCAGTCCAGCATTTCTCATGATGTACTGTGCATATAAGTTAAATAAACAGGGTGACAATATACAGTCTTGACGAACTCCTTTTCCTATTTGGAACCAGTCTGTTGTTCCATGTCCAGTTCTAACTGTTGCTTCCTGACCTGCATATAGGTTTCTCAAGAGTCAGGTCAGGTGGTCTGGTATTCCCATCTCTTTCAGAATTTTCCACAGTTTATTGTGATCCACACAGTCAAAGGCTTTGGCATAGTCAATAAAGCAGAAATAGATGTTTTTCTGGAACTCTCTTGCTTTTTCCATGATCCAGCAGATGTTGGCAATGATATAGATAGCTTCCCAAAATCAATGAACCCTAGGCTTCCTTCTGAGCAGACTATAAAAGGAAGAGTCAAAGTAATCAGAAAAAAGAAAATAAATAGTAATGAAATGAAATGAATTAATGGAAAATATAACAATAGAGAATAACCAATGAGACCAAAAGCTAATTCTGTGAGAAGTATAAAATTTATAACCCCCCAGCCTGACTTATAAATAAGACATAAAAAGAATAAGAAAAGACAGTGAAAAAATTAAAAAGAGGAAAGATACAAATTACTAATATTAGGAATGAAAAAGGAGCAATATTTCAGATTTTACAAACATAAAGAGAATATAAAGGAATAGTATAAACAATTTACATCTATAAATCAACAAATTATATAAAATGGGCAAAGTCCTTGAAAAACACAAACATAACTTATGAAGAAATAATTTATTGATATTCCTGTAACTATTAATGAAATTAACTTTCCTGAGAATGAAAAGAGTAAATTTACACTGAAGAAATCTGAAAAACATTATCTCAGGTAGGTAATCAAAATTAGTATCAATAGTGATCATTTATATTAATAGCATGTGCCCTTAGTATAATGAGATGAAAATAATAATTTTAACTCTGTGATCTTCCTCCCCAAAACTCATCATCCAGATCTAATCATGAAAAAAACATAAAACAAGCCCCAATTTTGGGACATTCAATAAAATACCTTGACCAGTACTCCTCAAAACCTTCAAGATGATCAAAAGAAGGAAGATCTTAGAAACTGTCTTAGCCAACAAGATTTTTTTTTAAATTTATTCAAATGAAGGGTAATTGGTTTACAGAATTTTGTTGTTTTTTGTCAAACCTCAAGATGAATCAACCATAGGTATACATATATCCCCTCCCTTTTGAGACTCCCTCCGATCTCCCTCCCCACCCCACCCCTCTAGGTTGATACAGAGCTCCTGTTTGAGTTTCCTGAGACATACAGCAAATCCAACAAGATTTTAAAGTGACAGGAAAACAGTAGTATCATGGTGCCCTATGTGATCTTGGAACAAAAAAAGGACATTAAGAAAAAAATTTAAATATGAATAGATTATGAACTTTAGTTAATAATAGTGTATCCGTATCAGCTAATAATTATGATGAATGTACCATATTAATGCAAACTGTTAATAAGATAAATTTGATGTGGAGTATATGGAAACTCTCTGTACTATCTTCATAGCGTTTCTGTAAATCTAAAACTATTCTAAAATAAAAAAGGTGTTTTAAAAAAACACACAAGGAAAACTCCAGGCCCAGAGGCCTTCACTGATGAATTCTAATAACCATTTAGAAAAGGAATAACACCAATTTACAATCTCTTCAAGAAAACAAAAAAGGAAGGAACATTTTCTAAATCATTCTATGAGGCCAATGTTGTCCTGATAACAAAACAATACAAAGACATTACAAGAAAAGCAATTGCAGATTAATATCTTTCAGGAACACAGGAAAAATTCTTAGCAAAAGTTTAGCAAAAGCATGGTCCAGAATATATCATTACCAAGTAGGGTTTATGCCAGGAATACAAAGCTTAGTTATCATGTAAAAATCAATGGAATTCACCATGTTAACAGATTTAAAAAGAAAAACCATACGATCATCTCAATAGATGCTGAGAAAGCATTTGACAAAAATTTAGTATTCATTTATGGTTTGGAAAAGAGTCAGACATGACTTAGTGACTGAACAACAACGTGGTTTAGAAAAACAGCAACAAATGAAGTGGAATGGAAAGCATGAAAGGAAGACAATTTCCTCAACCTGATACATCTAACTATTATACTTGGTGATGAAAAACTGAATGCATCACCCCTAATTTCACCCCTAATATTTAGAGCAGAACAGGATTATCTGCTCTTGCTTTCTCCATTTTACTTTGTACTGGAAGTGCTCATTGGATCAGTAAAAGTGAACCAATGAGCACTTCTTTTCTCCAGAAAAAACAAGTCAAATGTGTAGACATCAAAAGCAAAAAAAAAAAAAAAAGATTATATTCATGGATGATGTGACATGATTGGCCATGTATAAATACTACTGAATTTACAAAAGTGATAGCTAACCTTTTAGGTGAACTTAGCAATATTAGTATTAAAAAAACAATTGTATTTATGTATACTAGCAATGAACAATTAAATTTAAAGTATAATGTCATTTACAATTACATCAATATTTAGTGACATATTTCAGAAAATACATGCAAGATCTGTACACTGAAGACTACAAAATAGTGTTGGGAAAAATTAAAGAAGATCTAAATAAATGGAGAGAACATCATGCTCATTAATTGGAGACTCAATATTTTTTAATGTCACTTTTGCCAAAATTTATTTATAGATTTAGAGAATTCTAATCAAATTTGTAGCTGGCTCATTGGGTAGACCCTGGCAAGTCACATCTAATATTTATATGTAAATGTAAATGACCTAAAATAGCCAAAACAATTTTGAAAAGTAAGAACCAAACTGAAATACCCACACTGATTTTAAGATTTACTGTAAAGATACAGTATTCAAGAGATTGTGACCTTTCTATTTAGATAAATGTATAGATCACAGCGGAGGAGGCAATGTCACCCCACTCCAGTACTCTTGCCTGGAAAATCCCATGGACGGAGGAGCCTGGTAGGCTGCAGTCCCTGGGGTCGCTAAGAGTCAGACATGACTCAGCTACTTCACTTTCACTTTTCACTTTCATGCATTGGAGAAGGAAATGGCAACCCACTCCAGTGTTCTTGCCTGGAGAATCCCAGGGATGGGGGAGCCTGGTGGGCTGCCGTCTATGGGGTCGCACAGAGTCAGACACGACTGAAGCGACTTAGCAGCAGTAGCAGCATAGATCACAGAGACACAATGTAAGCAAGAATGGCAGAGTAAGAACCTCCAAAACTCTTCTTTAAGGGCAATGAGACCACTGAGAAAATTGTCAGATTCATCCTTTTCTCTGGAAATCATCCAAAGACTTGCAGCAAATTGAGGAGTCTATTCAAGAAAAATAGCTGAATCTTTGTAAGAACATATTACCCAATTTCCACACCTATTTCCCCAATTCTGAAGTAGCTTTGAAAACAAACAGCCCACATTTACAGGGAAAACCAGCAGCCTGGCAGTGATCAGAGGGGGCAGACTGTAGGTGCAACTCATCTGAAACCTCATTCCCAGAGAATTGTCATTATTTGACCCATCTGGTGGTTCTCCAAGAGACCAGTCACAAAATTCTTCATTTGACCTGACTAGGAGCTTGCCTAGTGCAAGAAAAAGGTTTCTTGCCCAGCTATGTTTGTTTGAGACAGTCTGAGACAATTGTCTAATATTACAACTATCTGAAGAACTGGTTTAGCATTTAGGGTAAAGAATGTGTTCTCCAAAAGCATTAAAGTAAAAGCTGGATAGTAAGATGTCTATGGGAGGATTTGAAAAGCTCTGGCATGTTTCTGGGAATCTATAAGGTCACATATCCATGTAGGGCTGTATGCATGTTCAGAGCTATGTGCATCCTCAGGAAAAACTTAAGGAGGCTCCTTTCTGGTTGACCTTGAGGCTGTGTGAAAATAGCAAATGAAGGCCAAAGCAGAAATGTAGACTGCCTGGCTAAGTGTTGAATGTATTCCCTAACATACACATAGAGCCCCATAACAAAGACTGGGAGACATTGGTTCCAGACATTTAAGGAAATTTCTGATGAGTTGACCTCAAGCTCACCCAGCAAAAACTTCAGAGGCACACATGATCAAAAAACACAGACTCAAAAAAAAAAACAACCAAAAACAGACTCAACAGAATTAGTTCAGAAAACTAACAATCTTAGAGGGAGGGAGATTCTGACTTCCAGAATTGCTACACTGTATTATTTAAACAAAAAGTTTTGAGAAATGAAAAGAAAAAAGAAAGCACAGCCCATGCACAGGAAAGAAAAACCAGTTAATAGAATACTATCTCTGATGGAGCCCAGATTTTGGATTTACTAGACAAGATTCTAACTCAGATAATTTGAATATGTTCAAAGCACTAATGGAAATCATGTACAAGGAACTAAAGGAAAGTATGAGAACAATGGTTCAGTGAAGAGAATAGTAATAAAGAGATACAACAATGTATGCATATATCTAATATATTTATATATGTATATATATACACAAATAGAAGTTAGAAATTCTAGGATCAAAGAGTACAACACTTAAAATGAAGGGCTGGATGGACTCAATAGCAAATATGAGCAGGAAAAGAATCAGCAAACTTGAAAATAGGTCCATTGAGATTATTCATCTGAGGAAGAGAAAGAAAAATGAGTGAAGAAAAATGAACAGAGCCTTAGAGATCTGTGGTTTACTGTCAAACATATGTCAACATGTGAATAATGGGAGCTCTGAAAAGAGAAGCTGCCCAAGAAGAGCAGCAAGACTATTTAAAGAAGTAGTGGCTGAAAACTTTCCAAATTTGAGGCAAAACATTACATATCAATAAGCTCAATAAACTTCAAGTAGACTAAATTAAAGAGGTCAACACCTAGGCACATCACAGTCACATTGCTGAAAGTCAAAGACAAAGATAGAACCACAAAAGCAGCAAAAAAAAAAAAAAAAAACAAAAAAACAAAAAAAACACAACAAAACAGCTCATCAGTATGGAGTGACATGGAGATCAACAATATCTCATGAAAAACTATGGAGATCAGAGGCAGTGGGACTGAACAAAGTCCTGAAATCAAAAGATTTTTAATCAAGAATTCTACAACTAGCAAAGCAATTCTTCAAAAATAAAGGGAAAATAAGACATAATCATACAACAAAACTTGAGGGAATTTGTTTCTAGCCAACCTACTCCCCAAGAGCTACTGAAGGGAGCCTTTCAAGCTGAAATAAAGGACACTTAACAGTGATTCAAACCAACATGAAGAAACAAAGAGCTCCAGTAATGGTAGATATAAAAGACTATATAAATGTATTTTTAATTAATTTTTTCCTCAATTGATTTAAAGTACAACTGAAGAAATCAATGATTAGATCAAATGGAAAAAATTAAGACCAGAAATGTAACCACTGGAATATGCTGAATTGAGTTTTAGCAAAGATATCAGTTCAATGGGGGAGTAGATTGTCTCTTTAACAAATACTAGATCATCATACAAAAATGACTCTTAGATCATATTCAAAATTAATTCAAGTTGGATAATAAACCTAAACTTAAGATGTAAAATTATAGGGACTTCCCTGGCGGTCCAGTGGTTAAGAATCCACCTTCCGGTGCAGGGGACATTGTTTTCATCCCTGGTCAGGGAACTAAGATCCCACGTGCTGAGGAGCAACTAAGTCCACGTACTGCAGCTGCGGAGCCTGAGCACCAAACTAGAGTCTCTACACTGCAGTGAAAGTTCCCATGTGCCGAAACTAAGACTCGGCCAGCCAAATAAACAAAAACACAAAACTATGGAGGAATCTCCTACAAGGGAAAAAGCATGAACCATGAAAGAATAAATGGTTATGCTGAGCATCATAAAAATTAAAAGCGCTCATAAGAAAATGAAAAGGCAAATCACAGCCTGGGAAAGAATATTTGTAAGCATATATTTGATAAGGAGTTTGAATCTAGAATATACAAAGAACTTTTACAACTCAACGAAAAAGTGGGTGAAATTTTTACTGACACATTACCTAATTAGATATATAATAAGCTTATGGAAAAATGTTCAAATTATCTATCATTCAGTTCAGTCGCTCAGTTGTGTCTGACTCTTTGCGATCCCATGAATCACAGCATGCCAGGCCTCCCTGTCCATCACCAACTCCCGGAGTTCACTCAGACTCATGTCCATCGAGTCAGTGATGCCATCCAGCCATCTCATCCTCTGTCGTCCCCTTCTTCTCCTGCCCCCAATCCCTCCCAGCATCAGAGTCTTTTCCAATGAGTCAACTCTTCGCATGAGGCGGCCAAAGTACTGGAGTTTCAGCTTTAGCATCATTCCTTCCAAAGAAATCCCATGGCTGATCTCCTTCAGAATGGACTGGTTGGATCTCCTTGCAGTCCAAGGGACTCTCAAGAGTCTTCTTCAACACCACAGTTCAAAAGCATCAATTCTTCGGTGCTCAGCCTTCTTCACAGTCCAACTCTCACATCCATACATGACCACAGGAAAAACCATAGCCTTGACTAGACGAACCTTTGTTGATGTAAATTAAAATCCCAGTGATAGTCAACTACATATCCCATTTGAAGAGCTAAATGAAAGAGATTGTCAATGTCAATTTTTAGCAAAGATGTGTGGCAACTTTGTCAAAACTTGGTATTTTTGGTGGAACTCTCACCCATTGCTGTTGAGTATGTAAAATGGTGCAGTCACTTTGGTGAATACAGTTTGGCAACTTCTTATAAAGTTTTCTGTAACCCTGCTTTATTTCTAGAAATCTTTTTACTAAATGTTTAAGAGAAATGAAAAGAATATGTCCACATTTTCTCATTTATGTCTAGCAGTTTTATTCGTAATTGCCTCAAACTGGTAACAGCAAAAGGTCCATCAACTGTTGAAAGGGTTAACACTTTCTAGTATATTCATGCTAAGGAATACTATTCAGCAAGAAAAAGGAGCAGACTGCTGAAATACAACAACAGGGATGTATCTCTACAGCATTATGCTAAGTGGAGAAAGCCAGGAAAAAAAAGAAAACATGATTCCATTTACATGAAATTCTAGAAAGGGCCAAAGTGACAGAAAGTAGATCAGTTGCTAGGACCCTGGGATGGAAGCAGAGATTTGACTGAAAAGAGCACAAGGGAACTTTTTGGAAAAATAAAGTTGTTCTATAACATGATTATAGTGGCAGTTATACAACTACAGTCAACCCTTCATATCCACAGGTTCTGCATCCTTGGATTCTAATCAACTGTGGATCCAAAATATTTGGAAAGAAAAATTCCAGAAACTTCTAGAAAGTTAAACTTTGCCTCACACTAATTACATGTTGTTTACATTGTATTAGGTATTAAAAGTAATCTAGAAATGATTTAAGGTATGCAAAGTTTGTGGTGGTTATGTGCCATTCTACATCATTTTATTTAAGGAACTTGAGAATCTGTGAAGGGAAGGATCAGGGTGTGGGGTGGAGGAGGGGCTGGAATCAATTCTCCGAGGATCCTGAGGGATGAATGTATATATACATTTTTCAAAAGTCATCAACATGTACATGTAAAATTAGCGGGTTTAATTAGTTTTAAAATTGTATCTCAACAAGGCAGACTTAAAAACACACAACATACGCACAACAAGGCTGACTTCAAAACACACACAACAGAAATCCCTTCTTGGGGCCTTTGAACTTAAAGTTCACTCTGGACCTTCTCACAGAAATCTGTGTGGCCCACTCCCTCACTGCAGTCAACTCCCTGCACAAGCTTCACCTGTCCTGGGGGCCTTCTCTGCGCCCTCTCTTAAAAACAGAACCCCTAGGACTTCCCAGGTGGCCCAGTGGTGAGGACTCTGCACCTCCACTGCATCAGATGTGGGATTCCTCTTGGGGAACTAAGATCCCGCATACTGCATGGAGTGGCCAAATACGGTCAGATAGATAGATGGCACCCCTGCTTGATCAGTGTCTATCCTTTGTTGCTGTTTTGTTGTTGAGTCACTATGTCATGTCTGACTCTTTTGCGACCCCAGGGACTGTAGCCTTCCAGGCTCCTCTGTCCATGGGATTTCTCAGGCAAGAGTACTAGAGTGGGTTACCATTCCCTTCTCCAGGGGATCTTCCTGACCCAGGGATCCAACCCAGGGATAGAACCCACATTTCCTCCATTGCAGGTATATTCTTCTACTGCTGAGCTACCAGCGAAGCCTAATTTTTACCCTGTGTTATTTTCTTTGTGGCAATTATCACTACAAAAATTAAACAGATGAAATAAACACACAGCAAGAAACACGACCCCTGTTTCTCCTTCCTCCCCCACAGTTCGGCACAAACAGCTGTTTGTTTTGCTCCACATTTCTATGAGACTCCTCCAGGTGGCCTCTAGCTTCAGTCTTGGTCAGGTTCACCTTGCCATAACATTTCACATTTTCAATCTCTTCCTTCTTCTTGGCGTGTGCTCTTTGCTGGCTCACATAGTCTCCCTCTCTTCTGAGCTGCTCTCACCTGTTTGGCTTCTCCCTTTCCAAGCCTCTCCTCCTTCACCCCTTAGAGGCGGGCCTCCACCAGATGTTTCTTGCTTTGGTTCTGCCCTTAGTGAGCACTGGGCATGTTATCCTACCCTCTACAGAATCTCACTCATCACTTCCAAATATAACAATCCAGGCCCAATCTAGTCTTGGCAGCCCAGAGGATCTTTCGTCAAGGGCTATAAGAAAACTGTAAGAGAAAGGAGTTTAAATTTGCTTTAATTTAAACCAGTCTGTACCACACAACTAGAAGGGATGTGTGAGAAATACATGGTAAGAGTAAAAATCAAATGAACACTAGTGTTGCAGCTCCAACGGAAGTTTATAATCACCATCTCCCAATCTAATCCAGCCCAAGCTTTACAGCCACACAGAGGAGACCTCCCCACCTTCCATCATATGACAGCATTAACGTTCCTGCAACCACTGCTCTGTCCCCATCACAGCTCCATCCCTTCTTCAGCTCAGCCCTTGGCAAGTGTGCAGAGCTGATCATGAGGCAACCTGCCCACTGAGACATTTTCCCAGACAAGCAAGCCTCCCTTTACTATTCATTCTCCTTTTGGATCCAGGATGCTTTGCAGACCCGGGAACTCCCTCATAAAGCAATGTGCCTGCTACCCTATGTGAGTCAAAGGATCATGTCACTATGAATTTAAGAAAATACAATCTGTCCACAGTAAAATGGATTTAGTGGTCATGGTGGTATTCATAAAACACCTCTACTCAGCTTCTGAAGCACAGGCTTTAATAATTTAATGTTTTTTCTGCTGTGACAGAAACAGAAAGTCCACAGTAAGATGAAGCCTACACCTACCCCATTTTTGTGGCAGCAGAACTATTGTCTCTTCTGCCACCTTTAAATACTTCTCTGTGTAAAGTCTCTTCATACCAGGGCACTGATTTGGGATGCCCGTCTCCTCCAGGCTGATCAGGATGAAAGGCCCAGTTCTTGAAAGGTTTAGCAAAGAAAAAGGATTTCAGTATTTGCATTTGACCTAACTAACTTACATAGTTTTTTTTTTTTTTTTTCAAATTCTGAATCCTTAACCTAACTACAAAAGTAACAAGACAAAAGCAAAACTAAACACCCAGTATCCTGCCACACTGACCAGATAGATGCTTCACAATTACTTTCCCTCTTGTGGGTTTATTATTGTTACTAAAATTTTCCCAATTAAAGCAATATATCCAAGGGTTTTGTTGTTTGGGTGTGGGGGAGCTGTGCAGCACCAGGGACTGAACCTGTGCCCCCTGCAGTGGAATCACAGAGTCTTAACCACTAGACTCCCGGGTAAGTCCCATATCTAAGATTTTAATACATTAAAAATATATAAACATTTTTAAAATATAAAAAGTAATAAATATTCCCTCTGAAAATTTGGAAAATAGAAAATATACAAAGAATAAAACTGCAATACCTATAATTACACTGGTGAAGAATCACTGCAAATATATTTTATAGCTATTCAGTTTTTTTAATAGACATGCACACAGATTTGCAAGTTTATGAGGTCATATAATATATACTGTTCTATAATCTATTTCATTTAATAATTCACTGTGAGCATTTAGTGATCATATAGTATTTTTATGTCTTTATAGCATTCCATTATATGCCTGTATTATTTATATAACACAGATCTTATTTTTTAAAAAATCTTTCAGTTGTTTCTATTTATTTGCTTATAAATAATACATGCTTGTATATTTATTTTAGTACATCTCTATTTCCATAGGATGAATTCTTGGATGATATACTACAATTTTTGGTAAGATAAACCTAGGATTCTGAAATGCCCCTGAAGATCTAGGACTTGCCAAGGTCCCTGCATTTAATAAACTCTCCAGTGATTCTTCTTAGAGCCCAGTCGTAATCCCATTGTTTCCAAAAGTCTTAAGAACATGTAATGAATTAGATGTTTATTCTCAAAGCGGGCATTCTAGGACCTGCCTTCTAGTTCTGTATTGAACTCTCTACCAGTCCTTACAGAGGACCAAGGGAGATGCTATTGTTTTCAAGTTATAAGTATGGAAATTGAGAGAGATTCAATCCCTTACCCAAGGTCATAAACACTAATAGATGGGAATTTGGACCCAGGTCAGTGCGCTTCTCCAACATGACTCTCAGGAAGGCCCCGCCCACCCTCCAGAAGAGGGCATGCATTCTGCTGCAGGGGCCGGCCTGTCGAGGTTGGAGCCCAACTTTAAGTCTAGCCCTGTGACTTCGTACAAATACTGTCCTTGTTGGCATTTGCTTCTTCATTTCCAAAATACAAACAAGAACAGTACCCATAGGGATGTGCAGTGAGCTAGATTAGTTAATGCTTAGACTTGTGCCTGGGGCACTGGAAATATTAATTACATTTGTCATCATTGTCAGTGTTCTGCTATTACATTCCAGGCAAACCAGCATTACTGGCCATTTTCCAAACACAGGTTGGTCATTGATTTGTTCTGCTCACACTGTTTTCTACACTTGGCATGCTTACCCCATCTTCATACAGTTGACTTTACGGCTAATATTTATTGGTGATGCTGGTGAAATAAATCCTCCTTATCCTCCCAAAGCCATTCTCTTCCTTATTGTTCATGATCTCTTCCTTTCTATTACACTACCTGTAACTCTTTTATATTTTTCATCCTGTCTGTCTTGTTTCAGAGTTTGTGTATACTTATTTACTTCCTTACTAAACTAGAAGCTTGCTGAGGGAAGAGACTGTCCTGGGAACTGTCACACACAGTGTGAAGGACACTGCAAAGACAATGCCAGAGAGCCCGTGTTTAATCCCAGGCCTGCCCCTTTGTTTAAGTTCTCTGTAAGCCGGTCTTACATCTTAAATTGGCCATGGTAATAAGACCTATTTGTAGATTTGTTGGGGGATCAAACGCATCAATATATGTGATGTGTTTGGAATTGTGTCTGGAGCAAAGCAAATGCTCAAAAAATGCTAGTTTTTCTAATTTTACATAGTAGCCACTGAGCGTTACTTAAGTGAATGCCAACACTTACGAATCACTATTAGTCACTAGACCTTTGCCTTAACTGTCCCTTCTTTGATATCTGAGTGAAAAGCTGTGTGGACTGTCTCTATTATTTGGTACAATCAGGAATAATTTCATAAGATTAGTCTTCTCATTGGTGGTGCTAATGGGTGAGGGTAGTAGTGTAGTAGTGATTATTGAGCTCTAAGCTCTGGGTCAAAAAGAACAGATATAGGTAAATCTTACAAAAATAAAGGAGAAAATAACTCCTGGAAAATGACCCTTTAAAATTTCTCCAAAAGTCAAAATGTTTGTGAGAAACACTGAGGCCAACAGCAAACACCTTGCTGAAGGCATCTTGGGGCCACAAGAATAGATGTGTTTGGCTGTTAGTGTTACATCCAGAGGGGTGGCCAGGTTTAAGTAGAACCAGGGAATCTGCTGCTGTCCAGTTACACTTCTTGTTTCCCTAGAACTTCTGTTCCCATCCCAAAGAGCAATATGGCTGCCATCCATCCCATCAGTTCAGTTCAGTTCAGTCGCTCAGTCATGTCTGACTCTTTGCAACCCCATGGACTGCAGCACGCCAGGCTTCCCTGTCCATCACCAATTCACAGAGCTTACTCAAACTCATGTCCATTGAGTCAGTGATGCCATCCAACCATTTCATCCTCTGTTGTCCCCTTCTTCTCCCGCCTTCAATCTTTCCCAGCATCAGGGTCTTTTCCAATGAGTCAGCTCTTCGCAGCAGGTGGCCAAAGTGTTGGAGTTTCAGCTTCAGCATCAGCCCTTCCAATGAACATTCAGGACTGATTTCCTTCAGGATGGACTGGCTGGTTCTCCTTGCAGTCCAGGGACTCTCAAGAGTCTTCTCCAACACCACAGTTCAAAAGCATCAATTCTTTGGCACTCAGCTTTCTTTATAGTCCAACTCTTACATCCATACATGACTACTGGAAAAACTATCGTTTTGGCTAGATGGACCTGAAAGCTGGACTGAGCTCAAATGTAATAAGAGGTCAGAACATCAGCAGTTTGTTTTGACCTTTGATTTCTGACCTCTTATTAAATTTGAGCTCAGTTGCCAGCTCTCAGGCTTTCACAATTTTCTTCTTAGTTGGGGTGTTATGCAGTCTGTTTTTATTCTTTTAGTGGTTACCCTTGGAATCATAATGTATGTTCTCAATTTATCATAAGTTAATGTTAATCTTGGGGCTTCCCTGGCAGCTCAGCAGTAAAGAATCCATATGCAGTGCAGGAACTACAGGAGATGTGAGTTCAATCCCTGGGTTGGGAAGATTCACTGGAGGAGGGCACGGCAAACCACTCCAGTATTCTTGCCCTGAGAATCCCATGGACAGAGGAGCCTGGCAGGGTACAGTCCACAGGGTCACACACAGTTGGGTATGGCTGAAGTGACTTAGCACACACGCAGTGTTAATCTATACTTTTACCTTCCTTCTGGAAGCGACTTAGCAGCAGCTGAAGCAGCCACAAATATGCTGGGGGAAGGGATAGTCTCTTCCATAAATGGTGTTGGGAAAACTGGACAGCCACGTGCAAAGGAATGAGACTGGATCTCTATCTTACACCATACACAAAAACAAACTCAAAATGGATTAAAAACCTGAACATAAAGACCTAAAATCATAACACTTCTAGAAGAAAACATAGGGGTAATTTCCTTGACATTGGTCTTGACAACGGTTTTTCTTTCTTTCTTTTTTTGGATTTGACACCAAAAGCAAAGGCAACAAAAGCAAAATATAAACAAGTGAGACTACATCAAGTCAAATTACTTCTGCACAGCAAAGGAAACTATCAAGGAAATGAAAAGGTAACCTACTGAATGGAAGAAAATATTTGCAAATTGTGTACCTGATAAAGGGATTAATATCTAAAAAGTTGAAAAATCTATACAATTCAATAGCAATAAAACAAATAATCCAATAAAAAAGTAAGCAGAAGAACTGAACAGACATTTTTCCGAAGAAAACAACCAAATGATCAATTGATATGTGAAAAGATGCTCAACACCACTAAACATCAGGGAAATACAGATCAAGACCACAGTGAGGTATCACCTCACACCTGTTTGAATGACTTTTATCAAAAAGATAAGAGATCATAAATGTTGGTGAGGAGGATGAGGAGAAAAGGGAACCCTTGTGCACTGTAGGGAATGTAAATTGGTTTCAGGCAGTACAGAAAACAGTGTGGAGGCTCCTCAAAAAAATAAATGTAGAACTGTCCTGCTGCTGCTGCTGCTGCTAAGTCGAGTCAGTCATGTCCGACTCTGTGTGGCCCCGTAGACGGCAGCCCACCAGGCTCCCCCGTCCCTGGGATTCTCAAGGCAAGAACACTGGAGTGGGCTGCCATTTCCTCCTCCAATGCATCAAAGTGAAAAGTGAAAGTGAAGTTGCTCAGTCATGTCTGACTCTTCACGACCCCATGGACTGCAGCCTACCAGGCTCCTCCGTCCAGGGGATTTTCCAGACAAGAGTACTGGAGTCGTATATGACCCAGCAATTCCACATCTGGGTATTTATATGAAGAAAATGAAATCATTATCTCAAAAAGACATCTGAACCCCCATATTCTTTGCAGCATTATTTACAATAGCCAAGACATGGAAACAGTGTTTTTATTGATGGAAAAATAATAAAGAAAATATTGCATACATACAACAGAATATTATTCAGCCATAAAAAAAGGAAATCTTGTCATCTGCAACAACATGGATGGATCTTGAGGGCGTTATGCTAAATGAAATGCCATCAGAGAAAGACAAATACTAATATGATCTCATTTACATGTGGAACCTTAAGAAGTTGAGCTCATAGCTACAGAGAACATACTGTTGATTTCCAGAGCAGGTGTTTGGGGCAGCAGGGGGCTGGAATAGTCATCAAAAGGTACAAATTTTCAGTTTTAGGAGAAATAAGTTCTGGGGATGTAACATACAGCATGATAACAATAGTTAACAATACTGTATTATATATTTGAAAGTTGTTAAGAGATCTTGAAAGTTCTCATCACAAGAAAAATAAATTTTTAACTCGGTGATATATGTTAACTAAACTTATTATGGTAATTATTTCATGTTACATAAATATATCAAAACCTTACCCTGTACCCCTTTGACGAATACGATGTTATATGTCAGTTGTATCTCAATAAAACTGGGAGTAGGGAGATCTGGCTAATAAAGGACTTAAGCAACACAAGTCTTTCCTGGGGATTGTTTGGGGGTTTCCCAGCTTACTGGTGACTCCTTGCAGTTAAAACTGTGCTCTTTAGGATGAGGTAACAGCTGTTGGAGGGTGCCCTGCTCACATGGAGATTGTGAGAATGCAACACCTGTGCTTGTACCAGGCTGGGCGTCATCACATCAGGGGAACGGAGATCAGAACCGGGTATTAGCAAACAGAAAATACCAGAGCAAGAAAGGAGGTAATTCATTTTGCAGTGCTTACTCCTAAGATAAAATGCGGAGCACAGAGTAAGCTGACAGGGTGTCAGAGTGGAGCTCAGCCTTGAGGTGACCTTAGGAGGACTGGGCTCTGCCACATCTATTGGTTGATATGTCTATGTCACAGTGAGGTTTCTTTAAATCAATGTGGTATGAGGTTTACTGAGAGAACCGAGCTGTTGAGTGGTCAGGTGAGGAAGACAGCTTGTCCCTAGTGCTGGGCACAGACTTGTGGACACAGAGTCCCAGGTTTCCAGGCCCAGTGCTCGAGAATGCCTGGGAGCTCCCTGTCCACACGCTAACAGGGCACTCAGAACAGGGAAGAACCAGACTTTTCTCTCTGTTCCCCATCCCATTCTGGGGCGTTTGAAACTCCAGGGAGCAGAGAGTTAATAGAATGTGATGAATAAACATGGAATCTTCTAAGAAGTGGGCTTTCTCCAGAGGTGTAGAGTGCACACTGAGACTTGACAACAAACCCCAAGAAGACACCAGCGAGGCCCAAGCCAGGAAGCCCAGCTCTTTTTAAAACTGCTTTTGGAAGAGAAATGACCACAATGCTGACATCCTCCTCATCTCCATTGGCTTCAACAAATGAGACCATTGGAGGGAAAATATTACATTTAACCGGGGCCTAATTCTTTACCTCTGTAGGGGGCAGGTTAGGTACCTAAGAACGGGTGTACACCTAACTGCACCACAGTTTTGGTGGTGCAAAACTGGGGCCCTGTGCTCCATCCCCAAATCCTACCGAAACCAGAGGATGACTGACAACATCCTTAGGTGTTGCTACTCCTGAGACTTTGCATTTTACTGTCTTAAACCATCAAACCGAAGACTTATCTGGGAGAAGGAGCTCTCCCTCAGCCTCCCAGACTCTTGGCGTTTACTAGTCTTCCTCAGCTGCTGATCCACTTCCTTATAGCCCAAGATGATTCCAAATAAAAATGACTGGGAGTCCCCTTTTTTGAGTGGCTCAACTAAAGCTGATATAAATGGATATCATTTTTATGTCCTATTCCTCCTCCCCTCCAACCAGCAGTTAAGTTTGAACTCCCTCATTAGCCAGTCAATTTATTTCTGCCTTCCATCTGACTAGTGCAAAATTTAATCTAATTTAAAACGTACTCAGGTGAAGCAATCAACACAATATGGAAATCCAGGATTTCCTCTGCATAGTGTACAAATAAGAAAAATGTGTTTACCAGCATAATTAGGGAAGAACGCTTTACAGCATAGGGAATAATTTGGGGGAAGACCATGTACCTGCTGCTGGGGGGATGAGGAGGTGTCCACTCGCTGACCAGAACCCCTGACACAGGCAGACAGAAGAGCTGGTGACCCCCTGGCAAGGACACTGAGAATAGGTTTAGGTGTCCATATGGGATCCTAATAGGCTCATCTGACAGTCAATCCTGGTTCAGCGGAAAAGGCAGTGAATTTTGCCCTGGAAGGTCTGTCGCATCATCGATGACTCCCTGTGTGAGCCCCAGTTCTTTTATCTGGCCAGTGGGGACCCATCCCTACCCATCATGGCGGTGACGGGCACCGCCTGGGTCGCAAGCCCAAGCTGGTCATAAGCACAAAAGCACTCTGCAGGCGCTACTTGTTTTTAATCAAAGGAGACTGGTTCTGCAGCAAACAATCATAGAAAGCAGATGCATCAGTCAATCAGCAGTTGGTGTGGGACACCTCACAGTGTCAGCGCTCAGGGACACAGGACACCCGAGGGCCCATGCTGCAGTGTGCACAGCCCTTTCGGAAATTATACGCAGGATAAGTTTGGGCAGTGGGTGTCGAGGAGTGCTGAGGATGAGATGATGTCGGGCAGAGTGAGGAGTTTAAATCTGCAAGGATGAGGAAGGAGCCCTTCAGGATTCACTCCTTCATTTAAAAAAATTATTTGCTCAACAAATGTCTATTATGTGTTTGATCTAGATTAGGCAGAGGAGCAAAGCCACGAGGCAAAGCCGTGCAGCGCATGCTGGGAGCCTCCGAATAGAGCTATGAGAACATTAGGAGAGAGAGAGGGGAGAGAGGGAGAGAGCAGGGAGGTTGTGGTGGATCAAGGAGTCTGCCTGCGTGCCTGGCTTTGATTCAGAGGCGCAGAGCCACTGCCCTTGAAGACAGACCCAAGGAGAATGAATAAGTCTTCCCTCTGTTTTGGTGGATGCTCACCTCGCTGATGGGGCTGATTCAGGGAGTGGATTTGGAGGCGGTTGAGCCTCAGAGTGCCTGGAGCAGAAGTGCTTCTGAGGGTTCCCAGACAGAGCCCAGAAGTGGTTCTGGGCCAGTTCACTGCAGGCAGCTGGATCTCTCTCTCTGTCACACACACACACACACACATGTGCACACACACAGAGACACGCACACACACCACATGGCTGACTCAAGCCTGGGACCTGATCCTATGATCCTTGACCTAGTGGAAGTCCTGGTCCCAGCACCTGAAGCCTTGACTACTTGGCTTAGGATGGAGAGGATTCCAAGGAATCCTCTTTCACGTCTTTTGAGAGAGGGACACCTTGCCACTGAAGCAAAATCAAGGTCCTGGTGGCCTAGGTAGGCAAGTGAGTGGCACCAACAGCCCAAGAATGGGCAGAGGCTCAAACCCACTTGCTCCCAATATGAGCTTGGTCTGAAAATAAGATGGGAACAACCCAAGCAGTCCCTCTATTCCCCATATGTTCCTTCATCCCCCAAATGCACTGGGTGGATGTAAGGGAGGTCACTGGTGGCTGAATTGGCACATTGTGAAGACCAGAGGCTGGAGGGTCAGGAGGCCTGGAGTCCCTCACTGCTCCCTGATTGGCTGGTCTTATGACCGTGGGAACTTGCCTTGTCCTTCTGGGCCTCAGTTTACTCCTTTGTAAATGGGAGGTGTTGGCTTAGAGCTGTGGTCCTCACCTGGCAGGTGGTGGTGGAGGGATGCAGAGTCAGCCCCTTAGAGGAGGGTGGGACCCTGCTGGAAGGGTATTGGCTGGATGAAGGTGAGGAAGTTGGGGCCCCAGGGAACATGTCACCTCACCCTGCTGCCCTAAAACCCATGTTAACTTTTTAAACTCCAGACCATCTCACAACTGATCATTACCACTCCTAAGGCAAGTACAGTAGAATTGATCTTCCTGTCTCCAAAAGAAGAAATCAATAAAAGAGTGACGTCTTCCAGGAAACAGCTGAATCTTCAATATACGAGGATGCTGAAAACAAACCATTAATCCCCAAATTTAAAAACATCACAAAGTTATAACTGAAACAATTGAATTGATTGGTAGCTCTGACACTAAACTGAAAATTCACGCCCGACTCCAGCCTGGCACCACCCGAGGGAGTGACATCTCACGAGCCTTCTTGGAGTTGGCGGGGACAATTTCAACCCCAGCCTCCTCTCTGCCTTTGGCTCCAGCTTTCATGCCCTGTGCAGTGTGGGATCCATCCTCTGGCCTCTGCCTCCTCCCTCCCCACACTGTCCCAGGTCTGGGCTCTCTTCTTTGCCTATTCCCCCTGCCCTCCCTTGGCTCCCAAGACAGTGGGCCCTGGCCAGGTCCCCAGGGCCCTGCTCACCTGGTCCAATTCTTTCTCTCACCCCTTCCCGTCAAGCTCCCCAGCCTTCATCCCTTTCCTCAAACCTCCCTATGTCTTCTGCACAGAGCAGTCTGGCCTAGCCTGGCCTCTTACTCCACAGAGAAGGCAGGGCTCATCTGGAAGCAACATCCTCTTGACTGCCCTCCTCCCCAGACCAACCAGGGCCCCACTGTGCCCAACCCCTCCGGCCTCAGGGCCTGCACTCTGGACTCCCTCCTTCAGCTGCCTCAGCCCCTTCAGCTCAGGAGTACATGGCCCCTGGAGATTTAAAGAAAGAACTGTGTGCTAACAGGGAAAGCTCTATGCCTGGCGATCAGGAGACCCACACCACAAGGCAGCGCAGTCTCCTCCACCACCTCCAGTCCCCTTGAGCAGAGGAAGCCCACCTGGAGAGGACCCCTCTGGCCCTCCATCCGGCCCCTCCTCTGGCTCTGCCCTCTCCCTCCAGCCCTCAGCCCTCAGGTCCTGCAGGCCCTTGCTCTGGCCCAAGGCCCTGGTGCTGGCTCCATGGGGCCACCTGCTCTCTCACACGGGCTGGAGGAGGCTCCATAGCTCTGGGTCCTGATGGTAGAGGGAGGCAGGGAGGAAAATGCCCAGTGTGGTCCAGCCCCCAGATGAAGCAGACATGATGCAAACCATGATTTCTTAATATTCTCAGTGTGATTCTGTTCAGTGAGACTGTCTTCGTCTCTCTTTGATCAAACTCTTTTCACTTTCCTTCTTTGGCATGAGGAGGGATGAATGCATCTCCAGGGCAGAGTAAGGGGGAAGAAAACTCCCCATTACAGGGAAAAGCTCTCGGTGCCCCAGAAGAACAGCCCTCTGACCTTGTTCCTGCTGCCCTCAGCCTGCCCTCTGACCTCCTTCTCCCTATCATTCCCACCTGGAAAACCTGGAAATTCCCTGCGTCTCAGCATCCTTAGTCCCTTGCTCACTCTCCACTCCTGCTTGCCGCCCACAATCCCTTCCTCTGAAATGGCCCTCCCCAAGTCCTCGCTGCCCTCCAGTTGCTACATCCAGTGCAGAGCTTAAATTCTTTTTCATTTGCCACTTCAGGCTCCTGAGGCAGAAGCAATCCTTGCTTTTCTCTAAGCTATAGGCTGTTCCTTCCCCAGTTCTCCGCCTCTTAGTTGAGAGTATTTCTTGTCTGCTCTCTGAATTCTAGCTGCCTTCCGTTCTCTTACAATTTTCAAACCTCAGTGCGGGACTCAGAACCTCCCCGTGGAACTTAAGGTCCCCAAAGCTCAGTATCTATAAATCTACAAAATGGCGACCAGGCATTTTTTTTTTTTTTTTTTTTTTTGCCACCAGGCATTTTGAGCTCAGTCTGCCCCAGATTGAACTTGTTGCCCTCTTTTCTAAATCTCGCAGCACTTTTTTTTTCTCTTTTAATGAATGCCACGATTGTTCATGACCGTTTATCCCCTGCACTCAGCATACATCTTTGCCTGGCCCCCTCCTCCTCACCTGCCACACAAGCCTTCTCTGAGGCCTCACCACTCTCCTCCAGGACACTCCACGGTGCTGCCGGCATGAACTTCTTGAAGCTGCTCCTGGGGTTTAGACCCTTCCATGGCTTCTGAAACCCAAACCTTAGGGGCAACAGGCTCTTCTCATTTGAATAAGGTGAGACTGCAAGAGACCCAGCGGTATCCAAGCTCGACAGCGCCCTCCGATGGATGTTGTCTGGGGCAACAGCCAGTGTAAAGAGTTTGGGTTTGCTTTTTATTGATTGATTAATTTTTAATTAAAATTATTGGAGTATAGTTGATTTACAATGTTGTGTTAGTTTCTGCTGTACATCACAGTGAATCAGTTATACATATACGTATATCCACTCTTTTAAAGAGTCTTTTCCTACATAGGCCATTACAGAATATTGAGTAGCTCCCTATGTTATACAACATATTCTTATTTGTAATATATTTTGTATATAGTAGCGTGTATGTGTCAATCCCAATTTCCCAATTTATCCCTCCCCCTTTCTCCCTGGTAACCATAAGTTTGTTTTCTACACCTGCAACTTTATCTCTGTTTTGTAAATAACTTTATTTGCACCCTTTTATTAAGATTCCACATGTAAGTGATATTATATAATATTTGTCGTAGTCTATCTGACTTGCTTAACTCAGTATGACAATCTCTAGGTCCACCCACATTGCTGCAAATGACATTATTTCATTCCTTTTCAGTCAGTCAGTCATTTCAGTCGCTCAGTCATGTCCAACTCTTTGCGACCCCATGGACCCCAGCATGCCAGGCCACCCTGTCCATTGCCAATTCCTGGAGCTTGCTCAAACTCATGTCCATTGAGTTGGTGATGCCATCCAACCATCTTATCCTCTGTTGTCCCCTTCTCCTCCTGACTTTGACCTTCTCAGCATCAGGGTCTTTTCCAATGAGTCAGTTCTTCACATCAGGTAGCCAAAGTATTGGAATTACAGCTTCAGCATCAATCCTTCCAATGAATATTCAGGACTCATTACCTTTGGGATGGACTGGTTTGATCTCCTTTCAGTCCAAGGGACGCTCAATAGTCTTCTCCAACACCACAGTTCAAAAGCATCAATTCTTCAGTGCTCAGCATTCTTTATAGTTCAACTCTCACATCCATACATGACTATTGGAAAAAACTATAACTTTGACTAGACAGACTTTGTTGGCAAAGTAATGTCTCTGCTTTTTAATATGCTGTCTTGGTTGGTCATAGTTATTCTTCCAAAGAGCAAATGTCTTTTAATTTCATGGCTGCAGTCACTATCTGCAGTGATTTTGGAGCCCAAGAAAATAAAATCTGTCACTGTTTCCATTGTTTCCCCATCTATTTGCCATGAAGTGATGGGACAGGATGCCATGATCATAGTTTTCTGAATGTAGAGCTTTAAGCCACCCTTTTCACTCTTCTCTTTCACTTTCATCAAGAGACTCTTTAGGTCTTCTTTGCTTTCAGCCATAAGGGTGATGTCACGTGACTATCTGAGGTTATTGATATTTATCCCGGCAATCTTGATTCCAACTTGTGCTTCCTTCAGCCTGCCATTTCACATGATGTACTCTGTATATAAGTTAAATAAGCAGGGTGACAACATATAGTCTTGACGTACTCCTTTCCCAGTTTGGAACCAGTCCATTGTTCCATATCCAGTACAAACTGTTGCTTCTTGACTTGCATACAGGTTTCTCATGAGGCAGGTCAGGTGGTCTGCCACAGACCATCTGAATTTTCCACAGTTTGTTACGATCTACACAGTCAAAGGCTTTGGCATAGTCAATAAAGCAGAAGTAGATGTTTTTCTGGAATTCTCTTGCTTTTTCGATGATCCAAAGGTTGTTGGCAATTTGATCTCTGGTTCCTCTGCCTTTTCTAAATTCAGCTTGAACATCTGGAAGTTCATGGTTCACGTACTGTTGAAACCTGGCTTGGAGAAATTTGAGCATTACTTTGCTAGTGTGTGAGATAAGTGCAATTGTACAGTAATTTGAACATTCTTTGGCATTGCCTTTCTTTGGGATTGGAATGAAAACTGACCTTTTCCCGTCCTGTGGCCAGGGCTGACTTTTCCAAACTTGCTGGCATATTGAGTGCAGCACTTTCACAGCATTATCTTTTAGGATTTGAAATAGCTCAGCTGGTATTCCATCACCTCCACTAACTTTGTTCATAGTGATGCTTCTGAAGGCCCACTTGATTTCACATTCCAGGATGTCTGGCTCTAGGTGAGTGATCACACCATCGTGGTTATCTGGGTCATGAAGATCTTTTTTGTACAGTTCTTCTGTGTATTCTTGACACCTTTTCTTAATATCTTCTGCTTCTTTTAGGTCCAAAACCATTTCTGTCCTTTATTGTATCCATCTTTGCATGAAATGTTCCCTTGGTATCTCTAATTTTCTTGAAGAGATCTCTAATCTTTCTCATTCTATTGTTTTCTTCTATTTCTTTGCATTGATCACTGAGGAAAGCCTTCTTTTCTCTCCTTGTTAGTCTTTGGAACTCTGCATTCAAATGGGTATATCTTTCCTTTTCTCCTTTGCTTTTCACTTCTCTTCTTTTCTCAGCTAATTGTAAGGCCTCCTCAGACAGCCATTTTGCCTTTTTGCATTTCTTTTTCTTGGGGATGGTCTTGATCCCTGCCTCCCGTACAATGTCATAAATCTCCATCCATAGTTCTTCAGGCACTCTGTCTATCAGATCTAATCCCTTGAATCTGTTTGTCACTTCCACCGTATAATTGTAAGGCATTTGATTTAGGTCATACCTGAATGGTCTAGTGGTTTTCCCTACTTTCTTCAATTTAAGTCTGAATTTGGCAATAAGGAGTTCATGATTGGAGTCATAGTCAGCTCCCAGTCTTGTTTTTGCTGACTGTATACAGCTTCTCAATCTTTGCCTGCAAAGAATATAGCCAGTCTTATTTCAGTATTGACCATCTGGTGATGTTCATGTGCAGAGTCTTCTCTTGTGTTGTTGGAAGAGGGTTTTTGCTATGACCAGTGTGTTCTTTTGGTAAAACTCTATTAGCTTTTGTCCTGTTTCATTCTGTACTGCAAGGCCAAATTTGCCTGTTAATCCAGGTGTTTCTTGATTTCCTACTTTTGCATCCCAATCCCCTATAATAAAAAGGACATCTTTTTTGGGTGTTAGTTCTAGAAGGTCTTCACAGAACCGTTCAACTTCAGCTTCTTTAGCATTGCTGGTTGGGGCATAGACTTGGATTACTGTGATATTGAATGGTTTGCCTTGGAAACGAACAGAGATCATTCTGTCATTTTTAAGATTGCATCCAAGTACTGCATTTTGGACTCTTTTGTTGACTATGATGGCAACTCCATTTCTTGTAAGGGATTCTTGCCCACAGTAGTCGATACAATGGCCATCTGAATTAAATTCATCCATTCCAGTCCATCTTAGTTTGCTGATTCCTAAAATGTCAACATTCACTCTTGCCATCTCCTGTTTGACCACTTCCAATTTGCCTTGATTCATGGACCTAACATTCCAGGTTCCTATGCAATATTGCTCTTTACAGCATTGGACTTTACTTCCATCACCAGTCACATCCACAACTGGGCATTATTTTTGCTTTGACTCTGTCTCTTCATTCTTTCTGGAGTTATTTCTCCAGTCTTCTCCAGCAGCATATTACAGGGTACCTACTGACCTGTGGATTTCATCTTTTAGTGTCCTATCTTTTTGCCTTTTCATATGTCCATGGGGTTCTCAAGGCAAGAATACTGAAGAGTTTTGGCATGTCCTTCTCCAGTGGACCACGTTTTGTCAGAACTCTCCGCCAAGACCCTTCTGTCTTGGGTGGCCCTACATAGCATGGCTCATAGTTTCATTGAGTTAGACAAGGCTGTGGTCCTTGGGAACAGTTTGATTAGGTTTCTGTGATCGTGGTTTTCATTCTTTCATTCTGGAGGTAATGAAGGTAAAGGACCTCCTTCAAAAGGTCCCGTGGATGCACTGCTGCACTCAGTACCCCCGACCCTACAGCAGGCCGCTGCCGACCCACACCTCCACCAGAGACTCCTGCTTCTCACAGGCAAGTCTAGGTCAGTCTCTCGTGGGGTCATTGCTTCTTTCTCCTGTGTTCTGGTGCACACAGGGTTTAGTTTGTGCCCTCCAAGAGTCTGTTTCCCCAGTCCTGTGAGTTCTGTAATCAAATCCTATGGGCTTCCAAGTCAAATTCTCTGACGGTTTTCAGTCCCTTTGCCAGATCTTCAGGTTGAGAAATCTGTTATGGGTCCTAGAACTCTCTTAACAGTGGGAGAATTTCTTTGGTATAATTGTTCTGCAGTTTGTGGTTGTCTGCTCAGAGGCTGTATGGTGGGGTTAATGGCCACGTCCTCCATGAGGGCTTATGCCACAGTCTGTGTGACCCAGGTAGCAGCACCCAGAGCCCCTGCCCCTGCGGCAGGCCACTGTGGGCCCGTACCTCCACAGGAGAGTCAAACACAGGTCTGGCTCGGTCTCTGTGGGGTCTCTGGATCCTGGTGTACACAAGGTTTTGTTTGAACCCTCTGAGCATCTCTGACAGGTATGGGGTTTGATTCTAAATGCGATTTTGCCCCTCCTACCATCTTGCTGTGGGACCTTTGCCCTCGGATATGAGATATCTTTTTTTGGTGGGATCCAGCATTCTCCTGTTGATGGTTGTTCAGCAGTGAGCTGTAATTTTGGAGTTCTTGCAGGAGATGAGCACACGTCCTTCTACTCCGCCATCTTGAGAGCTCATTCTTTTTAGTGACTGAATATACACACCACATCTTCTTTATACATTGCTCTGTTGATGGACATTTAGGTTGCTTCCATGTTCTGGCCTTTGTAAATAGTGCTGCAACGAACACTGGGGTACATGTACCTTTTCAAATTATGGTTTTGTCTGGATATATGCCCAGTAGTGGGGTTGCTGGGTCATAAGGTAGCTCTACTTTTACTTTTTTAAGGAACCTTCTACAGCATGTATTCTCCATAGTGGCTGCACCCATTTGCATCCCCATCAACAGTATAGGAGTGTTCCCTTTTCTCTAGACCCTCTCCAGAGTTTATGGTTTGAGATTTTTTGATAAGGGTGGGTTTGTTTTTTAAATAAAAGGAGACAAGTAGAGATACAGAGGATTCACAAGGACCAGAGGATGAATGAGTCTTCTGGGAACATTGTGAGAAGAGGAGAGTGGCATATAGGGCAGATCCTTTGTGTATTTAGGTGTCTGCTCCCAAAGCATCTGCTATTCTTCTCTGATTAGGGTCACTGTTTTGAATGCAGGTTTTTTTTTTTTTTTTTTTTCTTTCTGGAACGCCCTCTTGTAACTGTGTGATATGGCCCTCCTATAGTATATGTTTAATTAAAATGTTAACATAGTCTTTGAAAGGATGGATAAATGTATCTCCTGGCCCAGCAATATGCCAATAACCCAGTGGTGCTGAACAATAAATTAGACTGGATGAAGTCACCCTAGAAATTTATGATAGACTTGTGGGGACAAAGATCACAGACTTTTCTAGGGGGAGAAGAAGTGGGTTCAGGGGAAGAGGAAGACCTGTAACAAGACATGATTCCAGGATCCAGCCTGCGACAGGCTTAGTGAAGGCCCAGAACAAAGGGCCTCTGGAAATACAAAATCACTGGAGTCTGGGAAGCAGTGGAATTTGGTAGAGTTGATGTAGAAAGATAAGAAGAGGCGTCCCTGGTCTCATCTCAGCTGGAGCCTTCCCAGAGCTCCAGGGACTGTCCTCTCCCTGTTGCAACTGCACTGGGCTTGACAGTTTCTGGACTACCCCAGGTTCTTTGACCTTAGTGCTCCAGGTGTCAAGAGTGCTTTCCTCCCTTTATTTTAAGCTGTAGGTTTGATCAGTATTCATGTGTGGTGAGACCAACAGATCAGGAGATGATTGTTGTTGGAAAGAGTCTATTATTGCTGTGGACTGAACATTTGTGTCTCTCCTTCAACTCCTAGGTTGAAAACCTAATGCCCAATTCAAAGGTATCTGGAGATGGGGCTACTAGGAGGTGATCAGGTCATGAGGGTGGAGCCCCCAGGAATGTGGTTAGATGCCCTGAAAAAAGAGACCCCTGAGAGCTCCCTCCCCCTTCTCCACCTGAGGACACGGTGAGAAGAACCAGGAAGTGGGTTTCACTGGACACTGAGTCTATTGGCACCTGATCTTAGACTTCCAGTCCCCAGAACTGTGAGAAATAAATGTCTCTGGGACTTCCTCAGTGGTACAGTGGATAAGAATCCATCTGCCAATGCAGAGGACATGAGTTTGATCCACATTCCACAGGGCAACTAAGCTCACTTTCCACAACTACTGAGCTTGTGCTCTGGAGCCTGCGAGCCACAACTGCTGAAGCCTGAGTGCCTAGAGCCTGTGCTCCACAACAAGAGAAGCTACTGCCATGGGAAGGCTGCTCACTGCAACAAAGAGTAGCCCCTGCTCATTACAACCAGAGAAAGCCCACACGCAGCAGTGAAGACCCAGGGCAGACAAAAATAAATAAATAAATACAAATTATTAAAAAAGAAATAAATATCTCTGATTTATGAGCCACCTAGTCTGTGTGGTATTTTGTTATAACAACCTCAAGATAGATATGCTTAGATAATAGTACTCACAGATCCTTAGGGGAGGGGGCACACCATGCCATGGGTGGGTGGGAGACACGTGGGGAAAGCTCCAGGGTGCTCAGGTGGCAGAGGGAAGGGGAAATGTAGGCAAAGAGCCTTTGCTGTGGTTTCTGGGGGAAGGAACAGGCAACGCAGGGTCAGCGGGCTCAGGACTGGCTGGTTTGGATCATTTCCGGGCTCTGGGGCATAGGGACTCTCTGGTTGCCTGGTACCTGCCCTGGGCAATGAGGTCAGATTGATAGTGGTTCTCGAGAGTGAGAACCACAGAGGTGGTGGGCTGTGGGCTCTGGGTGATTGGTTTGCATTTGAAAGGTGCTCTCTAGGAGAGCTGTCCACTCTGTGGGAAGAGGGAAGCTGAAGGAGGGGAAGTGCCTGCAGGGTCAGAAGGCCCAGATGTCAACACATCAGAAAACAGAAAATAAAAATCATGATCAACACACCTTTACTCTTCTTAGCTCCACCCCCTTCTCCTTCCAGGTTCAGCCTCAAAACCTACCTCCTTGAAGAAGACAATGGGCAGGGAAGGCTTTTCCTTTTATTTCTTTCAAAGAACCCAGCATGAGTTAAGATTATTGCCTTAGCTGCAGTTCCTGGAAAACAGAGCGAGGCAAAGATTTAGTGGCAATGTTCTATTTGGGAGGGAAGAGTTTGAGGCAGTGAGAGAGAGAAGGGAAGTGAGGTAGGGAGGGAGGCGTCATCTGCCCAGTGAGGCACTGCTCTGCTGGGGCAGCTTTCACGGGCTTCAGATGGCGACTCAGCAGGAGCCCCTGTTCCACTCCCAGCGCACAGCTGCCAGACAGGCTGCATGGAGACGAGGGAAGGCAGGCTCTCCCCTCCTGCTCTCCCTCCATGGGTCAGTGCCCCTTCACACTCTGGGCTGCCTGATCTGACCACTTGAAGCTGGACCTTCAGACCAGTGTGGTGGCATTTTTAACTCAAGACTGGAAGTGGCAAGAGAAGACATCAACTCTGAGTCCAGGGAGAGAGCTGGCATTCCAAAGGCAGTTTACTGGTCTGTCCCTGGAAGGTCCAGGGATTGTTGGAACTGAGAGGTCTGGAGCTACATCTGACCTAGGTCCCCAGCTAGACCAGAAACATCTTCCAGGCAGAGACTGTGTCTGCTTGATTTATACCTTGTCGCCAGACCCAGCATACTGCCTGGAGGGAAGTAGGTGCTGAACCCAGGTTTGCAATTCCAAGTTCAACTTCTAGAGTGAGTTGCACGGCTGTGTGTTCCCCAAGTGACTGATTCACTCTTGTCTCCACAATATGTTCATAGCTAGGCTGTGAGGACCCTGAGGATGCAGAGCATTTCCTTTTTTCCTAGTGATTAGCTCCGAGTCTGGAGTATAGTAGGCGCTCAGTGAACATGTGCCGTCACGTGCTGAGTGAATGCATGTAGCTTGCAGAGGGGTGGCTAGGCCATCTAAGTTATTTCACAAGTGGGCCCACTTGACTTGCAAGACACTTTCCTGTGCTGCTTGTTCAAATACAGTGAAACCAAGGTGCTCCAACCTGGAAGACACCATTTCATTTGTTCATTACTCACTTGTGATAGCAAAGACTTTCTTTTCTGGTAATATGCCAGATTAGACAAACTGAAGATTTTCCTGCTTATAGAACACCTGGGAATAATGATCAAACTGCTACAACTGTAACTCAGTGGGACCCTGTGGGGTCTTCCCAAGACAGAGCGCCCCCATGTCCTCTGCCTGTCTCTTGTTTGTAGAAAAGCTTTAGTTTTCCAGGCCTCCCCTGAGTTACAAAACCTGACTCAAGAATTAATGGCTAAAATAATGGGAACATGTAGCAACAACAAAAACAAAAAATAGCAGTTGGGCCACAAGAAACAATGATAATTTATACAATAGATAGATCAGTTGTATAGCAGTCATAGAATTTTTAGTTCCTCCCTGGAGGACATGGGTAGCAGTGTCTGATGCACATTTCTGAGTTATTTTACAGAATAAAAAGGTGTTTGTGACACCACCTTGTCACCCCTCCAACAACCAAAAGATCGTGCATGAGCTGATTACACACCCTGAAGCCCCTCCCTCACCTGGCCTGTAAAGAGGCCAGGAAAGACCCTTCCCTGAAACCCACTGGGGAATTAGGGTTTTTTAAGCATTAGCTGACAACACTTCTTGTTTGGCACCTGCAATAAATGCATTTTCCTTCATCACATACTGGTGTCAGTTGACGGGCTTTACTTTGTACAGGTGAATGGACCCAAGTCTGGTTCAGTAACACTGTCTATTGAGATGTGTAACTGAGATTTCAAGAAAGGAAGGAGTCTCCCCAGGGGCAAAACCAAATAGTTACAGTTGATCTTCATTATTCGTGAACTCTGTATTTAGTAAGTAGATTAATTGCAGAATTTATTTGTAACTCCCAAATCAATACCTGGGGAGCCTTCACAGTCATTTGCAGATGTGTTCAGTTCAGTTTAGTTCAGTTCAGTTGCTCAGTCTTGTCCGACTCTGCAACCCCATGGACTACAGCACACCAGGCTTCCCTGTCCATCACCAACTCCTGGAGCTCACTCAATACACATCCGCCTAGTTGGTGATGCCATCCAACCATCTCATCCTCTGTCGTCCCCTTCTCCTCCTGCCTTCAATCTTTCCCAGCATCAGGGTCTTTTCCAATGAGTCAGTTCTTTGCATCAGGTGGCCAAAGTATTGAAGTTTCAGCTTTAGCATCAGTCCTTCCAATGCATCCAGGGTTTATTTCCTTTAGGATTAACTTATTTGATTTCCTTGCAGTCCAAGGGACTCTCAAGAGTCTTCTTCAACACCACAGTTTAAAAGCATCAATTCTTCAGCGCTCAGCTTTCTTTATAGTCCAACTCACATCCTTACATGACCACTGGAAAAATCATAGCTTTGACTAGACGGACCTTTGTTGGCAAAGTAATGTCTCTGCTTTTTACTATGCTGTCTAGGTTGGTCATAGTTTTTCTTCCGAGGAGCAAGCATCTTTCATGGCGGCACTCACCACCTGCAGTGATTTGGGAGCCCAAGAAAATACTGTTTCCCCCTCTATTTGCCGTGAAGTGATGGGACCGGTGCCATGTGTACAGAGCCACAAAAAATGTAAGCCGCTCTGTGTGCATGTCCAGCTGAGGTTGGTCAAGGTGATGCTCTTGTCTCAGCTCTCACACCAGACAGGCACCCTCTGCACAGGCTGCTTGGTGCTACATTTTCACATTTAAGTCCTTTGTGTTGTTTCTTTCACTGTTTAGAATGGCCCCCAAATGTGGTGCTGAAGTGCAGTCTGGTGTTGCTAAGTTTAATAGAGGCATGCTGTGCCTTACAGAGAAAATATATGTATTAGATAAGCTTCATTCACTCAACCCTATGAGTTATAGGGTTGTTGGTTGTGAATTCAATGTTAGTGAATCCACGATACTATTTTTTAAAATATCCTTAAACACACATAAAGAGAACAAGGGAAGAGAACAATTATGTGTTGATCAGTCGATGAAAATATTGTGACCAGAGGCTTATAGGAATCTAACTGTAGTTCCCCTGGGAATAGTAGTTCAGTATTCAGTTGTTCAGTGATTCTCGACTTTTCAGAAGGTGACTACCACAAACAACAGGAATCAAGTGTATCTAATAAGAGTTTCAAGAGAGAATAGGGAAAATTCATGTCTGAAGTGGCTGAGAATTTTCTAGAATTGATTTAAGACACATGTTTTCAGATTCACTAAATACAATGTGTCCCAAGATCAAGAGAAATTCACATGTCGACTTAGCATACAGAACCCACAGAAAACCCACCATAAACATCTTAAAAACAACCACAAAAAAAAGACAGTATAAAAAGTAAATACTATTAGATTGATGATACAATTCTTGATAGCAGCCGCAGACGATAGAATACAGTGGAATTTCATTTCAAGTACTAAGAGAAAATAACTGATATCCTAGAAATCTATGTCAATATAAACATTATTTAAGAATCAGGGGAAAACAAAGATATTTCCAGACAAACAAGGATTAAAATGATTTTCTGCTAGCAGAACCTCACTGAAAGAATGACTGAATATATGTTTCAGGAGTAAAGAAACTGAACCCACCAGGAAAGAGTGAGCTGCCACAAAGGAGGAAAGAAAGAAATTTATCAACAAAGAAGTAAATCTACAGAAACACTCCATGTAAAACAAACACAGATAGAGCTTGAGCAGTATTCTCAACATTTGTTCATTGAATAAATATTTATTGAGCATGTAAAATGTACCAGCAACTCTTTTCAGTGTTCGTAAGATAATGGTGAATAAAAAAGACCAAAAATGCTGATCCTCATGAGAATTATAAATAAATAGATAAAATATTTAGCATGATGCAGGGGGATACATGCAATAGTGAAAAATTAAGTCAGGGAGGGGAAGGGGGACAGGGATAAACAAAGCTCCATCCTCACCTTGAAGTCCAGTCAACTCAAAGGATAATAAGCAAAGGAGGCTGAGGGTGAGCTACTTTGTTCTTGTCTCTGCATTTATCTTCTTAGAGGCAAGATCACCTTTTTTTTCCCTCATCCAAAGTGACTTAAAAAAAAGAAAAAGGACACTATGAGCAGCCACCCTTGTGCGTGCGTGCGTGCTAAGTCGCTTCAGTCGTGTCCGACTCTTTGAGACCCCATGGACTGTAGCCCACCAGGCTCCTCTATCCATGGGATTCTCCAGGCTAGAACACTGGAGTGGGTTGCCATACCCTTCTCCAACCTCTTCCTAAAGGGACAGTCTATGAAGATCAGTGCAAGTGGCAAAGCCATGGGAGGTAAATGCAGTGACCCTCGGACAGTTTGGCAGTGGAGGTTGTCTACAGCCAATCTGGTTCTTCCCAACTTTAAGGAAAATGCAACAGCCTACTTGGGCAGAAACCCACAGGACTGAGAGGGTCCTGGTAAGTTGGAGAGATATTAGAATTTAGCATTTGGAAGAGTTTGGGAAGAAGGGTGTTTAAATCAAACCCTTCTGAGGGAAAGCGAGTAAGAGATTTTGTGGGTTGTGGCCAGTTGTAAATTTATTTTAATGCCAGAGTTTTTAAAATGTGGATTTTACAATCTATGAATCAGTTTTATTTATGAACTTAAATTTGATCTATTTTCTTCCTGTTCCCTTGCATAAAATAGGCTGAGCTTGCCTGGTGTGACTCAAACTGTGAAGCAGAACAATTGTGCAATATCAGAGTTCTCCAACTTGTAAAATTCAAATTTGTCTAATTTATAAACAATATTTATGAACGGTTTTCTAAGATAAAGGCACCACTCTTCTGATACACTTCTGGGCACTTCCATCCCTGTGCAGGTCCTACTATGCTCAGCCAGGTGGGGAGCACTTCCCAGTCTCAGCTGATGCCCCAGATCCAGGAACAGAGGGAGAACAGCACTGCCTTTCCCGTGAGGCTCTCAGAACTGACTTCCACCACCCTGTGTGTGAAATGGTCCAAATAGCGTCTCCAAGAGAAAACAAACTCTGAGTTACAAACAGCTGAATTCAATTAATTTTTGAAATTCATACCCACATGTTCAATTCAATTCAGTCGCTCAGTCGTGTCCGACTCTTTGTAACCCCATGAATCGAAGCACGCCAGGCCTCCCTGTCCATCACCAACTCCTGGAGTTCACTCAAACTCATGGCCATTGAGTCGGTGATGCCGTCCAGCCATCTCATCCTCTGTCGTCCCCTTCTCCTCCTGCCCCCAATCCCTCCCAGCATCAGAGTCTTTTCCAATGAGTCAACTCTTTGCATGAGGTGGCCAAAGTACTGGAGTTTCAGCTTTAGCATCATTCCTTCCAAAGAACACCCAGGGCTGATCCCCTTTAGAATGGACTGCTTGGATCTCCTTGCAGTCCAAGGGACTCTCAAGAGTCTTCTCCAACACCACAGTTCAAAAGCATCAATTCTTCGGCACTCAGCTTTCTTCACAGTCCAACTCTCACATCCATACATGACTACTGGAAAAACCATAGCCTTGACTAGACAGACCTTTGTTGGCAAAGTAATGTCTCTGCTTTTCAATATGCTATCTAGGTTGGTCATAACTTTCCTTCCAAGGAGTAAGCATCTTTTAATTTCATGGCTGCAATCACCATCAGTAGTGATTTTGCAGCCCCCAAAATAAAGTCTGACACTGTTTCCACTGTTTCTCCATCTATTTGCCATGAAGTGATGGGACCAGATGCCATGATCTTCGTTTTCTGAATGTTGAGCTTTAAACCAACTGTTTCACTCTCCTCTTTCACTTTCATCAAGAGGCTTTTAAGTTCCTCTTCACTTTCTGCCATAAGGGTGGTGTCATTTGCATATCTGAGGTTATTGATATTTCTCCTGGCAATCTTGATTCCAGCTTGTGCTTCTTCCAGTCCAGCGTTTCTCATGATGTACTCTGCATATAAGTTAAATAAGCAGAAAAAAAAAAGTTAAATAAGCAGGATGACAATATACAGCCTTGACGTACTTCTTTTCCTATTTGGAACCAGTGTGTTGTTGAGAGGGATGCAAAATCAGAGGACAACGACAGACGATCAAGACGGATGATTCATAACTTCGTTGAGAAAACTGCTATGCTCTCAGCCCCCAGATTCCTCAGCATTTTCTTGGAGAACTGAACCCCTCCAGGCTGGGGAGGGGAAGAAGCTCATTCTAGTCACGCCAAGGAGAATGAATCACTCTTACCACCTAGAGGGTAAGCCAAACAAAAGAGGTCAGTCACATCCTAATTTTCCCCTGGAAGCAACTTCAATGGTTTCTGCTCCCTGTAGGAGGGAGTGGGGTGCACCCAACAGCCTGGAGGAGGAGTGCTGGGAGGCGGGCACCCCTGCATCCTGAGGGGCAAGCTCTCCTCTGGGAGTTTAGGTGATGGGTGGAGTGTGAGTCGGGGTGGGGACTGTGCTCAGGGTCAGTTCTCTGTGTCCTCTGAGCTCTCGTGAGGACACACCTGGGAAGGGCCACCATAGATGGAGCTGGGAACTTGGAACTTGAAATCCAAGGCTTGTATCTGACTCAAGGAGACAGGAGCTTGTGTGACAAAAAAGGAAACTGGAATAAGTAATATCTGCTGTCCTGGAGCCAAATTCGGAGGAATCTGATCAGCAGCACCTGGGGAGCCTGAAGAAAACAGGCAGATACTGGCCCCACCCCAGAAACACCAGATCAGAGATTCTGCCACAGAGTCCAGGACTGTGTGCTTTATCAAACTTCTCTGGTGATTCAGATGATAAGCCTGGTCAAGGAAAGCATGATATGTGGAATCCAACAGGAAGTCTCACACTAGAGATACATTCATCAGAATTATATTGGCACAGAAAGCACTCTTCCAAATCAATGTGGAAAATATGGCAATCACATGGAAATATGGACAAGGCAGTTTTATTTTAAAAAACACAAATGGTCAATACTTACTTGGAAAGATGTTCATCCTTACTATTAAAGAAGCAACCAGATGCAATTGTTTCTACACAACAAATTGACAAAGATGGAAACACTGGATTGTTCTTAGTGTAGGAGGGTATGGCAAGACTTGCACTCTTGCACTCCATTAGTGGAACCATAAATGATGCCACTTATTTAGGGAGCTTTTAAATGAAAGAAAAATTTTTAAATAAATGTAGCTTTCCTGAAGCCTTGAGGTTTCCCAGATGGCATTAGTGGTAAAGAACTTGCCTACCAATGCAGGAGACATAAGAGATGCAGGTTTGATCCCTGGGTTGGGAAGGTCCCCTGGAGGGGGAAATGCCAACCTCCTCCACTATTCTTGCCTGAAGAATCCCATGGACAGAGAAGCCTTGTAGGCCTCAGTCCATAGGGCTGCACAGAGTCGGACATGACTGGAGCGACTTAACGGGCACAGGCAGCTTTCATGAAACAATTCCAAGGGTTTTACTCAGATACACAGATATTTGAGGAAGCAAGTCAAACACATAGGCATAAAAATGGTCTTTGCAGCATTGTTTATCATAGCAAGATCTGGAAATGACCTAAATGTCCTTTAATAGGTGGCAAAACCACAGAAGAGACTAATAATAATTCAACTGTTAAGAAGAATCACTCAAAAAAAAAAAAAAAAAAAAGAATGACCCAGATTACATGTGCTGACATGGAACAAGGTCTGGAGATGCTGTTTCATAAAAAAATAAATAGAAGCAATATATATGGTTGGAATTCATTTTGGGTAAAGCGAAAGTGGGTAGAAATAGGTATTTGTGTTTATATGTGCACAGAACACTGAGAAAGGAATGTAAAACTGTAAACTGAAGTTAATTTAGAGAATGGGAATAAGATTTCAATAAGAGGCGTTTTTTATTTAGTTTTCATTTGACAATCTTATAAATGATTTGAATTTTACCATGAGCATATATTACTTTTATAAAACAAAATAAGGCAATTAAGCCAAAGTAAGGGAAGTAAGAGCTCAGCTGTAAGCATATGCAGCGGCTGTGAGAATGGTGGCCTCATGCTGGGGTCGCTCCTCCTGCAGTCACTCCCCCTGCAGTCGCTGCCTCTGGAGCTGACAGCAGCCCACCCTACATATTTCCACAGTGAAGTTAGACTCACCTCCAGCAGAGAGCACTCGCCACAGGCCTGTGTCCTTCTGCTTTCCATCCCATACCCTGACGGATGTCCTGAGTCTGATGTCTGAGGGATTCAAAGCCCCAGGAGCAGTGTTGATGGGAACTGGATGGGCGGAGCCTCAGCTCAGGGAAGCGCTCTGTGCTCTTCTCAAAGGGCCCCCTCACCATCTGTCTCCCCTCCTGCACCCATGCTCTAGGTAGACACCTAAATAAACCACTGCACTCAGGAATTTGGCTCAGGGTCTGCCTTGCAGGGAACCCTGTCAGACTGCACACCCTTGGAGGTCCTTTTCCTAGGGCTCTGGCGAGGCCATGTTGAGAGCATGTTACCAAAAAACCGGCCTCTGTTTACCAATGCCGAATATAAACATGGAGATAGAATTTTGAAGGAGTAGGAGGGAGTATCTTCATTACTCTGCCAGGCAAAGGGGGACCATAACAAGCTAGCACTTTCAAGACTGTGTCCCCCTTCCTGGGAAGTTGGAAGATGTCTTACAGTTTTAGGTTGGAAAACGGGGCTGAAGATAAGGATCAGGGCTGATGTGGTCTTGCATTCTTCTCCTCCTCCTTCTCCTCCTCCTGGGAGCATTGAAATCATGACAGCTGGCGGCATCATGTGATTCCAGGACAGGTTCTGGTGGCCCTTGAGGTCACTGTCTGATGACATTCTTTCTGGAATGAAGAATGCTCCCAGAGGAAAGGAGTGTTAGGCAGTGTTGTCTTGCAGGGGTAAACATCAGGTATATCTAGAGGGCAATCGTTTTCAGAGTGCAATTAAGCAAGAAAGAAAGGGACAGCAAGCATCTGTAGGTTAAATCAGTGGATAGAACAAGGGCTGGATAGGGAGCTAACAAAATGGGATGCCTCAGTTTCTGCTATAGCAGAATTGACAACAGTGTGACGTTCAATGACCAAGATTCAGTGTCGTGGCAGGCCCTCCACCAGGGACTCTCCAGGACCACCTCATTTCATCATTCCATCCACCTGTGCATGCATGCATGAGTGCGTGTGTGTGTGTGTGTGTGTGTGTGTGTGCTCAGTCGGTTCAGTCATGTCTGACTCTTTGCAATGCTATGGACTATAGCCTGCCAGGATCCTCTATCCATGGGGATTCTCCAGGCAGGAATACTTGAGTGAGTTGTATGCCCTCCTCCAGGGTATGTTTCTGACCCAGGGATCGAACCCATGTCTCTTAGGTCTCCTGCATAGGCAGGCGGGTCCTTTACCTCTAGTGATACCTGGGAAACCCCCATTGACCTGTGAGGTGTATGCTATTCTGATCTCCACTTTACACTTGAGAAAACTGGGGTGACTGAGTTTACTGAGTCTCAGAAAGCTGGGGTGGATGAGGAGCAGCCCCCTAGCTTTAGATGGGCCAGCTCATGCTCCTTGGGCTCTTGCTTGTAGAGTAAGGGGCTCACAGGTCACTTCCTGTGGGGCTCCCACTCAGCAGAGATAAGAGGCTGATTAGCAAATCTAAACTGGGAAAAACCAGTTTAAGATGCTAGAGTCAAGCAGTTGGGAACTGAAGGGTGAAGATAGAGAAAGCATTTCATTTCAGGAAGGAGAAAGGCAACCTCTGGAGGAATGCTTCAGGCGGGGGGTGTCCAGGGAATCACCCCTCTGCACTGTGTCCACATCATTAGGCATGGGCCTGGGTATGGTCTGCAAAAAGAGTGGAACATGGCATGGGAACAGTTAGTCAGCCTGACCACCAGCAGCTGTTACTCTGGGTACTGAGCTTTCAGAGAAAAACTGGAGCCTGAGAACAAGACCACAGTTTGAGGAGGGGTTCACATCTCCACTGGGCTTTACTGGTGGGTTAGTGGTAAAGAATCTGCCAGCCAATGCAGGAGATGTAAGAGACGTGGGTTTGATCCATGGGTTGGGAATATCTCCTGGATAAGGAATGGCTGGGGAAATCCCATGGACAGAGGAGCCTGGTGGGCTACAGTTCTAGGGGTCCCAAAAGATTCGGACACGACTGAGCAACTAAACAACAGTAACAACCACCACAGCTCTGCCAAAGCTCTTATGGGTTTGAACTCCCTCCTTAATCACCTGTCAGATTAAGAAGAATATTCTGCAAGCAAAACCACTGTGTTTGCAAATGTAGCTTCAAGATAAATCCCTTAGTCTGCCTCTAGCCCTGATGCCACCCACCTCTTGTCCCCCCTCCCCAGTGATAATTTGGAGCTTCTTTTAGAGATGGGGTGGGGGTGGGGTGCTCAGCAAACTGGTCTTGCTCTATTTAGAAATTCTAACAGGCCGAGGGGGCAAGCCCTCTGGGCTGAGGCCAATAGGGAGAAGGTGGTCCTGTGGGGCTGGCTCCCTGCCCGCCAACATCGCGCACACCTGGGCTGATTTTCCCTGGGGCTGGGCTCTCTGCAGGCATCACACAAGCCATGTCTGCGCAGATGGCCCCCTGGATCTGAGATGGCAGCTGCTGCTCCGTGCAAGTTCCTTGCCCGAAACCACAGGGGATCCTTCCAAAATCTCATGGATGAGGGGTCTGAGAAAGGTACAAGTAGGAAGGGAGTTTAGAAAAACAAGGGGAAAGAATTTTATTAGCAGAAAATGCCAGGAACAGATTATTTTTCACTGATCAAGGCTCCAAGTATTCTTTGAATAATATTTATTCAAAGGGATGTTTTAAGTGGATAGACAAGCAAACATCTGAACCCAGGATTGTCTCTGATTCTCTCAGGGGAAATAATCCTGGATGCGGGTCCTGCCTCTGCAGTGTCCAGAGAAGGGAAACACAGCTGGCCTGGCAACAGCCTGGTGCATTAAATTTTCAGGTGCTTCCCAAAGGTTAAAGCTCAGATAAACCCTGACAGGTGCCTAGGTTTCCAACCTGGAGCTTTCTCCAGTAGCTCGAAGGTTCTGATCCTCCTTTAGAGTGCAAATACTGGGAGGACATGGGGTACTGCGGGTGTTGGCAACCCTTTATTCCTGCTGGGAATGAGGGCTTTGAGAAAAGGTTTTGAAAGAGAGGGAGGAGAGATGTTATAGGTTGAATTGTGCTACCCAGACCCACATGTTGAAGTCCCCCAGTACCTCAGAATGTGACTTTAATCAGAAATAAGGCTGTTGCAGATGTACTTCATTAAGACGAGACTGGGCCCTTAATCCAGTATGACTAGCGTTCTTATAAAATGGGGAAATTTGGACACAGGCACACAAGCGGAGAAAACACCACATGACGGTAGAGGCAGATGTCAGGTGATGCCACTATAGGCAAGGAGCACCAAAGATCACCAGCAAACCCTCAGGAGCTAGAGGAGAGTCCTGGCACAGATCTTCCCCTCAACCCTCGAGAGAAACTAATGCCGTCGACATCTTGGTCTCTGACTTCTATGTGCCAGTCAATTTCTGCCGTCACCCAGTCTGTGGTTCCCTGTTACCATAGCCCTAGTGTTACAGAGTCCAGGCTTGTACTGCTCACCACACGACAGGCCAAGAATCAGGAGACAATTTGCTGGGGGCAAGGAATAGCAATTTTATTTGGAAAGACAGCAGTCAGAGAACATGGCAGACTAGTGTCCCAAAGAACCATCTTTCCTGAGCCAGAATCCAGCCTTCTTTTAAGGTTGGGGAAGGGGTGTGGCTGGTTGGTGCAAACTTTGGTGCAGGAATCCTTTGTTCTTGGAGCTGTCCACATAGGTCAGGTCATAATGTTCCTGTAAAGCTCCAACAAGGCAAGTGTTGTTCTCTGTTCTGTAGCTTTTTATTTCTATACGAGTGGAAAAATATAACCTTAAAGGTCAGAGAGCTGACAATGGGCTCTCTGTCTGTTTCAGACTACAACCGACATTCTTACCTTGTAGCAAAAGCAGCAGAATACAAAGATTAAAGTAAAAAAGACATCCAATATGGAGTCAGATGTGTTCTTTCCTGTTGCCTGAGCTGATTAATAATACGAGTATGGACCGTGGTGGAATACACAGGAGGACAGAGGCCACACCCGGGAGGCTGGGACCGTGGACCAGACTGCTTGGGGTTGGTAACCAACGAAGTGAGCAGACCTGGGGCACAGTCAGGACCAGGGCGTTTCCAGCCAGGGCAGTGGTGGGGAGACATTTTGCCTCCTCTTGTCTCCTTGACTGAACCCATCCGCAGGCATTCTGGATGGAGAGGAAAGCTAAGCTCCTCCCACCGCCCTCAGGCAATCTGCTCCTGCTGAGAGCAGGAAGTTCAGGTGACTCACGGCTCATTGAGGCCAGCACACACCATGGGTGACAACCAGTCTTGAGAAGAAGTAGGAGCTCTAGTCACATCCAGCCCACTTTGGGCAAAACTTGTTTTTTCTGCCTCCAACCTGCCTTCTTTTTGGATTTGCTGATGAATTTTGGTTCTCGTGCCACGTGGAAAAACCCTTATGATGATTCACTACTTTTCCAAAGAGTCTCCCTGAAGATGTTTCATTCTCTAGATTTATAGTTTCACACTGGAGTTCATAGGAAAATCCTGGAGTGCTGAAGGTGGTTCTGCAGGACAGACTTCCATGATGGGCAGAAGTTACAGAGCACTGCCTTCTCTGATGCCAGATTTGCCGGGAAGCCCCTCTGAGGGGCAGGCAGAGGGCAGGGACCTTGGAGCTCCAGCGCTGAAGCCTGCGAGCTTGGCTTCCCTCATCGTCCCTCCCCAGCCTGTGGCTGGACCTTGTGTGGTGTAGAGCACCCGTGGCCCCCGGTGGCCATCCAACTTGTCAGCCTCTTTCAGAGCATGGCTGAGACCTGCTCCACCTCAGCTGGGCCCAGCCCAATTGCATGCCTTCTTGGCCCTCTCCCTGCAGCACACACACACTCAGGCTGTCCTCCTTCCCTTTCTTTCCTTACTCAGCAGCACAAGCATCCTCCAGCCTCAGAAACCTCAGCGTAATCTGTGAGTCTTGCACTCTCTGAATCTGCCAACTGCAGGCTGCCTCTCTCATGTTTTCATTTCTTTCCATTCCATTTAGCTTTTCCAGAGCCCAGGTCTTCACCTTGTCTCCCTTTGACAGTGCAGTGGCCTCCAGACTTCCTTGCTGCCGACTCCCGATCCTTTGGCCCTGAACTCTGAGTCTCCTTCAGAAAGCGCGCCTGCCACCCCAGATCCTCTCAGTGCCCCCAAGTGCTGTATATGAGACGCTCTCAACCTGGGCTGGAATCAGCATGGCATGTGTGCTGAGCTGGATTTTATTCCTCCACCTGCCCCTTTTGGGGGTTCTGGCAAAAAGGAGGAAAGAAATTGCTCCCCTGTTAGTATAATCCTGCCCTAGGACTGTGCTCCAAGCAGGGGCACAGTGGGTTCACACCAGTTCCACTCTGAGATGCCTGAAGGAGGGGGAGAGAGAGAAGCAAAGTGGACCCAGGCAGGCCCAGGGCGGGGGCATCCCGAGAGCTGGGATAGGCCAGGGAGACAAGGGGCACCCACATGGCCCCTCAGTTTCCTGGGAGGCAGTGATGCAATGTCCGGTGGAGGCCTATGAAGACGCCCAGCAGGAGGGTCTGTCCCAGGTCCTCAAAGGAAGCAGAGGTGATGGGTGGAGGGCACTGGTAGTGGGGTTAAAGATTCCCTTCTTTTTTGCTTGCCTGTGGCTGGAATCGGGGGAAAGAGAGAAGGAGGGTCCAGGGTGGAGCTGGAGGATGAGGAACTGAGGCTAACTGAAAACTCTGAGCTCTTGTCTTAGCTCCTGCTTCTCCATGACAGGCACTGGGGGCCCCCTTGACTCACTGCTTGTGTTCATATTTCCCTCTGTCCACACGGCTCTTCTCCAGCTCTAAGTGCTAGATGAAAGACCAGCATCACTTAAGGCTCAAGTGTTGCCTCCTCCAGGAAGTTTTCTCTGATTTCCTAAGTCAGGATTAACTCACTTCTGTGTGCCTCTCTTGGTACTTTTCTGTTCTATAAACCATTTATCATGTTCATGTATGTTTGTTTGATAGTGCATGAACCCCCAGAACTTGGCATAAGTACTAAATAGATGCTTATGTACTGAATACAGGAAGAATAGACAAATGGGTATAGCAGAAGCCACCTCTAATCCAGACTCCTCTGCAGTAACCAGCGTGGTCTTACATCTTGTTGCTTCTCAGTAAATGTTGGTAACGTGTTAACTTGATGGAGCTTGTGATTATAATAATCTTATTTTGTGTCATTATTTTTACCCACTTCCTATGGGAGAGAATAAAGGCGAATGCCCTGCCCTGAGCTCACAGCAATTGTATTTTCTGACTATTTCAGGCAACATAAACCGTTTAGGGCCCTGTAGCTTGCACTGGGTGTGTGGGGAGGCCCAGATGGCTGGGCAGCTTTGTTGGAGGATGCCCAAACATCAGATGACAGGATCATCTTGGAGTCTGTGGAGCACCTTTTTGTTCTTTTCATAAGTCTTTGCACTCATTTGATCTTATTTAGAGCTCCCAGAGTCAGGAGGTGTCAGCCTGGCTTCCTGGACCAGGATGGGTACCTCTGGGGAAGGAGATAAAGGGCCTCCCCTGGGCCACAGGGCAATTGACTGGAGAACCTGCTCCACCCAGAACCCTGGCAGGAAGCCTCCTGTTCTGCCTGGGGCACAGGGAAGTCCCATCACAACTCACAGCCCTTGCAGACAGGTTTCCTGGGGCTCCTCTTCCTCTCCCATGGACCAACATCTTGTTTTAGCCCCCTGAGATCCTGAGGCAGGAAACCAGGGTAAGTTGGGCTCCAGGCCAAGGCCACCTTGCTGTCCCCACAGAAGCAGTAAAAGCAGGACACCGCCTGAGCCACCCTGGTCTTTGTTGGGAAACTTCCATCAATGCCCTCACACCTCCCCCTCTCAAGGACCACTGCCCCCTCTCACTCTCAGAGCTTGAGTTTCTTTCTTTTTGAACTCACAGCTTTTGCAAACCACTGGAGAGAAGAAAGAAAGCCATCCGGAATTTCAAGCTTCTCAGCAGATTTGGCCCTGCCTGCAGCCCCTGGAAACAGGAGAACCATCCTCCCAGCTCCTTGTACCCAGGGGGACTGTGATTCAGATCAAGGTTCGAGACTGCAGCCTGAAGTCACTTCCTCACAGACTGGGCACCACCGCCCTCCCAGCACCTCCTGCTGCACAGGAAGAGGGCCTGGGAGATGGGCTCGCAGAACTCACTGCAGTCGACAGCCTGCTGCCTGCGGGGCATCATCATTTCAGATCACACTCATCATCAACCTTATGCAAGTGCTCAAGCAGCTTGCGGGGGGCCCTGGAAACATTCTGTCAGAGTCTGGCCTGAGCTCTTAATAAAACCAGGTTTTAGGGTCTGGATACTTGGGCTACTTGAAGGAAGCTGACCCAAAGGGCTTGCTTTCTAGAACCCTCTTTTCTATCTGTAGACTTCATTGTAAGAACTTAGATCAAAAATCTACTTTCCTGAGGCATCTTTTTCTTTTTGCCTTGCGTATAGAGTACCAATACCCAACCCTCTTAATCCCAACATCCCCTTCTTCTAACATCCAGTGTCATGGCATCAAAGACAGAAAGGAATGGCCTGACCCAGCACAAGAGGTTGGTGTGGAGTTAACAGTGGGACCCTGGAACTGCTCTGCCTGTGTCCAAATACTGGTCCTACCACTGCTCTTCATGTGATCTAACTGATCTGAGCCTTGGTTTTCTCATCTGAGAAATGGGGGTGTTCTGTTATGTCTTTCCAAAGTTCATGTTGAACCCTTAACCCCCAGTGTCTCAGGATGGGGCTCTATTTGGAGACACTGTTTTAAAAAGATGATTAAGTTAAAATGAGGTCAATTAGGGTGGGTCCTAATCCAATCTGACTGGTGTCCTTATAAGAAGAGGAAATTTAAATATACAAAAAGCCATCAGGGAAGCGTGCCCGCAGAGGGAAGTTCGTGTGAGGGCACAGCTGGGTGGCAGCGGTGTGCATATCCAGGATAGAGGCCTTGGGAAGAACTGTCCTGCTGACACCCTGACCTTGGACTTGCAGTCTCCAGAGCAATAAATTTCTATTGTTTAAGCCCCCCAGTTGTGGCATTTGGTTATGGCAGCCTGGGGGACTGAGACAGGGGTGTCTGTAACTGTAACTATTCCAGGACCCATTCTGGTTACATTCTTTATAGAATCAGATTGCCTTCACTAACTTTGTGATCCTGAGCAAGTCGTCCATCTTTCCTAAGCTTTCATTGTTCAGTCTGTACAATGGGGATACTTCTAGCACCTGCTATGAAGTCTGAAAGGTTTGTGTACATTAAGTGCTAAAGCCCACAGAGTTAGCTAACATGCAAGCAGGGATTTAAACACAGGTAGTCTGATTCTGAACAAATGCAACCAGAAAAACTCTGTGGCAAGCCTATATTCTTCATCATAAACTTCATCTCACTGGCCGTGAGACACAGAAACAAAAGTAGTATTGCCCTCTGGACATAACTGTCAGCCAGGACTTCTATTTGGCCACTGAGCAGAAGAGCAGGGTTCTCTGGGGGTTTCTGCCTCACCCTTCAGCTCTCTGCATCCCCTAAGGCGCTCCCCAGACCCATCCACTAGCACCTTCCATCCAGCATACAGCACAGGGCTTCCAGAGAAAATAACTCAAAACCTCAGCAGAGGGACTTCCCAGGAGGCACAGTGGATAAGAATCTGGCTGCCAATACAGAGGATACAGGTTCGATCCCTGATCCGGGAAGATCCCACATGCCATGAAGCAATTAAGCCCATGAGCTGCAACTATTAAAGCCCACTTGCCTAGAGTCCATGCTCTGCAACAAGAGAAAACCACCGCATGGCTCACCCACAATGAAGAGTAGCCCTTGTTCTCCGCAACTAGAGAAAGCCCTTGCAAAGCAATGAAGACCCACTGCAGCCAAAAATTAAATAAATAAAAATAAATATGTTTTTTTATAAAGCCTCAGCAGAAAAGCTGTGACTTACCTCATGTTGAGCGAACCTTGGAAATGGGACAAAAATTAGCACTGGCCGCTGCTCATCATTCAAATGGAAGCAGTGCCTCTCACTGCTGGTGAGGTCTGTGAGTTTGGGGAGGTTGTGTTCACCCATTTGGGATGGAGTTTTTCTGAGGCACTTGACTCCCCAGTGGCGGGCATCTGGTGGAGCCCTTGACCTGGGCAGGTGCTGGGATAGGTCCTATTTGGTAACTGCAAAATGACGGGAAATGGGCAAAATCCAGGTCCTTTCTTTGCTCTATCAAGCTTGTTCTGCCAAAGAGGAGCTCATGCCCAGATGAAGAGACTGAGCCTCCCTTCTGCTGCGATGCGGTGTGTCCCCAGGGCTTGGGCACCTCCTGCTGGATTGTGGCCACACATCAGCAGTGTGACCAAAGCCCCACTTTCACAAATATCCACAACTGTACCTGTGCTTCAGTAAGATTTTTAAAAGAGACTCGTGTCTTCTGTTTCCTGGCTGGAAAGTGTGCTCTAGGGCATGTCCTCTCACCTTCTCAGGGCCCTCCAAGGTGCCCAATCTGCCTCACTTCTCTGCGTCCACTCCAGATAAATAATCTGCCATCAGTTCAGTTCAGTAGCTCAGTCGTGTCCAACTCTTTGCAACCCCATGAATTGCAGCACGCCAGGCCTCCCTGTCCATCACCAACTCCCAGAGTTCACTCAAACTCATGTCCATCGAGTCAGTGATGCCATCCAGCCATCTCATCCTCTGTTGTCCCCTTCTCCTCCTGCCCCCAATCCCTCCCAGCATCAGAGTCTTTTCCAATGAGTCAACTCTTTGCATGAGGTGGTCAAAGTACTGGAGTTTCAGCTTTAGCATCATTCCTTCCAAAGAACACCTAGGGCTGATCTCCTTTAAAATGGACTGGTTGGATCTCCTTGCAGTCCAAGGGACTCTCAAGAGTCTTCTCCAACACCACAGTTCAAAAGCATCAATTCTTCGGCACTCAGCTTTCTTCACAGTCCAACTCTCGCATCCATACATGACCACTGGAAAAACCATAGCCTTGACTAAACGGACCTTTGTTGGCAAAGTAATCTGCCATAGGTTGAAGTAAAATGTGTTGTCAAAAGAGAGGAAACTACGGAGAAGGGTCTTGCATACTTGGTGACAGGGTCTGCTTCTGTGCGAACTGTCCCAGGGCTTCAGAGTGTGGATGTCCCTGATGGGCTGGTGACCAGGATGCTTGCCAGCTGAGGTCTTCCCACTTTCACCAGGTTGCCTCATTTTCAGCAAAGTCATGTCGGTTTCTGAGGAGAAGGCAAGTATTAATATTTCTTGAGGTGACTAAGATGATATATTTGACCTTTA